>NC_072408.2:131043181-131345378 GCF_028858775.2 Pan troglodytes | reverse complement strand
CTTTGGTTGCAAGCCGGGGGGATAAGGGAGTGATTTGTCCTGAGGTCTGGGTGCGCCGCGGCCATAGGGAGGTGGCGGGAATGGCTCCTGGGGACCTCTGAGCCCAGGCTGGGGAAGGGAGGGGGCTGGGCTTCCAGGCAGTGTTGCTCCTTTGCCACAGACCTGGGTTTGAGTCCTGGCTCCGTCCTCTCTATGCTGTGTGACCTTGGGCATGTCGCCTCCCCTTTGCAGACCTCAGTTTCCTCGTCTGTAAAATGGGGCACAGTGGGATCTACACAAGCATGGGACTGACGGGAGAAGGAGCTGCAGTTTTAGGGGGAACGCGGGGCAGACTGCCTGGGTTCCTGTCCTGGTTGGACACTTCCTGGCTGTGTGACCTTGGGCAAGTCACTTACTGTCTCTGAGCCTCAGTTTTCCCATCTGGCAAATGGACGTTGCATCTTTCCCCACCTCATAGGCTGTATGGCTTAAGGGAGTGAATGAAACCTGCCTTCTGGCTCATAATAGGCTCACAGTTGATAATTCACTGGCACTTTGTTTTCTCGATGCTGACAATACCGGCACCTGGTCTGAGGGTGGGGGGCCCCTGGGATTTCGGCATCTCAGGGCGATGGTGTTTATGAAGTTGTAGTGGCCGGACTGAGGTTCCAGTCCCGGCTCGACCCCTCAAGGATGGTGTGACCTTGGGCAAGTCCTGGAATCCCACAGAGCCTCAGTTTCCTTGTCCTTTACCACAGTGGTAGCACTGCAGCCTGCCGGTGTGTCTCAGGAGAGCCCGAGAGAAGCCTGAAGGGGTCCGCACAGTGCTGGCCTGGGTGGGCCTCTGTAATTGTAACCACAAGGTTGGATTTAAGTTCGAGTTCCGTCCATTTTTCTTTTCTTCTGTGCAGAGAGCTCTCATGTTTTGTAGAAACCTGGGCCCAGATAATGGGAGGTAGGTCGAGTGGGTGCTTCCCAGGCTCTGCCTTTGTTTGGGGTCCCCAGGTCTCCCCCCATGGCTGCCTGTTCTGCCCCGTCTCCCACTCAGCCTGAGCCCCTCCGTGCCAGCCCTGGGCCAGGCACCCCCCACAGTGCCTGGTGTGGCCTGGGGACTGGCGCGGGAGGGCCAGTTCTCCTGCGGAAGGTGGCAGCCGTCCTGTGTTTGTAAGTGACACCGGATGCTGGGCCGGTGACTGGCTCAGGGCCTCCGCTCTTGGGCCAGCAGGAGCCAGTGGGGAGTTCCCCGGGCGTCCAGGCCCCCCGCACCAGCTGCCCGCTGTCTCATTGTCATGGGGCCTCTCCTGGGACCTCGAGAATGGCCTCCGAAGGCGGGGGGGTTCTCATCCATGTCCCCTTGTCACCCCCAGGGCCTTGGTGTCCACTTGGGTTGGCCACAGAGCTGTGTCGTGGCTGCCCCTGACCTTTGCCAAAGTCCTCAGGGACTCGATTTTCCTACCCAGTGGAGAAGAGTCCTGGGTGAGGTTCAGAACAGAAGTCAGCACCAGGGCCTTTGTGACGAGGCAGCTCAGCATGGACTGGTTGTGATCACTGGAGTCTGCACATGTGATAAGAACACATAGAACTAAATACACGCACACTCACGTGCACACACATACATGCACACTCACACACACCCACAAGTATACTCACACGCACACTTGCGAACATACACACCATACACACAGTCACACAAACATGCACATGCATACTCACACACACTTGCGAACATTCACATGCACTCACACTCACGCACACTCACACTCGTGCACACACACCCATACTCACATGCAGACACCCACACAGATACATGCGCACATGCACACACACACACAAGTGAGTGCATTGGAAACTGCTGCAATCTGCATACGGCTGGCTATATCCATGCTGCCTTCCTAGTTATGATATGGATGATGAATTGTCGTTGTCTCAGGATGTTATTCTTGGGGGAGGCTGGGTGAAGGGCACACAGGATCCTGGGATCTTGATTTTTTTTTTTTTTCTTTTTTGAAACCGAGTCTCACTCCGTCACCCAGGCTGGAGTGCAGTGCAGTGGCACGATCTCAGCTCACTGCAACCACTGCCTCCTGAGTTCAAGCGATTCTCCTGTCACAGCCTCCCAAGTTGCTGGGACTACAGGCGCATGCCACCAAGCCCAGCTAATGTTTGTACTTTTAGTAGAGGACTCTCCCATGAAGCTGGCCTGTAACTGAGCTTGGTCCCTTGGACATTCCAGGGGGTCCAGGCAGGGTTTGCTTTGTGCCTCAGGATCACAGAGGGCTCCAGAGCGTCCCAGGCTGGGGGACAAGTGGTGCCTGCAGGGCCTGTGGGGGGCCTCATGACTGAGCTGCTGTAAGGGTGTTCCTGTCATCACAGTGGCGTGGTGGAGGCTTGTGTCCCATGGGCATGGGTCGTAGCTTAGGGTCTGGAGGGATGGGGGTGGGATAGGGTTTGGGGGCATCCAGCCTCATGAGCCTCTTCTTTGCTGTTCTTTGGGGCCCC
Source organism: Pan troglodytes (assembly GCF_028858775.2). Classification (NCBI taxonomy): domain Eukaryota; kingdom Metazoa; phylum Chordata; class Mammalia; order Primates; family Hominidae; genus Pan; species Pan troglodytes. Next base: position 131,342,900 of record NC_072408.2, on the reverse strand, counting down.
TGATCATGGGCCTGCCTCAGGACCTTTGCACTGGCTATAACCTTTTTTTTTTTTTTTTTTTTTGGAGACAAAGTCTCACTCCCCCAGGCTGGAGTGCAGAGCTGTGGCCACCTTTCTTTCAGGTTCAAGCGATTCTCCTGCCTCCTGAGTAGCTGGGACTACAGGCGCATGCCACCATGCCTAATTTTTGTATTTTGAGTGGAGACAGGGTTTTGCCATGTTAGCCAGTCTGGTCTTGAACTCCTGACCTCAAGTGATCCACCCGCCTCGGCCTCCCAAAGTGCTAGGATTACAGGCATGAGCCACCACACCCGGCCTGGCTGTAACCTCTTCTGGGAACACCCTTTCCTGAGATCTTCAGCCTCCCTGATATAGGCCTCTGCTAATGGCACCTCCTGAGAGAGGCCTGATGTCGGGTTGTGACTCCCTGTGACACCTTCACTGCTCCTTGTAACACTGTCACCACCAGGGTCTGCGGTATGCCCATCACCCCTGTCCCCACCTTGTTTTAGTCTATTTGGACTGGGTGGCTCACAAACACTAGAACTTTATTGCTCACAGTTCTGGAGGCTGGATGTCCAAGACCAAGATGCTGGCAGATTTGGTGTCACATGGGAGGAGGGCCCGTTTCCTGGTTCATAGATGGTGGCTTCTCCCAGGAAGAGGGGCAGGGCGGCTTTCCGGGGGCACCAATCCCACTCATGACAGCTCATCACCTCCCAGAAGCCCCACGCTCTGACATCATCCCGTGGTGATTAGGTCTCAACATGCAGATTTTGGGGGGACATAAACATTCACACTCCAGCACCCCTCCATCCAGGATTTTGTTCATCTTTGTCACCGCTGTGTCCCCAGCACTGGGTATGTAGCAGGCACTTAGGAGACAGTTGTGCCTGACTCAGTGTCTTCCACGGGGCCTCAGCCTGTCCCCTCCCCATAAATGGGGCCTCTCTGGGGAAGGAGGCCCTGCATTTTGGGGATGATTTGGAAAACTGGGAAAAGTTCTCACGCTTTTTCTCTGACTGCCACTGGGGTACCCACCAAGCATCCCAAGAGAGCTACCCCTCCTAGATACAGTCATGAGAAGGAACCCAGGGATGCTGTAGGTACGGGGAGTGGGGGAGGGGTGGCGACAGCCTCAGCCTTGTGTGTTGAGGACCAAGGCGAGGTGAGCATTGCACATACCTTAGTTCATTGTGTCCTTCCCATAGCCTTGTAAAGTCGGCAGAGTCACCCTCTCCTGATAAGGCACAGAGAGGGTAGGCAGCTTGCTCAAAGACACACAGCTGCAGGCCTGCAGTATTACCAAGTGAATGGCATTTCCAAGGCAGTTGCTTCTTTGCTCAAGGTCATGCTTAGCATGTTAAGGGGATCATCCTGTTTCATCCCCAAAAGTCCCTCTACTATCCCTATCTTCCGAGGCGGGTCCTGTTTTCTGGGGATCTGGCTCAGAACTGGCAGGGGCCCGTTTCCCAGGCTGAGAGAGTGCGCCTCATTTAGCCCAGAGCAGAGGCCCAGAGATGCCCACACTTCTGAAGGTTGGGGGTCGGTTTCCAGTGTGGTTTAGAAGTTAGAGGGCAGGAGGGGCACCCCAGAGTGGAGGAACCGCCCTCTTCCTCCGGAGTCGTTCATTTGCATGACAATGAGCCCTTTGTTCCTGAGGCCAGCCTCCTTCCCAGGCTAATAACATAATTCCTGGCCTGTGATGTCATAATGGGCCCTTTCTGTGGCTGGGGTCAGAGGCTGGGTGGGCAGCTGTGTGGGCCGGGCCAGGCCTGCTAATAACCAGGGAGGTGGTGATTGCCAGGGCTCTGTGTGCCAAGCTGTCTCCTTCCAGGGTCGCGCTGAGTCCTCCCGAGAGAGCAGCGGGAGGTGGGATTTGCTCCCCTGTTGACACTGGAGCAAGCTGAGGCTCCAGGAAGCCCTCCCTGGCTCCACCGTTTGTCTGGTCCCCCTCGATGAGCTGCTTCAAGCTTCTTGGCCTGTGGAGTGGGGGTGACTCACTGTCAGTTTGGCCCTCGGCCGAGAGGCGTGGGCGTGAGAGTCCCTTGTTTCCTGTAAACGGGAGGGAGGCCAATGCCCAGCGGCTACTGTGTTGGGGCCACTTGGAAAGCCAGGTTCAAACCTTGGCCCCACTTGGTCCCCTGGGCATCGGCTGAACTCCCTGTGCCTCCGTTTCCCCCTCTGCTTCATGGGGTTCCGCTGGGGCTTGGGCTGAGAGCTAGGCAGGGAGTGAGCTTTCAGGAAATGGGCAATGTCAGAAAAGGCGGGGGCTGGTGGAGTGGGGTGAGTGGTGATCCCCCCAAGAGGTAGGTCCATGTCCTAGTAACCCAGCCCCTGTCAAAGAGAGACCGTATTTGATAAAAGGGTCTTTGCAGATGTGTTTTGAGATGAGCCCATCCTGGGTTACCCAGGTGGGCCCTGAATCCAAAGACCAGTGTCCTCAGAAGAGACAGAAGAGGAGAGAGCAAGACTACATGAACTACAGGAAGACGAAGGCAGAGTCTGGAGGGCTGAAGCCGCAAGCCAAGGAATGCCTGGAGCCACCAGCATCTGGAAGAGGCAGGAAGGAGCCTCCCTTTGAGCTTCCGGAGGGAGTGGGGTCCTGCTGATGCCTTGATTTTGGACTTCCGGCCTCCAGAACTGTTAGAGAATAAATTGCTGTCGTTGGCCGGGTGAGGTGGCTCATGCCTGTAGTCCCAGCACTTTGGGAGGCCGAGGTGGGCGCATCACTTGAGCCCAGGATTTCAAGATCAGCCTGGGCAACATGGCGAGACTCTGTCTCTACAAAAAGCACAAAAATTAGCTGGACGTGGTGGCGGCTTGCCTGTAGTCCCACTCTGAGGCAGGAGGATCAATTGAGCCCAGGAGGTCAAGGCTGCAGTAAGCCATGATTGTGCCACTGCACTCCAGCCTGGACCACAGAGTGAGACCCTGTCAAAAAATAATAAAAAAATAAAAATAAATCACTGTTGTTTTAAGTCTCCTGGTTTGTGGTCATTTTTATGGCAGCCCTAGGAAATGAACACAGCTGGCGACGCCAGTCTCTGGAGGTGGGGGAACTGGCCCTGGCGGGGGTTGCTACTGTTCCCCACTCCAAGCCTGAGGATGCAGGACAAGTTTGGGTGGCTGAGAACCCCTTTGTGCCTGGGAGTGCATGAAGCCCCATTCGGGGAGTCTGGACTTTCCAGGAAGGACGCCTTGCTTGAACCTGCCTTTCTTGCCGAGAACCAAATCCACAAGGCCCTAGACCCCACCTGCCGCCTGCTGTTCGCTGTCCCCTCAGACAGCCCTGCTAAGGGGACAGGACCCAGAGGCAGGAGGCTCTCGGATTCTACCCCGGCTTTGCCCCAGGCCCCGGACGCCCTTTCCCCACGCGTCTGGTGACTCCTGTAGAACTCGGGTTGCACTCATCCCCCAGCAAGCCCCAGGTTTGCCGGGTGCCCTTGACAAATGGAGAAACTAGGCCCAGAGAGGGCAGGCTACTTGACGGAGGCCACACAGCTCCTTAGTGGCAGTGACGGCCTTACAGTCTTGCCATGGGGGCTGGCACTGGGGCTTCCAGGAGTGGAGATCAGAGTTCTCGGCCACATGGAGACCTGGAGTGGAGCCGGCCGGCTGTGTGGACCTGGGGTCAGTTACCTGATATTTGGGACACTCGGCTGCCTTTGATGGACCTGGCCTGGTGTAGGTGGCACCCCGAAATCTGGGCTTTAAGCACACCCTGTCTGTGCTCTCAGCCTCAGTCTCTCTGTTTGCAAACTGGTCTTTGAGCTTCAGCTCCACGTCTGCGATTTTGCTCTTAGCATGTTCATGCATTCAGCAAACATTTATTGAGCACCTGCCATGTGCAGTGTGCTGGGACTCTGGGGGACACAAAGGTGTGACTCTTGCTTCATGGATCTTGTGTTTGGGGCTGTGGGGGGAGAGGAAGTGCAGCAGCACAGGTTGGAGTCCAGATTCCGGGTTCTGATGAGGGAGGGCACAGAGCTGGGGCGTGAGGGAGGTGAGGATGTGGCCTTTCGTCTCCTCCTGGGCCCGGGTTGGACAGTGTGCAGCAGGCTCTCAAGTGGACGTGGAGATGCCCACAGCCTGTCCGCGGCGGCCCATGGGCACCTCTGGCTGGCAGGACCTGGCCTGGTCTTGCGAGCAGGGACATGGGATGGGAGGGCTGCAAGGCCTGGCTCCAGCCTGGTGGGAGAGACGACAGTCTCCTCCAGCCTCAGCAGCAGGCATGGGTATGCTGGTGACAGGGTCCCAGGACACAGTGGGTGAGCTGGACACAGGAGGTGGCTCGCCTGGGTTTGCATCCAGGCTGTGCCCTTGTTGGCTGTGTGACCTTGGGCAAGTTGCTCGGCCTCTCTGTGCCACAGTCTCTCCAGCTGTAGAATGGGGATGATAACAGAATCCCTCACGGGGGCGCTGTGAGGAAGGAGTTGGTGCCACCAAGTGTTGTGTTGGGGACTGGCTGTGCCAGTGGCTGCGAGGTGTTCCCTCCCGTGGCTGCTCAGGGCAGCAGCCTGGAAGATGGAAGTGGCATTTGCTCATCTTCCCGCTGCCCTGCTCCTCCCTGTGCAAATAGCCTCAGTCTTCCGCCTGGGAAACGGGAGCTGTAACAAGCACATGGCCCCATGGAGGTCGGGAGGAGAAGCGGAGCTGGGGTGCATCAGTGCCTCTGGGGTGGGGGCTTGGGGTCGCCACCTGCTCCAGATTGAGGCCTTGGCTGCCCCCGAGGCCTGGAACAGCCACTTGTTTTACAACCCAGGAAACTGAAGGCCTGGCAGGGATGGCCCCAAGACATGCCCATGGGTACAGCCCATGTGGTGGTTCCTGGCTGCAGACAATGCCTCTTTTTTCTGGCCTGGCGGGAGCAGCCCAGGCTTGCTCAACCTGGCCTAGGTTTATCAGCACATTTGGTTCTGCGGCGCGGCTAGCAGACATTCCCTCCAAGAGAGATCGTGATGTTCCTCCGGAAACCGAGGTCCGGAGGCTCAGGTTACTGTGGGGGGCGGCCGTCGGGGGGTGTGCCTGCCTCTGAGAAGTGACCCAGATCAGAGCTGGGCTGTGCTGGGCAGTGTTCATCTGCAAAGCTGCCGCCTGCTCTTTCACCCATGAGAGCCACTGACAGCTCAGGAAGGGACTGGGAGCCACCCACTTTCCCTTCAGGGTGACACAGGACAGGCCTCTCCCTGGCTCCTGCCTGGCCCCTTCCCCCTACACTGAGTCTGGCCTGGGTCTCCCATTCCATTTCTCTGGCCTCTTCTTGGCTGGCTTTGGACCTGTCCTCACCTACATGGATAAGGGACCTAGCGGGTGGAAGAGATCTGATTCCAGGGAGATCCTATCTGAGAGTTTGTGTTTTAGGAGGGTTGCTATCTTAGGTCTCTTGGTTGCAATGGACAGACTCCCTCTGCCTCCTGCATTTAGCACAAATAGTTCAAGTAACTAAAAAACCTCAGAGAAGCTTCAGGCACAGTTGGGTCCAGGTGCTCCCCACTTTCAGTCCCTGTTAGCCTGAGACTAATAATTGCAGTTCAGTAGCCCCAGTGGAAGGACAGCTTCTTGTTCCCAATATTCCAGCAAATATCATGGGAATGAGTTTTGTTGCCTCAGCTTGAGAGTTCAGAGTTAAGCCCCACCCCCCCCACCAAAGCCAGTGCCACTTTGGCTGGAGGGCTGGGTCAGCCTCCCTGAGACCCCAGGACTGAGGGTGCAGGGGGGGGTGGTTGCCCAGGGAAATTGGGGTGTGGCATGCACGGAGTGGGGCCGGGTGGGCAGAGACACTGTGTCTTGCTCCCTGTGTTGGAGATGGGGCCAGGTTGGGGTCCCTGCCTGGCCTGCCTTTCATGGCCAGTGTGTGTCCCATTGGGGTGGAGCAGGTGGCGCCGATGAGTCACTGGGTAAGATTCATTCCTGTTATATTTAATAGTTGAGGGCCTCTTGGGTCCCCCCTCCAAGCCGTTGCTGGCGCTCCACCTCCTGTCCCCCCATCAGCCCGCTTCAGCTCCCCAGCCTTCCCTCACCTCTCTTGTGGCGTCCAGTGACCACGTCATAAGCCACAGGTCATGTCCTGGCAGCCCCTGGGCTGTATTTGGCTGTCAGACTGATTTATTGGGTTGGTTTTATAGTCCGTGTTTTTTTAGAAATATCGGGAGATGTCTCAAAATTGGGCTTCTTGGCTTTGCTGGAAAGATTTGGATGCCGTGGACCCCCTGCCCCACGTGGACCCTGTTCCAGCAGGGTCTGGAACATCAGGAATGTTTGGGGGCCACATTCCTGGGTCTCTGCTCAGTGTTGGCTGGGGCTGAGCTGCGGTCACCCCCTTCCTGCGGGCCCCTCCCCTCGGCGTGGTGCCTGCCTGGGCCCTTGTGTTCCGGCAGGGTCTTGGGTATCTACAGCTCTCCTCTTGCTTTTTGTCCCTGCCCTTCTTCGGGTGGATCATCCGATCCCAGGTAGACGCTTAGCTTTAGCCGTCGCCACTCCTGGGCGCTGAAGCATTTGTTTACTGTCTGAGCTCCTGGCTGCAGGGGCCATAGGACCTTTTGGGTTCTTGATCACTGTCCTGTCATCAGACATTTATTGATCAATGCCCCTGGGGTAATTGAATGGCCCAGATGCGTCCACTTCTGAGCATTGGACAGAGCTGACGTAAAGTGGATTCTTCCCGTTTAGCCTGGGAGCCCAGGCGGCAGTGGGGTCCTCCCATCCAGGCCCTTTGTGGTCCAGCCTGGCCACTTGCTGGGGGCTGGGATGGGTTGGGGAGGCAGGAGGGGACCCTTGTTGAGTGGGTGGGCTCTGTCGCCCTGGACGCTGCTGCTGGCACAGCTATTCTTAGCAGCAGAAACATTTGTCCTCATTCACATGTGGTGGAGGCCTCCAGGGATCTACCCTGAAATACTAGAGGCGACCCCATAAATTCCTCAGAAAGCCATCCTTGAGGGCCTGCGTGCATGGAGGAGAAGCGGGAGGAGGCGTTTCCGGCAGCTGCACAGCTGTGGATGTGTTTGCCAGATGTTGGAGGCAGGGAAGTCGGTGGGAACCTTGGGGAGGCCGCCTTCACACTCGGGGTCTGGGCATGGACATGAGCGGGTGGGACAGAGACTGCAGACTGGTGGGCAGAGAGAAGGGCTCTGGCCCTGGCCTCAAGTTTTGGGGTCCAGGGGCCCCTCTGAAGCAGTCAGCCCTTCCCTGGGCCCTGGCCTTGAGGCCACCTGGGTTGGAGGCAGCTGGCGAGGGGAGAGCTCAGCTTATCGGGCGCTTCCGAGGGATCAGAGGTGCAAGTCGCTGCCCAGCCATGCCCTGTGGCCGTCATGGGGTCCTGAGGTGAGGTGGGCCAGAGACAAGGCCTGGACGCATGCTGCACTCGGCTCTGAGGGCCTGCTGAGTGCCGGGGCCACTGGCAACACTTTGCCTTTTATGGGGGCAGCCTGAGCCTTTGGGGCCACCGCAGAACAACACAAGCACAACACTAGCAATCAGGGAGGCCTCCCTGGAGGAGGTGTTGTTTAATTTTAAATTGTGGTAGATACATATAATGTGAAATTTACCTTCAGCCATTGGTAAGTAGATAATTCAGTAGTGTTGAGAATAGCTATATTGTTTAGCAACCAATCTCCAGCACTTTTCATGTGGCAAAACTGAATCGCTATATCTGTTAAACAGTAGCTCCCCCTTCCTCGCTCTCCCCAGCCCCTGGCCCCAACCATTTTCCTTTTTGTCTCTATGAATTCAGTGACTCTGGCCACCTCCTACGAGTAGAATCGCACAGTGTTTGTCCTTTTGTGGCTGGCTTCTGTCACTCAGCATAATGTCAGGAGCTGTGTTCCATGTAGTCTGGGGTTGTTGGTTCATTCTTGGCCATGAAGCAAAACGGATGAAGACCCAGGACCCCAACCCCGTCCGCATCCTTTAGAAACCCCAGGTCCCGCTGCCTCTCCAGGTGCTGACCAGGAGCCCAGCCCCAGCTCAGCCACCCAGCTCCCTGAGCCCCACTCTGGCATGGCCTCCCTCTCTCCTGCCGTCACAGCCCAGGGGCACGGGGTTAAGTGGTTTGCCCAGGTTACACAGCTGGTGCCAGCATCTCCCTCCCCACTGCCCAGACACCAGCCTCCTCTCTGACTCCTCACTTCCCTCTGCAGAAATTGCTGTTGGGAAGGCCAGATGGAGGAGATGGGTCTAATGGAAAACACGTCCCTCCTGGGGCGCCCGGAACTTAATGAGGAAGAGGCGGCAGAACCAGGCGTAATGTTTGTGAAATACCCAAGCGGGGAGGGCCGCTCCCCGTGCAGGGCTACTCGGGTGGAGCCACAGGAACCTGGAGTGCAGGGAGGGTTCATCCTGCTGTGGTTTATCTCCCTCTCTTCCTTTTAAAATTAAATGGAAACCAAAAAAAAAAAAAAAAAAAAAAAAAAAGGCGGGGAGGAGGAAGTGATTTTGAGCATACTTCGCCGTGGCGGGGGAGCAGGGCCGAGCTGGCTGCCGTCCAGCGGACAGGAACGCTCCAATTATATTGGAAACAGTAACGGGCCTCCTCGGAGGCTCCGACCAACGCCACTTCCCTTTCTGTTCACTGAAGGCGGGCGCCTGGGCTGGCAGGGCCGTGGGGAGGGCCGGGGTTTGGGCACCCGTATCCTGACTGTGTGGCCTTGGGCAAGTCAGTTCACCTTTCCGAGCCTCAGTTTTCTGATCTGTTCAGTGGGGCGAATTGTGTTTGGTGAGTGGAACTGAAGCGTCTGCTGCCTCTGGTGTTAGCATGAGATAAATGTGGCCTGGAGTGGAGGTGGGGCCTGCTTTGCCTGGGGTGAAGGGGTGCAGGAATGGGGAAGCTGGGGGGCTTGAAGCAGAACGTGGGGAATGATAGAGGCTTTCCCAGGGGCCGAGGAGCCTCTCTAGAGGAGGGGAGAGATGGGGCTGCTGCTGGGGGTGGGTTTTGCACCTGGCCTATTTTCCCCGGGAAGCAGGAGCAGGACGTGGCACTGGGGAGACAGGAATAATGGGCTGGGGCATTTGGGCTCACTTGAGAATCACAGGCTCCTCCCAGACTCAGTCTGCCTATCTGCAAGGCGAGGATCGCCATAGTGACTGGCTCAGTTAACATCATCGCCATCACCTCCCTCCTTCCCCCGAGTGGTCGGCGTGGCAGAGGGCAGTAACAGCCACGCTCTCCTTCTGGGGGCTCTTCTGTGGGCCGAGAACTGCACCGAGATTCTTGTAGCTCTTTTTTCCAGTGAATCTTTCCAAGTGAAGCTCAGAGAGGTCAGGACCTCACCCAAGGTCACACAGCTGTGGAAGTGGCGGAGTTGGGATTTGGAATTGATCAGCACATGGGAGCCCTTTGGAATGGCAGTGTGTCCACAGGAGGTGGCTTGGTTGAGAGGGCACTGGCTCGTTTCAGTGACCGAGGGGCTCAGCCCACAGCCTCCATAGCTCCTGCTCCTACAGGTGCGGCTAAAACTGCCGAGGAGGAGCCCTGCCTGGTGGGGGAGACAGCGGTAAACAGGTGGCTGTGGCACAGGGGGCCGAGTCCATGGGAGTGGCAGGGGGAGCGGGCCATGGCACCGGGGGGCCCCCTTGGGGTTGGGGGAAGGTTCCAAGGAGGTGCCAGTAGAGGCAGGAGCTGAAGGCTCAGGAGAAGACAGACTGAACCTGCCCCATTGAGTCCAACCAGCCAGGCAGGGCATGTAAACAAAGGTAGCTGAGTAGGAGGGGACGTGGCAAATAGGGAAAGCCGAGCCTATCTGGTGTAGATAGCCTCTGCCCACTTCCAGCCGGCCATGGCTGGAACCTCAGTTTCCCCTGTCAAACGATTTTGTGGTAAAATACGTACAAAAGATACCATTTTAGCTATACTAAAGTGAACAATTAGTTTGCATTTAGGACATTCACGGGTTGTGCAACCACCACCTCTGTCTAATTCCAAAACAGTTTCATCCTCCCAGAAGGAAACCCCAAACCCATTAAACCGTCACTCCCCTCTCCTCCCTCCCCACAACCCCTGGCAGCCTCGGGCCTTTGTTCTGTCCTGGGAATCTGCCCCTCCTGTGAAGTTAATGGAATCATGCAGTGCGTGGCCGTTCTGAGCGGCTTCTTTGCCTTTTGTGCCATGTCTTCAGGGCTCACCTGCGTTGTGGCTGAGTCAGCGCTTACCTTTGCGTGGCTGAATCGTAGTCCATTGATGGACAGACTGCGTTTGTTTCATCTGTTTGTCAGTAGATGGACATTTGGGTTGTTTCTGCTTGTTGGCTGATGTAAATAGTGCTGCTGTGGGCATTCTAATCCTTTCTGTTTGTTTTGTCACCAGTTTTCCGTTCCTTGGGGATGTGTAGCTAGGAGTGGCATCGCTGGGTCATGGGGTAATTCTGGGTTTAACCTAGTGACTGTTTTCCACAGTGGCTGCACTGCACATCTGACATTCCCACCCGCAATGTGTGAGCAGCCCTCATTAGGAGAAGCCAGACATTCCAAATTTCCTGTGAAATCCCTCTTTATAAGAGCCGGTCTCTGGGACTTAGCTGAGCTGACCCTGGGGTGAGGAAGCAAGTCCCAGGAAACTGCCCAGAGGGAGCAAGTGTGGGACCTGACGAGACACTCCGGGCACCCCAGCTTTCTGGCTATAACCTGGCCCACGTATCTCTACCCTGTACATCTACCCGGGGTCAAGGAGGAGGATTCCCAGGCTGGAGTCCTCTCGGCCTTTCTCCTCGAACCCAGCTCAAGGGGAAGATGTGCTGGTTTATGCTGAAAAGGGAGAAGTGGTGCCAGGTGGGGGACTCGGGAGAGTTGAGACCCTCCCACGCTGAGTCTGGGTTTGGGACTGGAGGCAGTTTTTCCTAGGGTCCTTCTTACTCAGCAGGCTGGGACTTGGGGAGCAGTTATGTGGGTTTGGGGGTTCCTGAAGGCGACAGTGCCTTTCTGTGTCCCTCATGGAGCTGGGCATGTGGGAGGGCCTGGGAATATTAGCAGGATGAAGACATGCTTGGCCCTGGGGATTGGTTAGAAATGTAAGACCAGAAAAACCCGGAAAATGAAGCAGCTAAGTTGATATCCATCTGGTGATCAGTCTGTGCATCCATCCGCCCATCCATCCATCCGTCCATGCATCCATGCATCCATCCGTCCATCCATCCATCCATTCGTCTGTCCATCCATCCATCCATCCATCCATCCATTCGCCCATCCATCCATCCATCCGTCCGTCCGTCCGTCCATCCATCCATCCATCCGTCCGTCGTCCATCTATCCATCCATCCATTCGTCCATCCATCCATCCATTCATCCGTCCATCCTCTGTCCATCCATCCATCCATCAATCCATCATCCATCCATCCATCCATCAGTCCATGCATCCTTCCTCCTTTCCTCCCTCCTTTCTCTATCCATGCATGCATTCATCCATCCATCCTCCTTTCCTCCCTCCTTTCCTCCTTTCTCCTCCGTCCTCCCATCTCTATCCCTCTTCCATCTTCTCCCTCCATCCAGCCACCCCCTGCTGAGCACCTGGGTGGGGAGTCTGCCAGTTGGGCCAGACCTGTCACTGGGTGTGGGCCGTGGTCAGCAGGGCCTTTTGCCTTTTGTCTGACTTGGTCACTGCTGTAGCTGTGCTTGTACAGTGTTTGCACATAACAGATGCTGAAATAATTCTCTAATTGATGAGAATGGGTCAGCAACCGGAGTTTGGGATGGGTTTGGCTTGCCTGGTCTCAGCTGGAGGGCAGACCGCACCCTTGTGGGTGGCACCCGGGATTGAGCTCTTAGTATTTGACCCTCAGCCCCTCCGGCAGAGCCAGCGACAGGCTGGGGTTGGGTACCTGGCTCTTCCTTAGGGAGTGGAATGACCTTTCTGCCAAGTGAGGGCCAAGGAGTCTGGCCTCATTCCTGCAGGCCTGCCGCTGTGCATGGGTGGAGGCCCGTTTCTCTAGGGCCCTGACAATCGTGGCTGTCATCATTCAGGGTTACAGGGGCCCTTTTACCTGTGCCCCACACTCAGACACCTGTGCCCAGTGCTCCTCGACACAGGGGCAGCTACAGTGTCCTTTGAACACAGAGACGCCAGAGGCGGACTTGCCACAGGAGACCGCACGTCAGCCTTGTTTAAAGTGCACCAGCTGTGTCCTTCCTAGCTCCCTTGGAGTGAACACCCCAGCTTTCTGGCTATAGCCAGAAAGAGTGACCTCACATGCCTTCGCTCACCCCACTCTCCCCATCCAGGCCTCCCTGCTGTCCTCACACACCAGGCTCGGTCCTGCCTCTGGGCCTTGGCACCTGCTGTGTCTGCTGTGTGGACTCCCTCCTCTCCCCCGCGCCTTTGCATAAAAGGCACCTCTGGTGACGCACCCCTGACTGCCCACTTTCAAAATGTACCCCCATTCCCTGCCCGCCGCCTCCTGGTTCTGTTTTTCTCCATAGTGCTAACACCTTCTGCCATCCTCTTACTCCTGTCTCACCTGCTGGAATGGCAGCTTCATGAGGTGGGGGATTTGGGATCAGTAATTCACTGCTGTATCCCCAGCACCTTTCACACAGTAGGTGCTTAACAAATCGTGGTAGACAGAGGGAGCCACCAGGCGGGGCAGCAGGAGCTCTCTCTTCACCCCCTTCTGCATTGGCTGTGGGGGCCCCTCTGGACTGGGCTGGGCGAGGTGCACCCTTGCCACGTCCCACCGGCTTTCCGCATCTCAGGACTCACTCCAGAGCTGGATTCCTGAGCATCCGTTCTGCGCCAGGAGTCCTGCTGAAGGTGGCCGTCAGATACTTGGCCAGTTCCCCAATTTTTACTGCACGCCAGAAAGTAAACACGCAAGGTGTCAACAGCCTGACCCGTGGAGCTGGCGCTCGGCAGCGTCTCGTGCGCACATCCCAGAACTGCTGTCCCAGAGTTCCCCCGGGCCGGCTTCTCCTCGGGCCAGACTGGCTGCAGTGGTTTTGTTTAGTAAATATTTATTAGATGCCTACTGTGTGCTGGGCTCTGGGGATACAGCAGTGAACAAAACAAGTATTTCTGGAGCACCTCCTGGAGTAGGTAGTGTTCTCCCTTAAGGTACGTCTGCCTGGAACCTGGGAGTGCGGCCTTGTTTGGAAAGGGTTTTTGCAGATCTCATTAGTTAAGATGAGGTCACAACCGGATAGGGGAGGGCCCCAAATCCAATATGACGGGTGCCCTTAGAAGAAGGGGAGACACAGAGACAGGAGATGCAGTGGAAAGGCCGCGTGGAGATAGAGGCAGAGGATGGCACGATGCATCTACAAGCCAGGGAACACCGGGGGTTGCCGGGGCCACCAGAGCTGGAGGAGTGAGGAAGTAGGAAGGGCCTCCCCCAGAGCCCCCAGAGGCCGTGGGGCCCTGGTGACACCTGGATATGGACTCGAGGCCTCCAGAACAGTGAGACAATCCATTTCTGTTGCTTGAAGCCATGCAGTCTGTGTTGGGGCAGCCGAGGGCGCTAATACACCTCGTGTGTGCCAGGTGCCGTGCCTCTCGGTGGCTGTCACACAATAGGTGCTTATTCCACAGTGAGTGGAGCAAATACCTACTGAGCGGTGAGGGAGGCCGATGTGGCTGAGCTGCAGGGCTCCTGGGGACTGCCTGTCTTCGCAGGGCCAGGCTGGGACAGTGGAGGCACAGCCTGTGTTCCCGCCGCGGTTCCGCCCACCCCAGGGGGGCTTTGTGCCTTGGGCTTCTCACAGTATCAGAGGGTTCTGTCGAGTGTGTGTGTGTGTGTGTGTGTGTGCGCGCGCGCGCTCGTGCCGTGGGCGCTCTCTGCCTGGCAGGTTGGTTTTTAATCCCGAGGCTCCCCCACCTGCCACAGGTTCTTCCAATGTCAGCACCCATTAGTTCCCAGAACATTTCAGGCACGTGCGGTGCAGAGAGCCCCGCGTGCCTTTCATCCTCCCCACAGCCCGCGGCTGAGCGCTCCGGGCACATCTCGTAGCTCCCACACCTCCAACAGCCCCCGCCTGCCCCTCACCCTGAGGCTGTAATTCCACCCTCCCCAGGTCTGAACCAGGCCGCTCAAGACACGGAAAATCTATGGAATGTGTCTCGGTGTGGCCTCATCCTGCCGGAGCTGGAGAGGAGTGCAGGGGTGGGAGGCCCCATGGAAGCTTCCAGGGCCTCCTGGAAAGGCGCCTCTGCCCGGCCAGGTGGGAAGAGGACACAGGTGTGGTAGTTTCTGGCATCACTGCGTTGCTGGCATGCACCTCCGCTGGGCAGAGTCATTCAGTGTGCACCTACTGTGTGCCAGGCACCAGAAGGGGCTCTGGGTCCAGCAGGAAGCAAGGCGGACAGCCAGTCAGAGCTCACGGCCCGAGCTTTCTGCTGTGGATTTGGAAACCTCACCAAAGCCCGCAGTGGCCGGGAACAGGGAATGTGGCCCACTTGGCTTCTGCTGCTGCCCGGCAGAGTGCAGTGGGGGCGGGGGGCACTTGTGTGTTTGCTACCTCCTGGCAGGCATGGCCCAGGGACAGACCCCTGCAGCCGTGCATGGGGAGCCCCTCCACCTGCCTGCGTGGGATCTGCAGCCCTCCTCCAGCTGGTTCAGGGGCCAGCAGGGGCCCTGGGGCTGTGGTTGGTGGCTTGGATGTGCAGAGGCCTGCTTGGGCCCTTGGTGTCCCCGTTGGGTATCCCGGCCACCTGAGATCTGCAAGTCCCTTGACCTCACCCAGGCACCATCTTGTTCTCCTTGGAGGCCTGACCCCCCTGACTCTGCATGGCTGAGCACCTGCTGTTCCCCAGGCACCTCTCGGTATGCCACAGGCACAGGGTCCTCGCAGCAGGCCTGTGCAGCGGGACTCCTGCAGCGAGCTGTTTCCGCGGCCTGCAGAGTCAGCCTCCCTCCTGACTTTCACCCACCTGCCCATTTCCCCTTCTTTGTCGCTGTTGCCCTGATCCCCCAGTGTCCCCTCTCTTGGACATTTGCAGGAGCCTCCCCAGGTCTCCCTGATCCACTCTTGCTGTCCCCAGTGCTTGCTCGTAAAACACTGACCCTTTACTGTCCCCCGCAACCACCTTCTGTGGCTCCCCACTGCCCTGAGAACAAAATCCATCCTTACCCGAGCCCATGGGGCCCTGAATGACTCTGTCCCCACTTCCCCCCATATTCACTCAATGAATTTCTCAAACATAAACAGCACCTGTGCTCACCCCCAGGCCCTCGCTCACCCCTGGGCCTGTGCTCACCGCCTGGCGGGGGCTCACCCCCAAGCCTGCGCTCACCCCCCACCGGCTGGCACTCACCTCCCTGCTCTTGCTCAGCGGCGCCTCCAGCTGGAGCACTCTCCATCCCCTCGCCTTCACCCTCTGGAAGTTCTTCTTCCTCGTATCTCCTGGCTCTCCCCAGGGCTGGGCAGAGCCCCTGGCCTGAGACCCTCCAGGGCCTGGACCCCGCCGGGTTCACAGGAAGTCCCCAGCGCTAGCCCGGGGCTCAGCAGAGACCACAGTGTGTATGTAAATAAATGAATGCCGCCCACCCTTTCTGACCCCACCGCAGCCAGACGCAGCGGCGACATGGGGCGTTTGTGTCTGAATTCCCCCTCCAGCCCGGATCCATCCTCAGAACCTCCTTTGGCCAGGACCAGATCCTGGAGACCCTGGAGGGGCTCCCTCATCCTCTCCTGCCCCCATCTTTGAGGAAATGATGTCATCATTTTTTTTGGCATTCACTTCCAAACCTGCTGATGAAAAGTCAAAGCTTATTTTTTTCCCTATTCGCAGTGCTGCGCACCCGCCTCCTCTATCAAGTTTCAAAACCTTTGCATCACTGCCCTGTAAAACCCTGTAACCATTAGCAGGCCCCATTCCTGCCTCACCCTGCCCTCTTGGTAGCCACCAGTCTCCTTTCTGCCTCGTGGATGTGCCTGTTCTGGACATTTCATATCCGTGGAGTCATGCAGTTCGTGGCCTTTTGTGTCTGGCCTCTTTGGTTCAGCATAACATTTTCTGGTTATGTGTGGTGTAGCACACAGCCGTCCTTCGTTCCTCTTTATGGCTGAGTAATACTCCATCGTAGGGATGGACTGGAATTTTTGCTGGGTCTGCCTTTTGGCTACTGTAAATTCTGTTGCCATGAACATGCATACCGTGTTTTGTTTGAGTCCCTGTTTCCAGTTCTTTTGGGTGGATGCCTGGGAATGGAATTGGTGGGTCATATGGTTATTCTATGTTTAAATTTTTGAGGAACCGCCAAACCGTTTCCCTAACATTTGTTTTTTTTCGAGTTGGCAGGAAACGTGGCTCAGGTCGGGAGGGGTTGGAAACTGGGTTTCCTAAGCTCGTGGTGAGTGAGGGTGGCACGAGGTTACTGGAGTTGTTCCCTGTTCAGGCCCCACCGGCATGTGAGGCGCTGGGTGGGGGGCTGGTGGGGGAACCCCTTGGTAGGTGAGGGGCCGAGGTTCCAGCCCCATGCTCCGGGGTGGGCACTGTGTAAATCCCAGGCAGTGGAAAGCCAGCCAGCCAGGCGCGGGGCACTTTAGGAAGGTGTCACCCTCCCTGGTCTCTGGTGCCCGTGTGCACCATGGTAAGCGTGTGTCAGGGGCCTGTCACCCCCAGGCAGCATCTCACTGGGCAAAGGAGGAAAGAAAAGCTGTGGGTAAATGAGGCCTCTCGGCCACCTTGTGCAACTCAAAATCCAATAGCAATTTGGAAGTTGCCCGTGGTGCCCTTGAAAGAGGGGCAGACCTCGGGAACAGCACCCTGCAGAAGTGACGGCCTTATCTCCTCCGAGAGACCGGGAACTGTTTAGCACCTAGAGAGAAGGGAATAGAATTTGCTTTGCTGCATGAGATGACCAGGGTCTGCAGACTTTGAGCCGAGCTCTAGCAGGAAGAATTTTAGAACAGGGCTGGGTCCTGGTGGCCACAGCTGTTCTCTCTCCCAGGGCCAGACTCTTGTTTCTGGCTGCAGAACGGATGTCTCATTGCTCTTGGGGCCGGGCAGGGCTAGCTGTGCCTTGCCTCCCCATCATAGCGTCACTGGTGACTGGGCTGCAGCTGCATCGTTGACAGTCCTGGTGACAGTAGTATTAGGCATTCTGGTTTGCTGAGCATTTACTGTGTGCTGGGAGCTGCTGAGTGCCTGCTGTCCGCCACCCGGCCTTTCCTGGGGTCCTTGCAGGAGGACTTAGGCAGTCGGAATATGCACAGACGTCTTCATGTGTGTGGGAGTGCGCTTGTGATTCCGATGCCTTCCTATTTATTCCACATAGTACTGGGTTTCTGTATACCTATGCTGATAATAAGCTTCTCTTGTAAGTAAAGTTATGCCTAACTGAATGAAAGTGACAGGCCCGGGGCTAGACGGCTGTCGCCTGGGTAATCTCTATAAAAAAGTCCCTACGCGGGGGTGGCACATGAATGTCTGATGTTTAGGGAACACTGTGTGTTTGGCGGTTCGGAGAGGGCAAGTGACTTGCCCAAGGCCACGCAGCTTAGCGATGGTGGAGCGGGACGTGTTCCCATGTTCACGGGAATTGCGCCATACATCCTGTCTCGGGGCTGGGAAAGCCCACGCAGGCAGGACCGAGGTGGTGGTAGATGTGTCAGTCTTGGCTCCGGAATTCCTTGGCTTTTCTGTGTTTGAAGGATGGACAGCAGCCAGTTGAAGGGGTAGCCTCCTCTGTGACTCCTTCTTTCCCTGTGTGAGCCCGAATTCTTGGTGGCATGTGACAGAAACCCAGCTTGGGCTGCCAAAGACAAAACGTGCAGAAGGAGTGCCCTGGCTCCCCTAATGAAGTGAGCAGGCTTCGACCTGCCTCCAGCCACCATCGGACACAACCTGCTCTTACCGCCCTTTCGCCCTGCCTTCCTGCCGGTGGGCGTGGGTCTCAGGCAGGCTCCTGCTGCATGGTGGCCCCCAGAGCTCCAGGCTTTCATTCCCAGCTTAGATCCCCAGCAGAGAGCACCTTTCTCCTGGTTCCAGCAGCAAAAGTCTCAAGGCAGATTCTCATTGACTCCTATTGGGTCACAGGCTCATCCTTGAGACAGTCACTGGCCCAGAAGCATGCAGGACTCTGATTGGCCAGGACCGGGTCACATGACCATCCCTGGCACCTGGGGAGGGAGGGAGGGTCAAGTCTACACTAATGAGAGATGAGGTGGGGCCTGGGAGGCAGTCAGGGCCCCCAACCTTAACCTTCCTCCCAATGCCCCTCCACATTAGGCCTCCAGGGCATTCCTGCTTGGAGAAGGACGGTTACCCCTTCAGGTTGGGGGAGGGGGTGTTATGATGAAATTGCAGGGCTGGGTATGCTCTGTTTCCCCTCCTGACCCCTGACCTCATGTGGTGCAGCCTCAGTCCTCTGCCACTGGAGGCCCACATCCAGGCGCTGGGTCCCGGTGCCAGGGTGCATTTCCCTCAGCTCTGGGGGGTGTGTGCAGTTGTGGGGGTGCTGGAGAGGGCTTTGCATGAGGCAGGACCTGATGGACACACCTTTTCTGAGGGGCTGGTTCAGGGAGAGTGTGGAGGGGGCCTTGGTCTGGGATGGGACCCTGTTGTAAGCCCAGCAGGTGGCGTGGAGCTGTGGCTGGCGGAGGAAGGGGAGAAGCCTTGTTGGGGGTGGGGGGTGCTTAGGGGTTTCCTGGCAAAGGCAGCTTCGGAGTAGGGGTCCCCGTGGCTCCCTGGCTGGGCCGTGTCTTCTCTGTGGGGCTGTTTTTCCATCTGTAAAGCTGCTAGCCCGCCTCGTGTTATTCCTCTGGCGTGGCCACGAGTAGATCCTCTCCCGTGGAAGGCTCCAGTATCTGCCCCAGGAGCCGTTTGGGGTACCTATCCCTAGGCTGCAGGGCCCGACTGGCTGTCATTCTGCCCTTGGCTCTTCCTGGTGTAGCCCTCCGTGTCCTAATCCCACCTCCTAGTTTGCGTCTGGCTAACCTCATATCAGTCCTGTCCCATGTCATGGTGTCAGCCTCCTGCACAGGGTCACAGCCTTGCCCAGGTCATGCTGTGGCCTGTGGCCCGCCTGAGCTGGCCCTTGTCCCTGCTGCCCGGGACAGCGGTGTGTGCTGTCCCTGCTGCCGGCCGCCCCTCCTGGGACAGGTGCTTTCTGGGAACTCTGCCCTGTGACTTAGAAACCCGGGGGCCATGGAGTGAAGTTGGATGGGCTTAGGGGGGCTGGGAGCCATTTGGGTGGTGTGAGGGCAGCGCAGAGTCCCTGTGCCTGCCGGGTGAAGGCCTGGGTGGGGAGGAGGCCTCTGGTCCCTTGCGTGGCTTGCATGGCTCGGAGGGACCTTGAACGCCATGCCTGTCTCCTTGTGCTCCCGGAGAACAGGTGAGTGTGGCAGTGGATGGAGGAGGGTCCAGGCAGGCCCCTGGGTGCTCGCGTGTCCTCACGGGACCACAGGAACGACTCAGGGACCTGTGCACGGAGGAGCCAGCTGCCCCGTGGCTGATCTTGTTTTTCTTTTCTTGTTTTCCCGCAGGTGCCAGTGACGGGGTGGCCCGTGAGCTGATGACGAGGACTGGCTTTTAATCCTTGGTGGTGATTAAGAGAAAGCTTATTGGGGCCTGGGAGCAGCTCCCCTCCGACCCCCACCACCATGTCAGGATCCACACAGCCTGTGGCACAGACGTGGAGGGCCACTGAGCCCCGCTACCCGCCCCACAGCCTTTCCTACCCAGTGCAGATTGCCCGGACGCACACGGTAAGGGGGTGCACGTGTGTGCGCCTGGGGCTACCTTTGAGACCCTTCTTCCATTCCACTGAGTCTTCACCCCTTCCTTTCTCCTGGGAGCCAGGCTCATGTGGCTCTGAGCCTCCCAGGGCAGAGGGGAGGCCGCCACAGAGACTCCTGGTGTCTGAAGCCTTTTCCAGAATATCTGATAAAATCTCTTTGCTCCCATTTTAAAGCTGGGAAGATGGAGGCTGGGGCCAGGCTGAGCTGGGGCTCTGCCCTCTCTGGACTGGTAGTGGGATTGGCACGCGAATGTGGAGCTCCTGCTGTATTCACTTTCCTGCAGCCTAGCCTCACCTCTGCTCCCCCGCTGCCGCAGTATTGGGTAGGATTGGGGTGGCTTCCAGGGGGCAAGGGGGCAGGATAGGTCACAGCTCCCCTTCCTTCCTGTCCTCCCGTTCCGTGTGTATTCACCTTGGTGAGGCTCGAGGCTCTGCGATGAGGAGGCCCCACACAGCTTGCGTTTCCGCCTCCCTGACATGAGGGTCCAGGGTGCTGGCTGTGTCTTTGGGGAGCCCGCCCCGTGGCCAGGGCAGATGGCTTGCCCTGGGAGCAGGTGGGCCTCGGTGCCTGCCCACATGTGTGCCCTGGTCGGGTCTCCTAAGCCGCACCCCACCCCACCCCACTTCCCAGCGGGGGCCCCATTTCCTGCCTCTTCTCTCACTGCATGGTGTGGCCAGGACAATGGGCCTTGGTTTCGCTCCTTTGGCATTTATGGGGTGCTTGCTGTATACCATGTCTCTGGGTGTTTGCCAAGCGGCTTTCAGAGTTGTGGGCCTCCCCCTTGTGACCTCCTGGCTGCTGAGTGAGGGGATGTGAGGCCTGGAGGTCACAGCTGGAGTGAAGCTGACTCTGCCGGCCACCTTGGGGGTGCGTGTGTGCGTGTGTGCGTGTGTGTGTGTGTGTGTGTCTGTCCTGCCTGGCTGGTGTTGTCCCCTCTTGTGAGAACCAGAAAGGAAGCTGTGTGGGAGGACGTTTCCATCAGTGAGCAGAAGGTTTTGCATATAAGCTCACTGGCCCTGCCTGGGGGAGTCCCTGACACAGTGGCCTCCTGTAGGTTGGGCCCCTGGGGCGCTTTGCAGAGTCAGCTGTCCTCAGTGGGTGCGTTGTGGATCCCTCTTAGGATGGCAGTTCCCTGGGCAGAGTCATTGCATTCTCCAAGGCGGCCCTGTGAAAGAGCAGCTCGTGCTCTCATCCCACTTTGCAGATGAGGAGACCGAGGCCCAAGAGGTTAAATCACAGGCCTCAGGTGCGATTGCCCTAAGTGGGGAGGCTGCCACAGCATCGGGGCTCCAAGCTTCTGTGTCCCCCCACTCCCCCGTGCCTCTATTTATTGAGCACCTACTGCGTGCCTGGGGCTAAGGAATAGACTCCTGGTGGGAAATGATTTTATATTTTGTCATCATTGTCTTTATCTGTCACCACCACCAACAAAAAGAAGAGCTCTTGTTAACTGAGCACCTACTATGGGTCAAATGTTGTTCAAAGCCCTGAGTGTATATGGTTGTGTGCATTCCCCTGATCACCCCAGAGTGGGACTATCATGCTCTGTATTTTGTCAATGGGAAAATATTTCACAGGGTAGGAAACTGGACAAGTTGCGTAACCTCTCTGAGCCTCAGTTTTGTCACCCATTAAGTGGGGGTACTGAGAGTACCTGTCTCCTAGATTCTCACGAGGGGTAAAGGGGATATGCTGAATGTTCTTAAGACGGCGCCTGGCTCAGGGCCAGCCCGCTCTGTCCGTTTGCTGCTGCCGTTCCTTGGTCTTGTTGCTGTACCTGCAGCTGCCCAGAGGGGAACCTGCCTGCCCTGGGGGGGCTGCTGGCTTCTGGTTTCTTGTCCTGTCCTGTGGAGGTTCCCACTCTTCTCAACCGCCCTCACCCCGCTCCTAGCCTTGGGGAGTCCTCAGGCTGCTGTGGCCTCTGCCCTCCCACCCCTCCTGCCCTTTGCCCCAACTGGGCCCTCGGGGTCACTGGCTGACCCTAGACACCTCCCATTCTTCTCCTGCTGGGCCGTCAGTGACGCAGGATGTGGGTGGACAGGGCCAAGCACTCACCACCCCCTCCAGGCAGGAGGCTGAGGCCAGGGAGTGAGTGGGGCCCAGCCTGGCGGCCACAGGTGAGAACATGTCTGTCCTTGTGTGGGGGCAGCAGGGGCCACCTGTGTGTGCTCCTCCCTGGGGGAGCTGCCCCATATCGGACCCTCCTGCCTCATGGTAGGGCTGCCCATCCAGAGAATCCTGCTTGTCTCTTGAAGGGCAGGAGGAAGAGTTCTGGGCACTCTGAGGAGGGCCCTGCTGCCCTGGGCATATTGCAGGGTGGAGCCGCTTTCTTGCTGTGGGTTGGAGGTGAGCTGGGGGCTGTGATCTGGAGGCCCCTCCCTGGAAGCCCCTCAGCCCTCAAACCCTTCCTGTCCTTTTAACGGGCAAGACCCAGTTCGAAAGATACTACCCCCTTCCTGAGCTCCTCATCAAGCCACAGAAAGACAGATCCCCCGGGTAAGGGGACGGTCAGTGGCGGGAACCTGGCTGTCCTGGTTCCTCGTACAGTAGCCGAGGCCATTCTGCTGGGATCCACGGGATGCCTCAGTGACCTTCCCAGATTCAGGTCACCTCCACACATTCTCCCGACAGGCCTACCTCCTGGGACAGCCCCTCCTGTCTGGAGAGTCCTCTTCCTGGTGCTTTGGGCACGGGGCTGCTTTGATGGCAGGTCTTCCCTGGAGCCTGTGAGACCTCAGTGTGGCTTCGAACCCTCTCCGTGTTCAGCTTGCTGAGTGGCATTGGCCCACTCACAGCCACGTGGAACAGCCTCAGTTTCCCCACCTGCAGTACCAGTGCCCTGGTGGGTCTGTGCATCGGTGGCAATGTCTGCACGCAGCAAGCGCAGGGTAGTCATCTCTTTCCTCCTGGAAGGGTGGCAGGAGACCCAAGCAGGGCCTCTACCCCCTGGGGAACCACAGGACCGTGGATGCCGAGCTGGCGGTGGAATGGTGCAGGCCGTGGAAGCCGCTGCCTCTGCCCGTGCTCTGCCCTGGCGTCATCTGCGGGCTGCTGGTGAGTGATTCCCAGCACAAATGGGAGGCTTCACTTAGGGGGTGCTTGCAGACAGAGGCCTGGACCCTGAGACCATGGAAAGCCCCCAGGTTCCCTGACTCAGCCTCAGCCATGCTCCAGGCTTCTATATGCATCATCCCTGCCCTCCCGCTTCCTACCTGCCGCATCCCTCTGTGCCTCATTCTCTCCATCCTCAGGGGCCCAGCTTCTCTCCGTGACAGTAGCAGGATCCTATGACTCTCCCTGAGGGTCCTGGGGAAGCGAGGGTCTCCAGGGTTGAGGGTCCAGTAACAAAATGCTCACAGCTTTTGTTTTCCTGGAGATCAACGCCGCCTCCTCTCCTGGCCTCCTTTCAGGCTTTCTGTGGCCCAGCTCCATTCTGCCTTCTTCTTCAAGTCCTCTGGGACCCCTGAACACTCCTGAGCTCCTGCAGACCTTGGGCTAAACGAATGGGCTAAAGGAATGCAGTTAAAAGCAGGGACACAGAGTCTGAATCCCAGCATGACTCTTTTCTGCTGTGTGGCCTTGGGCAAGTTACTTAACCTCTCTATGCTGCAGTATTGAAGACTGGTTCATAGCACCGGTTCTGGAGCCAGATTGCTTGCATTTACATCCTGCCCCAGTGATGTCCTAGCTGTGAAACGGGGCAAGTGGCCTTACCGTCCCGTGCCTCAGTTTCCCTATCAGTTGAGCAAGGATTGTGAGGATCCAATTAGTTGATAGGTGCAGAGTCCTTCCCACAGGGTATGGACAGAGTAAGCAGACATTTGATATAATCAATAGTGTAATGATGACGATGCTATTATTACAACATCGCCTTTAGTAGCTTTTTCTGTCTTGCCCCGAGGGTACACTTTGGGCTTTGCCCCTAGGGCAGGGGTGAGCACACCTTCTCTGTAAATATTTCAGGCTTTGCAGGCCATGCAGCCGCCCTTCGCGGCCCGTATGGTGTGAAAGCAGCTCAGCCAGGGTGTAAGGGAGTGGGCGTGGCCTGTGCCTGTGACACTGGACGCTGCTGCCTTGGCCTTGGGCCCTAGTGTGCTGCCTCTTGGCCTAGATTAGCTCTTATCAGACTCCCTATGGGAAGGACCGGTCTGTTTCATTTCCAGTTTGCCACAAATCGATACGGGGTCCCACTGCACAGACGCAGGGGCTCAGCCAGGCCCAGTCCGGCAGGGTCAGACAGAGTTGGTTGTGCCCTTGGATGCCAGGGTCACGCCAACCCCAGAGGTCTGCATGCTGTCATGTTCTGTGCCCACTTTGTTGCAGTTGGCAATGTTGCAGAACTTTGGTGGAGTAGTACTGCCCTGGGCTAAGGCTCCCAGACCCTGGAGACTGCCTGGGCCAGGCTGGGGCAGGTGGGCGCATGGGGATCACTGGAAGAGGCTAGACTTGGGAGGCTTTGCAGTGTCCTGAGTGCCCTGGGGGGTCTCTCCATTAGCTTCATGGCCCCCTTGCAGCTCAGTTCCTGGTGCTTGGTGATGGCTCTTAAGAGGCTGTTGAGGGATGGTTTGGCCCTCAAAAGAGAGGCTGGTGGGAGCTCCCATGCTGGGAGATCCATCCATCCATCCATCCATCCATCCATCCATCCATCCATCTGGCAAATACTTATCAGGCGTCTCGGGCCCGTCCTCTTCCAGGCCCTTGCAGTGCAGCTGTGAACAGAACAGGTAAGCATCCTTGTCTCAGGGAGCTGACCTCCTTGTGGGGAATGGCGAGTTGGGAAGGAGATGAGGGGAAGGGCTGAGGTTGGGGGAGCCCAGATTTAAGTAGAGGGTCGGGGAGGAGCCTCACTGAGAAGCTGCCTTTGGAGCTGAACCTGGAGGAAGGGAGAGGGCCAGGCATGTGGGAATCTGGCTGAGGAATGTTCCAGGCAGCAGGAACAGTATGTGCAAAGGTCCTGAGGTGGGAGCTCTCTTGACTGTAGCCGCCATCATTCCGGGAGAGACCCGTGAATGCAGCCAGGGTCTAGGAATGTGCTGAATTCTTCCTTTGCTTTCCCATGAATCCAGGGTCCAGGAATGGGCTGAATTCTTCCTTTCCTTTCAGTGTGCAGTCCCAGGCATTCCCTTGACACCTTCTGGAGTAAGGAGCCCCATGCAGGGGCCAGAGAGGGGCACTCCTCTCCCGCAAAGGAACTTCTCCCAGTCCATGCTCAAACATCCCCCCGCATCTAGCCCCTTTCTCCTCTCTGCCCCCAGCCACTCCTCCCCACCCTTGGGACCCAGCCAAGAAGGCACCAGCTGGGATTCCCTCCTGGATGAATGGCTTTTTCTGGTGGCCTCTCACCTTTCCCAGGAGTTTTAAGGGTGTAATTTATTGGTGGCCCTGATTTCCAGCTTCAGAGGTACCATGGTCAGGGAGAACCCTCTGAGGCCAGGGGGCATCACCTGAATGGCTTTTTCCTGCCTCCCTTTCTGAGCAGCTGGGTCAGACTCCCTCTCCCCAAGTCAGGTTTGCTGCTGTCCTACAGGGACAGGTTCAGAGCCTGGGGACTGTCCCCTCTTGTCCCTCCTCAGAAAGCCAGCTCAGCCTTTGCCTTGCATCTCAGAATGTACCCCTTATTGCTGTGTGACGTGGACAAGCCACTTACCCTCTCTGTGCCTCTGTTTTCTCATCTTTGTGTGGGGCTTCTTGTAATACCCACCTCACAGGGTTGCTGTAGGGATGAAATTAACTAATATATTTAGAGCGTTTAGCTGCAGGTACACACAGGCAATTTATTACTGTGGGGTATTATTGTTGTTTTTTATGATTAATGTTGTCACGTGGGGGAGCTCTCCTGCTTGGAGACGTGGCGAGGTGGTTTCCAGCCTGGGCGTATTCCAGCTCATGGGACCCCTTGGGCTCCACCTCAGGTCAGTTTCTCTGGTGGGGCCTCCCCAATTCTTGCCTTCCCCTAGAGCCTCCAGGCACTCTTGTTGGGGGAGTCCCTGGGCTCAACCCTGGTGACCTGCTTCAAGCCTAGTGGTGGGGGCCAGTGTGGACCGAGTGTCTCCCAGGGTTTAGGGTCCAGTAACAAAATGCCCACAGATTTTGGGCAGAAACGGCACCCAAGATGCTCCTAGGAGGATCTCCTAAATTGGGAAACGAAGGCCAAAGGGTTCATGCAGAGGCCTCCCCAGCCCCCACTTCGGGCCTCCTCCACCATGGTTGGCTGCCGTGGGCACTATCTGGCCGAGGCCCTCTTCCCAGGGACTGGACCGTCCGCCCTGCTTCTCTGCCCACTTGGCCTTGGTATGGGAGAGCTGGGTGGAGAGGATCCTCCTGGCAGACTGTGAGGCCTGCTGCTTTCTTCTCACACCTCTGTGTGTGTGGCAAGGTCTTTGCCTGGCAGCTGCGTCATTGTCAGCCCAGTGGCCTCCTCCACTCCCTCCCTCCAGCCCCGTCTTCTCCCTTCTCCTCCCACTGAGAGCACCTAGAGTCTTGTGCTAGACACTGTGGGATGCAGGAGGAGGCTCGTGCCTTTTCTGCCTTCTGGAGGCTGCTCTCAGCCTTGGGGGAATCCCTCAGAGAGGTGAGGGAGATGAGTGTAGGAGGTGCAGGCCTCCTTTAATCTGGGCTGGGCACCCATTTCAAAGAGGAGAAACTGAGGCTCAGAGGGTTAGAATAACAGGGCCAAAGACACACCTTCTGTTGGAGGCCTTGCAGCTTTTGGTATCTACATCAGACTGTCCAGGGAGGTCCTTTCCCCAGTTTTTCCAGCTTCTGAGGCTGCCAGGGTCCCCATGGATTCCACTTGCTCATCCTTCCTGGCCTCTGGGCTCCCGGGCTCTTATGTGCTGATTTTGTTGGGTCTGCAACAGATACGTTATCAACGCACCTACCTGGCATTGTCTCTGATTCTCTTTGCAAAAATAACTGCCTTGGTGAAAAAGCCAGACAACAAAAGAGTGACTAGATTTTTATGGAAAATTGGGAAAATTAAAAAAAGGTGCCAAGAAGAGACGAAGTCGCTTGTAATCCCACTCTCTAAAGCCTTACCTGTCAGACATCATTAACTGATTGCCGCAAACAGCATAACTGAGTGTTCCAGGCAGACAGAACTAATCTATTGGAATTGGTGCATAAGTGAAGCCTGTCTTGTTTTGTTTGAGAGGCTTGTTACTGTCTTTTTTTTTTTTTTTTTTTAACCACAGTTTAATGTTTCTCAAATCTGGGTGTACTTGGCAATCGGTATACATCTAATTTGTTGATATTGAGTTTTACCCCCTATGATAATGGATAATGTGTTAAAGAAACAAGTATTTGGACACTTGTTAAGCAGGAAGACTATACAGGACAATTGTGCTATCAGTGTCAAGACTGTCACAATAAGGGAGAGAGACCAGGCTCAGCTCCAAATACGGCCAAGGCAGCTGAGGCCTCATAGCCTAGCCGCAGGGCGGAGGGAGGGGTCAGTGGATGGAAAATTACTAAGAGGAGCGCTTGAGGGTGGGGGGTTCCTCTGGACTGACTTAGCAGGATGCCTGCAGCTGGGCAGAGCCCCGCAAGGCCGAGGCCAAGGCCGAGGCCCCGTAGAGAGAGGATGGGTCAGAGGAGCTTGACTCAGGTGTGGGCAAGGAGAGTCTTTGTCAAATGGACGATGGTGTGTTATTAAAGGAGGAAGGTCTGCCTAAGGCTTACCCTTCTGGCTGTGATACGAGCGGGAGTTCCTCTTTTACAGGGCGGCCTTGGGGTCAGGGGTCGCTTTGTTCTGAAACCTGGTCTTTGGGCCTCGCTGGCTGTCGGGTGTTTGTCGCCGTCACTTGCCACCATCCATCCTTCTCCTGGCGAGTGAGGCCCGAGCCTCGTTCCCTCGCGTGGGCATCACTTACCCACCCTGCCAAGAGCTGGGCATCTAGGTTGGGCCTTTTCCCAGTTGTTGCTGCAAATGCATTTCTGTTTTTACAAATAATGCTGCGCCGTATGCACCTTCAGTCCTGTCTTCCCAGGCCTGCGTTTCCAAGCTTCAGCTCCTCAGGCTGGAGGGACCCACAGCCTGGCAGGGGTAGGATGGGGTGGGAGGGTAGAAAAGCGAAGACAGCTTCCTCTACTCTGGCCCCCCAGTCAACGCCAGCATGGCCGGCAGACAGAGGCCATGGTTAGGATGGTTCCAGGCCTGTATTAGCCTGTGGCCTCAGACAGCCCCATCAGACCTCCCAGGCTTGGCGGTCTCATCTGGAAGGTGGGCGTGATCGTGGGTCCCTGGGATGCTGTGTGGGAAGGATGCAGCCCAGGGCCGTTCAGCTGTCTGTGTTCCTTCTCCTCCTTGGCGTTCGGCCCCAAGGGTAGCCTCTGGCCAGATGGTCCCTGAAGTTCCCTGCAGGACTTGGGCTTATCTGCCTAGGGCAGGAGCGAGCCTGAGCAGGGAGTCCACGGCCTTGCCCACTGTGCCCTGCCGTGCCCCGCCATGCCCGTGCCCGCCCACGCTCACCACTCCTCTGTCCCCTCCTGCAGGACGTCGGGCTCCTGGAGTACCAGCACCACTCCCGCGACTATGCCTCCCACCTGTCGCCCGGCTCCATCATCCAGCCCCAGCGGCGGAGGCCCTCCCTGCTGTCTGAGTTCCAGCCCGGGAATGAACGGTGAGGAGAGAGTTGCTGCCTCCCTGTCCAGGGCGTGAGAGCTCCTTCTCAGATGGAGAAGCAGAGGCCCGTGGCAGAGCAGGAGCACACAGGGTCCTGTGAAATGAGGGGATGTCGGGCCGTGTGTTCACCTTTGACCTGGCGTGGGCGTGACTCGGGGTGAGGATGGGACAAGCAGGGAAGAGCGACGTGGCCCTCAGACTTCCAGCGTGGAACTTCAGTGGCCTCTGTGGGTTTAGGCAGCAGTGGGGACCTCCAAGCTGGGCTGCAGCAGGGCTGGGCTTCTGTGGGAAGATTTGAGTCCACACCTGGGGCCCCTGCCCTCTCCTCCCATTCTTCCTTCTTCTCCAGCTGGCAGAGGACGCCCTCTGGTGTGTGCCTGTGCTGGGCCAGCCTTACTTTCCTTGATCCAGGTGGGAAGGGAATGAACAGGTTAGGTGGTAGGGTGAGAGGGAGGTGGGGAGTGGGAGGGAGGTGGGGTGGGGAGCTGGAGGGACTGCAGCAAGGGGAGGGCCAGGGCTGGGTCAGAGCCAGCTCTCCATGCATTCACTTGGGATCGGTAGGCCACGTTCTTTCTCCCATCTTCTCTAGGAGCTTCTGCTGGAGACGGCTGAGGTGTGGGGAATTGTGCCTATTTCTCAGATGGGGCAGCTGAGGCTGCGAGGTTGAGGGATGGGCTCTTGTTTACTCAGCCAGGACTAGAAGTCGAGGCACCAGGCCCCAGCCCTTCATGGTACCACGGAGGTGTGGCAGGGCCCCAGATCAGGCGGGGCTGGTGAACTCAGGTGGGCGCAGGCGTCTGGAGGAGGGGAGGCCGAGGCAGCGTGCCTTCTGTACCTGGATTGGTTTCCTGGGCCTGCCGTCGCAACGTGCCACAAACTGGGTGGCTTCAAGCCACAGAAGTGCATTCCCGTGATCTGAAGTCAGGGCATCCGCAGCGCCGCGCCCCCTCGGAAGGCTCAAGGGGAGGATGCTTTTCTGTCTCCTCCAGCTTCTGGGGGCTACAGGCGTTCCTCAGCTGTGGCTGCATCGGTCCAATCTCTGCCTCTGCCTCTGTCTCACGTGGCCATTTCCTTGTCTGTCTCTGTGTTCTCTTGTTGTGTTACAAGGACCCCAGTGATCGTAATCCAGGATGGCCTCATCTTAGCTTCATTCCATCTGCAATGACCCTAGGTCCAAAGAAGGTCTTATTCTGAGGTTCCAGTGGCTGTGCATTTTGGGAGGATGTTATATTTTGAGGTTCCAGTGGCTGTGCATTTTGGGAGGATGTTATATTTTGAGGTTCCAGTGGACGTGGATTTTGGGAGGACGTTGTATTTTGAGGTTCCAGTGGCCGTGGATTTTGGGAGGACATTATTTGAGCCACTGCAGTGCCACTATCATGTTTAAGAGAAAACACCATGTGCTTCCTGCCAAGCCTATGTAATGGTGAAGCCCTGGGTTCTGGGCCTTGAAGAGGGGGATGTCTTGGGACCCAGCTTTGGAGGGACAAGGACTTGAGGCCCCTCCAGGGAGGTGAGCACAGAGGGGTGGCTGCCCCGCTCCCCGGGGGGGCCAGCAACACGGCCCCAGCCCGTGCTGCAGTGGGCAGCATTCGGTCAGTCTACAGGCACTGATTGAACACCTACTGTGCGCCAATACCTGGGGACAGCCATGAACAAGACAGGTGAACCACCCTGCGTTCATTCATGGGTGGGGGAGGTGGCCAGGAAACACCTGTTGTCACCAAGCGCGTGGGAGGGCAGTGGAGAGAGAGCAGACAGGCGGGTGTAGTGTGGTCTGGCCTGGGACAAGGAGGCGCCATCTGCACCACGACATGAAGGGGAGGAGCTCACGTGGAGGGCCTGAGGTCTCAGTGCTCCAGGCAGAGCCCAGCAGATGCAAAGGCCCTGGGGCAGGAGTGCAGTGGCGGGACAGCGAGGGCCAGGCCAGGCAGGGCTTGTGCAGGAGGGGAACAGCTGTGGATTCCCTGCTTAGCCTCTGGGACAAGCATTTCAGCAAGGCCCATATTCAGGCTCTTTCTGGTGGGTGATGGTTAGAGCCTCAGAGGTGGAGGCCAGGAGTCCCAGCTCTGTGGGGTGTGCTTAGTTAGGCAAGGCCATGCCCTCTCTAGGCACACTGCGGAGGAGGGTTCAGGAGAGCCAGTCGCTGGGGAAACTGGGCAGCTCCAGTCTCTGCACCGGGCTGCTAGGCTGAGTTGAGAAGGTGGTTAGGCCAGGTTCAGCAGCAAGAGTTCTGCGATCGGCCAGCGATGTCTGCCCTGCGTGGGTGAGAGGGAAATGGCATCACGGGTGCTGTTATCTGTGTTAGGCTCACAGCATTTCCCGGATGGACTGTGCCTGTGAACGACCCAGCGATCTTGTTAAAATGCAGAGTCTGACTCAGTAGGCCTCAGATGGTACTGGAGATTCTGCATTGTAGCCAGCCCCAGGTGGGGACGGTGGGGTGGTCCGTGGCGAGGGAGGGGCAGTCACTCTGGGGTGTTCCAGTGCCACCGTAGCACACTACCTCCCTGTAAATGTCCTCGGTGAATGTGGACCTGAAGGAAGGCAGCGCTGCATTGGAGTCCTGCCCTGCTGTGGGATCGTGGGAGGTGGGCTCCTGTGAGCACCTTCCTGGCAGGATCATACGGAGCACGGCGCGCAGTAGATGCTCGGCGCAGAGGGTGGTCGGGGCCTCGGGAGTTCTCAGAGCCACAATCTCCTATGTGACGTTGGATGCCTCACCTCCCGCAGGTCCCAGGAGCTCCACCTGCGGCCAGAGTCCCACTCATACCTGCCCGAGCTGGGGAAGTCAGAGATGGAGTTCATTGAAAGCAAGCGCCCTCGGCTAGAGCTGCTGCCTGACCCCCTGCTGCGACCGTCACCCCTGCTGGCCACGGGCCAGCCTGTGGGATCTGAAGACCTCACCAAGGTAAGCCTGGGCCCCCAGCTGGGAGCTCCTCTCCCGCTTGAGGTTCTGCTGCTGGTTGGGCTGGGTGGGAGGTGGCGGGTAGGTATGCAGGGAGGGGGCAGCTCGGGCAAAGGCTTGGAGGTGGGCCAAGCACCGGGTGCACAGAGCTGGGTGGCAGGAAGAGGGCAGGCGCTGGGTCTCTGGAGGTGCCAGAGTGTGGGAAGAAGTGGGGAAGGTGTTCCAGGTGGGCAGAGCAGCAAGCGCAAAGGCCCTGGGGCAGGAATAGGCTTGTGGTCACGGGGTAGCTGGCGTGAGGGAGGGGAGAGCTGGGATGGGAGGGCCTGGGGTGCCATGGAGCAGAGAGCTGCCATTCGATGGGGGTCAGGACCGTCCTGTGGTCGGTGGTCAGCTTTCAGCACATTCTGAGAGCTTCCTCGAGGGTGGGTTGTTTGGTTCCATGCTTGCTTGGAACAGGGGGCTCGGTGACCCCTGCCTCGAGCCCTGCACAGCAGGCAGCCCCCTGGGCCTTGAACCCCGGCCCGCGAGGTGGACAGCTCAGGGCTCTGCCAGGCGCCTGAGGCTTCTGGATTCTTAAGGGTCAGGGAGGGGAGACTCCAGAGTCCCGCAAAGTGAGATGAGACAGAGTTGGCTCAGCACTAAAGGGGCGGTGCTTGGTTAGGACATGGCCTGGACCCCTAGAATGACAAAGCCTCCTTCTACTGCCCAGTCTGGCTGCTCCTTGGGCCACCCTGTGGCACCGGGCTGGCGTGGGTTGAGTCTGCAGCCACCCAGGCCTGAGGGACCACGGATGCACTTTGGGCAGGGGAGCCAGACAGCTTTAGGCTCATCTGCATCTCCATGGGGGGCTGCCTGGCATTGCAGGTGGGTCCAGACCTCACCTGGGCACACTCACTTATCCCAGGGCCCTCCGTCCATCTGCCCTCAGGTGACCCAGGTGCGATTTCCACCACCCCCACCTCCACAGCTGTGCTGCCTTTGTGCCTCTCTGAGCCCCGTTTCTTCCTCACTGATCTGGGACCTTGTGGGCAGGGTGTCACCTGGTCATGTGGGTAGAGGGCTCGGCTGTGGGCCCCATGCATGGGAACTACTTGGCACCCGTGAGCCGGCATGGGTGGTGGTCTGGCTGCGGGGCCAGGCCACCTGGGCCAGACTTGGCCTTCTCTTGGGGAGAGAGGATACCTGCGTGGAACCTGGGATATCCCTGGGGTGGGCTTGGGCTGGCAGGAGGTGGGGGTGCCGTCCTGGGGCTGGGATGGCTGGGCTTCCCCTCCTGCTCTGAGTGGCTGTGGCCCCGACACCTGCACACCTGCCAGATACCCACAGGGCTGCCTCTGGGGCCAGGGGAGGGAGGGGCTGGGGTGTCTGTGTGGTCGTTGGTTGGCTTGGCCTCCCTGCCACTGGGGCAGCCCCTGCCTCACCAAGTTGTCACAGGAAAGTGGAGGTCAGTTAATGAACTCCTAGCCAATAGACCACATGCGCCTGAGAGCCCACTCAGGAAGCTCCCCCGGCGGATGCAGCTGTGTTCTTGTTGGCACTCAGGGACTCCACCCTGGCCACCTCCCTGCTCTCCTGCGTACTTCCAGTCCATCAGCAAATCCTGACACCTCTGCCCTAAAATATCCCAATTCCAGCCTTCTGCCCACACCTGAGGCCACCCCCGGCCTGAGCTCGTCATTGCTCTCCGGTAACTTTGCAGTAGCCTCCTCCTGGGTCTCCCTGCTCCTGCCTCCCTCTTCTCCCTTCAGTTTATCTTCCAAGCAGCAGCCAGAGGGCTCTTATAAAGGCAGACGACTGCATCCCCCTGTGTGTTCCCCCCTGTGCTCCAAACCATCCATGGCTCCTGTCTCAAGCAGGAAAAAGCCAAAATCCTTGCCATGGGCTGCAGGTCCGGCGTGATCCAGCCCCGTCACCTCCCTGACCTCATCTCCCTGCACCAGCCCTCTCAACCGCTACGTACAGCCTCCCAGGCCACCCTGGAGTTCCTCAAACACGCCAGGCACATTCCCACCTGGGGACCTTTGCACCGACTGTGCCCTCGGCAGGAGCGCCCTCCCCCAGGCACATTCCTCTTTCCTCTCTCCTTCCAGTCCTGGCTGCCCTCCAGGGCCTGCATGGCAGGGGAGACCTGTGGCTAGCCCTGTGGGGACTCTCGAGGCCACTCATGGCTGAGGCTGCAGCCCCACCACGTCCTCCTGGGGTGTGAGATTCAGCCACAGGGGCCCTGCTGGCCTTGAAGGGGGTCTCTGTGGCCTGGGGCTTGGGCCGCCTGCACTTGGGTCTGGGCTTGGGACTGGTGTCGATGCCAGTTCCTCTCGGGCACTGCCCCCTCGGGTACCCCAGCCAGCATCCCTGCCCCGACGCCCAACCCTTCCAGCACATCCTTCCTGCCCTTCCTCCCCTTCCTTCTCTCCTTCTACACCTTCCTCCCTCTCTTTCTTTCCACCCAAACAGCCCCCCTGTCCTGCTCACTCCCCTTCACCCCCTGCTTCCTCGGCTCCTGCCATCTCTCCCTGCTCATCCCCTGGGGCAACCTCCCTACCACAGAGCCACTCCCAGCCACCACCCAGCGCCACCCAGCCCCGCAGCCATCTGTCCTTGCCTTCATTACCTGCCCCTCCCCCTCACCTCCCAGCCGCCCCTCACCCATGGGTTCTGCCTGCCATCATCTCCCACCAGTGGCCTGGCCCCTCCCCCATCCACTCACCTCCCCCATTCCCTTGCTCCCCCACCCCCTACCCCCATCCGCTCCCCCTCCTTCCCCCACTCGCCTGGAGTCCAGGGTCCTGTGAGCCCAGTCAGCCCTTGCAGGAACTCACAACTCACAGCCAGCCGGACAAGGGCACCTGGGGGTGCTTGGCCCATGGCCATTTCTTGGCTGGAGAATGACACCTCCCACGTGTGTGTCCAGCCTGGGGCCTGCCACGCCTCCAGTGCCCTCCACAGCCCTTTGATTTCACTCCTCTTTGAAACAGAAAGTGGAACCTAGACGGTGGCAGTGGTGAGGATGTGCACAGATTAAGCACCTGTGGTTTGCTGCTGTGGGAGTTTGCTGTGGTTTCAGTAAAGCTCAGGACATACCAGGCTGGAGGCTTGTTCTCTCTCCAGCTTCCACAGAGGATGCCGATGGCAGGGCTGGTGGGGGAATCGCAGGCAGTGTCCCCAGAGGCTTCAGTCCCCCAGGGTCACTCAGCCACCCAGCTGTGTCTGACTGCCCAGGCCGGGGTGGGGCTGTGGCCAGGTGGCATCCTCATCCTTGTTGTAGCCTGGTTCCCGGCCAGCTGTGACACGGGCCCCTCCCTGAACAGCCCTGGGGCACCCTAAGCTCCTTAGCAGCCTCAGGGCAAAGGCCATCCTCCTCCTGCAGCAGGAGTAGGGGTGGGCGGTGGGGACTGGGAGACAGCCCCGGGGAGGGAAGTGGTCACTCAGGCCTACAGGGTCCCCTTTTCTGCCCAGTGCGGCCGGATTGGATTGAATGGTGGACCCCTAGGGTGAGGCACCTCCTTTATCAGGAGGCTGGCACGCAGGAGGCATTCACACGGTGGTAAGAATGCTGCAGTGATGGCGGGTGCCATTAAGTGAGCGCCGACTGCCTGCCATGTGCCAAGTCATGCCCAGCCAGTGTCATTCCCTGATCTCTTCCCAGCCCAAGGAGGCTGGGTCTGTGACCCCCTTTTGTAGACAGCCCCAGGCTGAGCGAGCTGGACGCAGGGGAACGGGATTCAGGCCCAGGCAGCTGGGAGTGCACCCCATGCCTGCCTCCAGGTTGACCTGCTGCTCTGGGTCCCCTCTGGTCTCCCTGGTGGGGTGCCCTCCTCTCTCTGCCTGGCATCCCCCATTAGCACTGGAATCTGCTTTCTCCTCTTTTGTTTTGTTTTGTTGTTACAGAAGGCAGGAGAGAATTTTAGCTCAGCCTCCTGGGAGAGATGTTTCCATTTGAACAACTCCCCTGAAGTGGGGCCTGGATGGATAGCAGGCCAGGGTGTGTGTGCGCATGCGCGCGTGCGTGTGTGTGTGCGTTTGTGTGTGGGTGCGGGTGTGTGTGCGTGTGTGCGCGCGTGTGTGTGTATGTGCGCATGTGCCTGTGTGTGTGTCCATGCGTGTTTGTGTGTGTGTGTGTGCGTGTGTGCACGCATGTGCCTGTGTGCGTGCATGTACCTGTGTGTGCGTGCGTGTGTCCATGCGTGTTTGTGTGTGTGCGTGAGTGTGCATGTGTTGCGCGTGTGTACATGTGTTTATGTGCGCACGTGTGTGCATGTGTCCGTGCATGTGCGTGTGTGTGCATGTGTGTATATGCATGTGTGTGTGTTTGTGTGTGCGTGTGTGTGTGCATGTGCACGTGTGTGTGCATGTGTTTGTGCGCAGGCAGCTCAGGGCCCAGCCTTGGAGGGTGACCAACCCCTGAGTGGGCTGTTGTCCCCCAGGTGCGCGTTTTGTCTCTGCGCAGAGAGCAGGCCCGAGGGGTGAGTTGCTGCCTGCCCGCCTCTCCAGCATGTCCGCGCGCTCTGGCCTGTGGGTTCTGGAGGGTCTCCATCCCTTACCGTTGCTCTGTGGGTTCTGGAGGGTCTCCGTCCCTTACCGTTGCTCTGTGGTTCTTTCTGCCTGCCTGGCTTTCCCTCTTCTTGTCAGGAATGCCTCTGCCTGTGGTGCGCCCTCTGGGATCTCTCTTAGTCTCTGTGTCTGTCTCTGTCTGTGTCTCTGCCTCTCCATCTCTTTCTCTTTGTGTCCCTCTATCTCTATCTCTTTCTCTTTGTGTGTGTCTGTCACCATGTCTCTGTCTTTCTGTCTCTGTTTCTGTCTTCATCTATGTCCATTTCTGTTTCTCGATCTGTCTGTCTGTCTTCGTCTCTGTGTCTGTCTCTCTCTCCTCTCTGCTTGGACCACAAGGTGGGGGTGTGATGAGCTTGGTGCTGGGGCCTGGCCAGCCTGGCCGCAGTAATTGCTCCAGGCTGTGAAGAGATTTGGAAAGTCTGAGCAAGGGAAGATGCCTGGGAGAGCGAGTTGAGAGGTTTTCTGCATCTGCTGTGTGGAATTCAGCTGGGCGCCTGAGGCAGGAATTTGATGGGATTTTTCTGTGTGTGCCCCCTCTGCCCCACCGTGTTCCTGTTTTCTGATGCTTCTCTGCTCTTCAGCCTCCGGAGTTCTGTGGCATCAGAGACTTCCTTGGGAATTCACCGAACTTTGTTTTGGGGACTTTAGAATTGTCACAAATAGCACTATCTCTGAAAATCCCTAAGGGGGACAGACAGCCCCTATCAAATTTAAACATGAATTCTGGCTCACATAACTGAAGTCCAGCATTGGTTAGCTTCAGGTACAGCTTGATCTAGGTGACACGATGTCCTCAGGACCCTGTCCCTTTTCATCCCTTGGCTCTGCCATCTTTCACAGGGTCTTGGTGTGTTAGCAGGAAGGAAGCCGGTGACTCCAGGCCTTCCTCCTCCCAGGTTCAAGGCCAGCAAAAAGAGAGAACTCTTCCTCCTCCTCTCTGCATTTCTAGCCCCAAACTGCTTTTCCTCCTCACCATGAGTGGGCCCATGCCTGTCCTAGAACCTGTCATTGTGGCCGGAGTAGGGGGTGTATTGGGAGTGCGTGAAGCTGGGCCCTGCTTTTTCCTGGAGCTGGCACAGGGGAGCCGAGGGGCTTTTCTGCCTCTGTGTCTTCAGTTTTGCATAATAAACTTTTCTCTTTCACGCTAGCTTGAAGTTTTACACCAGGGGCATCTGATGAGTAAAAGGTACCCACTGCCCCCTGGCAACTTGTGCGGGGTGTATTAGTTTGTTGTTTTGTTCCCTGCAGCTTTGGGTGAGTGGGAAGGTGGACAGTCATCAGGAGTGCACCTGCAGGCCTGACCGCCAGGCTCCCTCAGCCCCCGTCCTGGGAAACCCCGCACCAGGGGAAGCGCTCTTGGCAATCCGGGTTTGCCTCTTCTTTTTCAGTTGAGGGGCGGTTCACAAAAAAGTAACCACATTAAAGTGAAGAGCTCGTTGGCTTGTAGGACATTTACAATGTTGTGCAGCTGTCACCTGTCTAGTTCTAGATCATTCTCATCACCCCAAAAGGAGACCCCCATACTCATTAATCAGTCACTCCCTGTGTTAGTCTGTTCTTACCCCGCTAATAAAGACATACCCGAGACAGGGTAATTTATAATAGAAAAAGGTTTAGTTGACTCACAGTTCTGCATGGCTGGAGAGGCCTCAGGAAACGCACAGTCGTGGTGGAAGGGGAAGCAAACACGTCCTTCTTCACATGGCAGCGGCAAGAAGTGCTGAGCAAAAGTGGGGAAAGCCCCTTATAAGCCATCAGATCTCATGAGAACTCACTCACCATCACAAGAACAGGACGGGGGAAACCGCCCCCATGATTCAATGACCTCCACTTGGCCCCTCCCACGACATGTGGGAATTATGGGAACTACAATTCAAGATGAGATTTGGGTGGGGACACGGCCAAACCATGTCACCCCCCACTTCCCCCTCCTCCTTTTTCCTGGCAACCACGAATCACTGTCCATCTCTCTGGATTTGCCTATTCTGGACATTTCTTGTAAGTGGAATTGTACACTCTGCAG
The DNA here is from genome assembly GCF_028858775.2 of Pan troglodytes. Taxonomy (NCBI): domain Eukaryota; kingdom Metazoa; phylum Chordata; class Mammalia; order Primates; family Hominidae; genus Pan; species Pan troglodytes. The sequence continues at coordinate 131,305,133 of NC_072408.2, read as the reverse complement.
CCTTTTATGTCTGTCCACTTCCACTCAGCATCATATTCTCGGGGTTCATCCACAAGGTAGCCTGGGTCAGTGCTTCATTCCTTTTTTTTTTTTTTTTTTTTTTAAATAAAGAATGGGTCTTGCTATGTTGCCCAGGCGGTCTTGAACTCCTGGGCTCAAGCGATCCTCCTGCCTCGGCCTCCACGTCCGGCCCTTCACATTGCTTGTATGGATATGCCATGTTTTATTTATCTGTTCATCAGGTGATGGACTTACTTGTGCAATTTTGCTGCGAATAAAAGCTAAACCCGAACTTAAAGAAGAACCCATTAAAGGCAACGGCTTTTATCCATGGAGAGTTTAAAGGAAGTAAGTTTCCAGCAACTTTTCCAAGTGTTGCTAGTGGTTGCCAGCTGCTGCTTTTACTCCTGGTGCTGCCTGTTAGCCCTGGGGATGGAAACCTTCTTTTTGTTAATGTTGCTTTGGAGAATTATTCCCAGGTGGGACGAGCAGTTTGCTCTCAGAGTTTTAGGGTGGCCTGGCCCCCATAGCCCTTCCTTCCACATCCTTGTCCTTGCTCTGTTATCTCTCTTCTTGGTCCAGGTGGAAGAGCAGAGATAGGATAGCGGAGATGTTTCTTGCCACCAGTTGTGCGACCGGGCTCTGGGTGCCATGTTTGCTGCCACCTTTTGTCTTAAGAACCTCAAGAAATGACATAGGCTGCAGGGAGAGACCAGCCAAGCACCCAAGGTGGACCGCAGTGAGGGCCTGGGCGGTGGCGTGGGGACGTCTCACGTCACTTGGCACAGAAGGGTTGTTGGGCACTCTGGGTAGCGGAGCCAGCCTGTGCAAAGGCCCGGGGGTGCCAGACGCATGAGCTGTCCATGGTTTGCTGTGGGTGGGGTCAGATGCCCATGGCCCCCTGCCTGCCCTCCTGTTGGGGAGCAGTGAGGGCCCCACACCCACTGGTACGTGCATACACACTCCTGAGGCTTTTTCTAGGGAGTTTTTCTTCCACACACACTTTTGCCTTGAGTTTCTGGAGGTCCTGCACTCTGGGTCCCTGGAAGGGGTGCTGCTTTGGTGCTTATGCTCAACCCTATGTTTCTGTGGGGTGAACGGATGTGTGGCTGGGACCCCACGTGGGGTCCCCACATGGCTCAGCCCCACGGTTCTGTGGGGTGAACAGATGTGTGGCCATTTCTGACGTGGGAGCCCCTGCAGCCTCCCCCTTCAAGCACCTTCCAAGGTAGGATGCTGAGTGGCCTTGGGCATGTCGTCAAACAGAAATCCCACTTCCCACGGTGGTTATGACAGTTACGTGGATTAAGATTTGTGAATTGCTTGGAGCAGGAGGCCAGCAAACTCCAGCAAGCTCCAAATCTGGCCCTCAGTGTGTTTTTGTAAATAAAGTTTTATTGGCACACAGCCACGCCCATTTGTTCCCCGTTGCCTGTGGCTGCTTTTGCAATACAATGGCAGGGGTGAGTAGATGAGACAGAGACCTTGTGGCCCTCAAAGCTTGAGCTATTTTTACCATCTGGCCCTTTATAGGAAAGTGCCGGCCTCTGGCATCCAGCCCCAGTGGCCTCCAGGCTCTGTTTCTGCCTCTGTGTAATGGAGATGGAGCAGCAGTCCCCTCGGAGGGCTGTTGTGGGATCCACTTCATGGGGTGTGCAGAGGACTGGGATAGGCTGAGCTGTGAGCGGTCCCAGGTGTGATTTCTAGGTGTCCCTGGGGGAGGTGGCCTGAGGAGCATGGAGGACCGCATTGGGGCGATTGAGGGATATGAGCCCTTTTCTCTGTTTCCCTCGAGGAGTCCGTGTGTGTGGAGGGAGCACTGGGTTGTCCAGGCCCCTGCTGTCCTTGCCCCCACATCTCACATGGTAACAGAGGCCAGAGGCAAACCTAATGTGACTCCAAGACTCTTGGCCCCTGTGGGTCTTGCTGGGGCTCTGTGGGGTGAGGGGAGGACAGAGGCCCTGAGGATGGCAGGAGTGGACAGAAGATGATGCAGCCTCTGTGAATCCTGAGGTTGGGGGGGCACTTGGTGGCCCCCGGGCTGCAGTTGTCGGGAGAATAATGCACCCTGTGTCCTCTGGGTGCAGCTGCTGCGGGGGCGGGGAGGTGGTGGCCTGGCGCTGCTCTGGGCCTCGTCTGCCAGCAGCTGCCGGCTTGGCCCCAAGGATGGCACAGGGCGGGGGCTGGGTTCTGGAGCCCGGCTAGGGGAGCACCATCCCAGCCAACATTTATTGAGGCTTACGGTATGCCAGGCTCAGAGCCATTAACTCATTCAAGACTCACAAGGACCGGGGAGGTACCAACTGTTCTCCCCATTGGGCAGATGGGGAACTGAGGCAGGAAGCAGTTGAATGATCTGCTGAAGGTCACGGAACTGGAGAGTGGCAGAGGGGGCTGGGATTTGAACCCAGGGCTGCACAGGTGAGGCCTGGGTTGTGTTTTCTAACCTCCTTATCCTGAGAGTGTTCCCAGCACAGCCTGGGTGCACCAGACTTTAGCTGGTGGGATGAAGGCGTCCATGGATAACTGAATGCAGGCTTCCTTTGTTGTTAAGCACATTTTCAAAAACAGCTCTATTACACAAAGAGTGACTCTCAGTGAAAGAAAATCAGAAAAAATAACGGGCAAATAAAAAGAAGAAAGTAAAAATACCCTCTTCTGCCCTGCTGCCGAGATAACTCCTTTTAGCTTAACTGTAGCCCGTTCTGATGGCTTTTCCGTGTGTTTGGGAACATATGTTTTCTACAAAGCCACGTGTGTGTTGGCGCATGGTTCTGGAACTTGCGTGTTTGGACTGAGCTTCATGGATGAATGTTTACAGAGGGTATGCAGAGGCCAGGCCTTGGGAGAATGGAGGCTGTGGGTCTTGGTTCCTTGGGCTGGTGAGGAACACACAGATGGGGTAAGTGGAAGAAGAGAGGTGTGTTATGGGAACAGGGAGCTGGAAGACTTCACAACTTGAGGAGAGGCTAGGAAACCATTCATGTAGCAAGAGCATTTGAACCGCATCTTGAAGGCTGTAAGGGACTCTGAATTTTGGAGAATGGGTGATGGCTGGTATGGGAATGGGATCCTTGAACAGGTGAGGACTGTCCTGACAGATGTCCAGGGCTCTGGGCCTAGAGTCAGGGATGGAAACCAGGGGTGTATTGGGGAGGGGCTGTGTATTAGTCCGTTTTCATGCTGCTGATAAAGACATACCCAAGACTGGGCAATTTAAAAAAGAAAGAGGTTTAATTGTACTCACAGTTCCATGTGGCTGTGGAGGGCTCACAATCATGGCGGAGGGCAAAGACGAGCAAGTCACATCTTACATGGATGGCAGCAGGCAAAAAGTTGGCAACTACATTAGTCAGGGTTCTCTAGAGGGACAGAACTAATAGAAAAAATATATATATATATTACATAAAGGGGAGTTTATTAAGGAGTAGTAACTCACACGATCACAAGGTCCCACAACAGGCCATCTGCAAGCTGAGAAGCAAGGAAGCCAGTCTGAGTCCCAAAGCTTGAAGAACTTGGAGTGTGATGTTCGAGGGCAGGAAGCATCCAGCACGGGAGAAAGATGTAGGCTGGGAGGCTAGGCCAGTCTCGCCTTTGCACATTTTTCTGTCTGCTTTATATTCGCTGGCAGCTGATTAGATGGTGCCTACACAGATTAAGGGTGGGTCTGCCTTCTCCAGCCCACTGACTCAAATGTTAATCTCCTTTGGCAACACCCTCACAGACATACCGAGGATCAATACTTTGCCTCCTTCAATCCAATCAGGTTGACAGTATTAACCATCACAGGGTTGTACAGACTGGGGGGTGTCCCCTGTGCTGACTCCATGCCCGTTTTTTTTCTGCCACAGGACCGTAGCCTGACGGGCAAGCTGGAACCGGTGTCTCCCCCCAGCCCCCCGCACACCGACCCTGAGCTGGAGCTGGTGCCGCCGCGGCTGTCCAAGGAGGAGCTGATCCAGAACATGGACCGCGTGGACCGAGAGATCACCATGGTAGAGCAGCAGATCTCTAAGCTGAAGAAGAAGCAGGTGTGAATGGGCAGGGGGAAGGGGAGGGTTTGCTCTGAGTCTCCATTCTAGCAGCAGTGACAGCGGTGTCACAGACATGTGCCAAGCCCTTCCCAAGTTCCTGGATGCTCACTGGTTTTTATGCCCTTTACGTTTATTGGACAGGAGCACATCCACAGAACTTTCTGCCATGATGGAAACACCGTGTATCTGCAGGATAGCCATGTTCCACTGTTGAGCATTTGAAATGTGCCTACTGCGACTGAGGAACTGATTTTTAATTTTTATTTAATATACGTATTAAATGTGCCTTTGAATAGCCACACAGGCTGCCGCATTAGACAGCACAAGAATGGAGGGTGAAAGTTCAGGATTTCTAGCCAGTCTGTCCAGGTTCAGATCCTGTTTCTTCCAGTACCAGGCAACGTGGGGTGGGCAGTCCCTTCTCTATGCTTCACTTTCCTTATCTGTAATGTGGGGAAACAGCCCCTGGCTCTGGAATCTGAATGGACTGGCCTCCTAACTGCTCTTTACTAGCTGTGTGGCCCTGGAACCTTCATCTCTTGGAGCCTTGGTTTCCTTGCCTGTAAAATGGACAACTTGTAGAGGAGGGAGCAAGATCCCGAGATTAAAAATAAATCCTCATTGTCACTGTTGAAACCACACAAAGACAAGCGGAGAAAAAGCTGATATAGATATTTGTAACATTCATTTTATAACTTTGTTTTAAATATGAGTTAATATACAATTCCTTGATAATCTGCCTTTTCCCAGCTCTTCATGGTTTGCTCCCAGGTATCATTCAGGTCTCTGCTCGATGTCCCTGACACCAAGAGGCCACCGTCAGCCTTGTACAGGAACACACACCCCCAACCCTCCTCTATCCCGGGTTCAGCCAATCCAGCCAATTCTAGCTGCTGCTGGTTTTTGTAAATAAAGTTTTATTGGCACAGCCACGACCACTTGTTTGTGTATCTGTATACACATGTGTGTTTATATGACTGCTTTTCTGCCACAGTGGCAGAGTTAAGTCATCACAACAGAGACCTGTGTGGCCTGCAAAGTCAAAAATATTTGCTGTTTAGGCCTTTAAAGAAAAGCTTTGGGCTGGGCATGGTGGCTGATGCCTGTAATCCCAGCACTTTGGGAGGCCGAGGCTGGAGGATCACTTGAGCCCGGGAGTTTGAGACCAGCGTGGGCAACATAGTGAGACCCTGTCTCTACAAATAATTTAAAACATTAGCCAGGTGTGGTGGCACATGCCTGTGGTCACAGCTACTCAGGAGGCTGAGGCAGGAGTGCCTGAGCCCAGCAGGTTTAGGCTGCATGAGCCATGATTGCCACTGCACTCTTGCCTGGGCAACAGAGTGAGACTCTATCTCAAGAAAAAGAAATTTTGCTGATCACTGATCTGTCTCATCACCCTGCTGGTGACATCATTATTTGAATTAATATAGACCCAGCTTTGTTATACAGTGGTCCTCTCCTTGTCTCCCTGTTAACTGCTGTGTTCTGAGCAGCATGGGGTACATAGTAGGTGCTCATTAAAAATGTTGATTGAGTCATTGTGACACTGGGCCCCAGGGAGCATCTAGACTAATGGGAGAAACAGGCTCATATCTAGTGCCCTCCAGACAAGGAAGTAGGGGCTCCAAGGAGGATCAAGGGCTCATTTTAGCCACTGTAGGCAGGTGGGTGAAGGCTGGTGAGAGTAGGCTTCCAGGAAGAGGTGCCCTGGTAGCTGGGTTTTGAAGGACGCTCCAGGGGGAGAGCATTGATTTCAAGGGTCCATCATGGCTGTCACGTGGTTGGGGAACCAGGATTTGAGGATAGTCCAGCAGTGAGACCCGGTCCTGGAGACTCTGCCAACTGTCCTAGGCTTCAGCGGGCAGTGGGTAGGTCTCATGTTGGTGGCACAGGCATCCCGAGAGGGGCCGGGCCCCAGCGGCGTGGGCAGGCATTGCCAGGGCCAGCCAGGTACCGCACCGTTAGGCCTCCAGGCCTGGCCCTGGGGTGGGGCTGAAGCTGCGGGTCACTGGCACACATTGGTGACTGCAGCTGGAAGCCAGGTGGCTCAAGGCAGCCCTCAATGGTTAGGTTTTTGTTTGTTTGTTTTTTCCCCTCTAAATTCCACTTTGGAATTTTTTAAAAGTGAAATTCTCAAGCATAATTATTTTAAAGTGCACAATTCAGTGGCATTTCGTACATTTGCAGTGTTGTGCAGCTGTCACCTCTGTCTGGTTCCCAGCCATTTCAACAACCCACAGGGAAGCCTCATAGGAGCTAAAGCAGCCACTCCCCGTTCCCCTACTCTCTATCTCTATGGACTGACCTGTTCTAGACATTTCCTATATAGGGCATCACACAGTATGCATCCTTTCTGGCTTCTTCCACATAGTGTCATGGTTTTGGAGTTTATCATGTTGTCTGTTGTCTCCATCCTTCATTCCTTTTTATGGCTGAAACATATTCCGTTGTATGGAGATGCCTCCTTTTGTTTATTTCATCATCTGTGGCCATTTGGGCTGTGGCTGTTGTGAATAGTGCTGCTGTTGAACATTGTGTTCAAGTTTTTGTTGGGACACCTGTTTTCAGTTCTCATGGGTATATACCTAGGAGCAGAATTGCCGGGTCGTGTCGTACAGTAACTCTAGGTTTAATTTGCTGATGACTTTCCAGGCTGTTTTCCACATCAGCTGCCCCATTTTACCTTCTTACCAGCAATGCATGAAGATTCCTGGTTTTCCACATCCTCACCGACCGCCCCCCAGCCTTTTTTTTTTTTTTTTTTTTTTGAGATGGAATCTCACTCTGTTGCCCAGGCTGGAGTGCAGTGGTGCCATCTTGGCTCACTGGAGCCTCTACCTCCTGGGCTCAAGCGATCCTTCTACCTCAGCCTTCTGAGTAGCTGGGAGTACAGGTGTGCATCACCACACCCAGCTAATTTTTGTATTTTTTGTAGAGATGGGGTTTCACCATGTTGCCCAAGCTGGTCTCAAACTGCTGGTCTTGAGTGATTTGCCCACCTTGGCCTCTTAAAGTGCTGGGATTTCAGGTGTGAGCCACTGTCCCTAGCCACACCAACCCTTTTTTATCTTCCTTTAAAAAATGTTTTTGATTCCAGCCATCCTAGTGGTTGTACAGCGGTATCTCATTGTGGTTTTGATTTGCATTAGAGAGCCCTTTATAGCGTGTCACTGCTGTGCAGCAGTTTTTTCAGCATTATCTCCTTGATCTTCCAAACAACCTTATGAGGTAGGCATATACTTACAGGTTCTGCTGAAGTAGACACACTGAGGTCAGGGAGGTGAAGGGCCCTGGCTGAGGCTGCAGAGCTGGTGAGCGGGGGGCTCAGGCTTGAATCCAGGCCCAGCAGAGCTAGTCACCCTCTTAGCTGGGTCTCTGTAGGTGTCCAAGGTGGTATTTTCTCTAGTACCTGAGGAAGGGCCACCTTCCCTAGCTGGAGGGAGCCCTCCTGCCCACCCTTTCGGGGCTGTGGGCTTCTTCCCCTTCTTGGCTTTGTTTGTTCCGTGCTTTGTGGGAGTATTTTGATGCCCTTCTTGAAGCGACCACCAGGGGTCGCTGTGGGACTGAGGCAGTTCTGTTCAAACCGCCAGCGATGGAGTCTGTAAAAGCCAGCATCCTGGATTTTCTGGCTTTTCCTGTGTTCACTTCTTCTTGGGCACCTTTTTGGGTTCATACTGATCTGCTCTGTGGTCATGTGCAGGCTGTGTGAGCGTCATAAGTGGAGCAGAACCATGTTCTGATCTCACTTGTGATGCCCTGTCACATTGCAGAATGGGGCATTGGCCTTCCATCCGACCTTGGGCCAGTGCCCTAAACCCTCTGGTCTTCAGCCTCCCTCTTGCTGTGAAGCAGACGGCAGCATGGTGGGATGCTCTTTCCAATGGTGTTAGGAGGAGGGGGTTCATACATGGACAGATGAGGATGAGGATGATGGGGGTGATGAGGATGAGGGTGATGGGGGTGATGAGGATGAGGACGACGGGGGTGATGAGGATGAGGACGACGGGGGTGATGAGGATGAGGGTGATGAGGATGAGGGTGATGGGGTGATGAGGATGCGGGTGATGGGGGTGATGAGGATGAGGGTGATGGGGTGATGAGGATGCGGGTGATGGGGGTGATGAGGATGAGGGTGATGGGGGTGATGAGGATGAGGATGATGGGGGTGATGAGGATGAGGACGACGGGGGTGATGAGGATGTGGGTGATGGGGGTGATGAGGATGAGGTTGAAGGGGTGATGAGGATGCGGGTGATGGGGGTGATGAGGATGAGGACGACGGGGGTGATGAGGATGCGGGTGATGGGGGTGATGAGGATGAGGATGATGGGGTGATGAGGATGCGGGTGATGGGGGTGATGAGGATGATGGGGTGATGAGGATGAGGGTGATGAGGATGAGGATAATGGGGGTGATGGGGATGAAGATGAGGGGGGTGATGAGGATGACAGTGATGAGGATGAGGACGAGCAGGGTGATGAGGATGAGGATGATGGGGGTGATGAGGATGAGAGTGATGGGGGTGATGAGGATGAGGATGAGGATGATGGGGTGATGAGGAGCACCTGTGTGTCAGGTGCTGCGTGCTTTGCACGCATCATGAGCTCATTTCACCCTCACAGCGGCTCTCTAGAGTAGTAACTCTTTTATCCCCATTTTCCAGAAGAGGAAGGTAAGGCTTAGAGAGGTCCAGGAGCTTCTCAAGGCTACGCAGTAAGTAGGAGTGGGAGTTGGGCTCCAGTCTCACCAGTGCAGCTGTGGAGTCTGCACAGCCTCTCCTAGCACTGATGCTGCCTGTAGGAACCGTAATGGGTAATAATGCCAGCTCGCAGCAGGCCTGACTGTGCCTGCCTGTGTAACTCATTCAGTTCTCACCACAGTCAGAATGGCGGCATGGCAATCAGCCCCGTTTACTGATGGGGCAACTGAGGCCTAGCAGGGTGAGGCTGCTTGGCTGTGCTTCCCTGGCTGGCAAGTCACGAAGGCAGGATTTGAACCTGGCTTTGGAGCTTGGAGGCTGCAGCTGGCCCTGGAGCTGGGGCCTCTCCCGGGTGCGGAGTCCCTGGGATGACTCACAGGAAATGGGTAGCAGCCTGACTTCCTGTGCGCGGCCGTGGCCCCGGCTGCAAGGGGGCCTCCCCGCGCCCTGGGGGCTGCAGCCCTCCTTCCGCCCCTGGGGTGCTCATCCCTCACGTTCTGCCTCTCCCCACAGCAACAGCTGGAGGAGGAGGCTGCCAAGCCGCCCGAGCCTGAGAAGCCCGTGTCACCGCCGCCCATCGAGTCGAAGCACCGCAGCCTGGTGCAGATCATCTACGACGAGAACCGGGTATGTGTCCCCGCCCTGGCCTGCTGCCCCCGGTGCTGGCCATGAGGCGCTTCACAGGGGGCACCATGAATCGGGCCTCAGTGTTTCCATCTACGTGGGGAGGGGACCTCGCCACCCTCTCCCCCAGAGACGCAGGGTTTATGAGTGGGTGGGGGAAGGTGACCGGTGGAAAGCCATCCTGGTGTGGCCTCTGGGCTGTTCTGCTCAGACACTCAGATGGGTGTGGACTGTGGCTGGTCAGCAGGATGCAACACAAAACAGAGGTTTTGGGCTCCAGGAGAGCACCAGGGTCCAGCTGATGGCCAAGGGTAAGGGGCTGCCACTTTAGGTGCTGGTGCAGAAGAAATCCCTTTAAGGCAAAAGATAATGACATTATGACCGCAGCAGTGAGGTTTCATGGAGCAGCCCCTCCTGTCAGTCCTGGAAGGGCAGGTACAGGTGTCATTTCCATTTTCCTGAGGCCCAGAGAGGTTAAGTGACTTGTCCAGAGTCACACAGCTAGGAAGCATTGGACCTGGATTTGAACCTGTGGGCTGTCAGACCACAGGGCCTGAGTTCTCAGCACTGGCTTCCACTGACACTGGGCCCTGGAAGGGGCCTTTGAGATGATTGAAACACAGAGTCTGGAGCAGGCTGTGGAGGCCCATGGAGATCCCACTGGGGGCAGCTATAGTGGGTCTGGTCTTGGTGGAGGGGCTTGGGATGCTCAGAGCAGTGTCTCCAGGGGCTGGACCCTAAGGGTCTGTGCACCCCCAAGGTGGAACCTTGTGTCTGGTGAGGTGGTAAGCTCCCCATCTTCCCAGTCAAGCCACTATCAGCTGGGCTTTAATGATTTACAGTGGACTTTTTCTAAATATACTCAGGATCTGTGGATGTTGATCCCCTCCCTTATTTTCTGGATGAGGAAACTGAGGCCCAGAGAGGGACTGGTCCTTGTGAAGCATGACAGATGAGGAACCTCCTCTCCCTGCCTTGGCTTCTCTGGTTCCCCTCCTGCCCGTAGCCCCAGCCACCCTTCCCAGCTGCCTTTTCTGTAATATCTTCCTTGGCCAATCAGTGCTCAGAGTTGAGGTGGGGGTGGGGAGGCCTTGAGTCACGTGGTGGGTGCCTGCAGTGGCAGCCTGAGACAGGGAACTACTGGATCAACCTGTTTGGCTATGCCTCCACCTCTAGAAACAGCGATGTCATGCAGAATGAGACAAGCCTGTTTGGGGCCTGGGAACTGTGTGCCCGGCTCACTCTCCCACACCCTCACCCCTCACCCCAAGCACCACTAGTAACAGTCATAGGACAGCCAAGGGGCCACACATCCTTCAGCCAGGCATCCTGGGTTCAAATCCCATTTCTCCCACTTCCTGGCTCTGTGACCCTGGAGCGTCGTACTTAAACCTTCCTGTGCCTCATGCTCCACAGCTTTAAAACAATGACAACGACGGCATCACCTAGTACAGTTGGTGTGGGAACTAAAGGGGTAATTTCCTAGTGCCCTTAGGACAGACAGTGCCTGGCACCAAAGAAGTGCCAGCTGGTGCTATTTAATTGTCATTATCATAGCTCTTATTTCTTCTTGTGTTTGTTTACCTTGTGCATTTAATAGAATACTATTTGCATTTAGTAGAACTACTATTATTCTCTCAATTTTGCTCATCAAGAAACCAAAGCTCAGAGAGGGAAGGAGACCTCCCTGAGATTGCAGAGCAAGTGAGCTTTGAGCCTGGGACTTGGAGCCAAGATTGAGATGGCTCCAGGAGCCCAAAGTGGAGGGGACATGGGCAGGGCTCCTCAGAGTGTCACCTCTACCTGCCCTCTCTGTTCCTTGGTGGAGAGCAGACACGGTTCTCTCCAGCAGCTGTGGAGGCCAGGTCAGTGGCCCAGCACATTGCTGCAGTGCCTTGGCCCTCTGCCTGGAGCTCCTCTCCTTGCAAGGCTCATACTGTCACTTCCATCTTTGCTCAAGTGGCCCCTTCTCAGCAAGACCTGTTTCAACCCTCTACTTAATACTGAAAATCCTTTTTTCAGGAAAAAGAGTTTTCAGGATGACACCCGTTTTCCTCCTTTGCGGCTTCTGATTCTCCTTAGCCGTTGTCCCCACGGGACATGATTTCTGTTTTACTTATTTATTCTGTTTATTATGAATGGAAACTCCGTAAGGGCAGGGATTTTATTCCTGCCCACTTTTATTTCCAGTGGTATCTCCAGCACCTAAAACAGTGCTCACCACACGGCAGATGCACATTAAATAATTATTGTGCAAATATTCAGGCGGCAGGAAGGGAGGGGAGATGGAGGCGGGTGGCCAGCTCTGGCCCGTGGAAGAGGCCTCTGGTTTGGGGGCATGGGGGCTGGTGGGGATCCTCCGCCCGGGCTGAGTCTCTGAGCCTCCAAAGCCTGCAGCCTAATGTGCGGGAGGCCCCCAGCCGCCTTTGGCAGGAGCAGCCAGGACTTACCGCCCCTTGGGGGATCAGTAGGATTAAATTTTAATCCGCCTTCCTTCCCTGCTGGTTCCTGGAGAGATGGAGGACAAGGGTCTGTTTTTCGAGCCAGCCGGAAAACGCAGCTTCCCTGCCGGGCAGGGCCCGCCTGGCAGTTCTGAGTGCTGGAGTCTGGCTCATTATCCATTCGGAGCACATTGGTGAGGCACCCGCTGAGCGAGGCTTTTCCCACCTCCCCGCCTCCTGGGAGCTGCCTGCGTGGGCGGGGGCCGGGCAGGTGTGCACAGATGGCGGGGCAGCCAGCAGGGTGGCTGCAGCCTGAGAGCAGGAGCAGACGGGGTGGCCCGGGCCCAGGAGGGCAGAAGCGTGACCTGGAAGTGGGTGCTGGGAAAGGCTTCTTGGAGGCAGCGGGTGGGCTGGAAGGAGGGCGTTCGGGTGAGGGGGCATGGCACAGGCCAAGTCCCAGAGAGGGGACTGGCGTCTGCTTTGATCTTCAAAGGTGGTGGGCACGAGGTAGGAGCCTGTTGGTTCCGGGACAAGGCACGCACTTGGAATCTGGATAAAACATACACAGAGGCAGCGCTAGCGATGTGTGGATACATAAGGGGCATTTGTGCAGCACAGGTTGCTGGTACCGTAGGAATTCAGGACACTGGGGAACAGTCAGGATGGGCTTCATAGAGGAGACGGACCTTGAGCTAGGTCGACTGGGGAAAGGTAGAAGGCTGCTTCCAATAGAGATGTAGATGGCTCATTCACAAGGTGGAGAGGAGGCAGGATTGATGGAAGCGGCAACCCCAGTTGCTGAGTAATGCAGAAATCAGCAGAAGACTCAGGTCCTTGTCTTCCAGTTTAAGCGTCTTAAAAGGAAAGTGTTTATATGATGTGATTAGGACTCAGTGTGTGCACAGTGTGATCGGGACTGAGCAGGGCAAAGAAGAATAATACCATCAACAGTCACCGTGAACGTGAAGCATTCAGTAGAGCCTTTTGGGGGTTTTGGCACTCCTCATGCTTGTTTGTAGGGCCCAGCATCAGACCCCCTGATTGAAGATTTTCAGAGCAGTGCTTCAGACCCCGTCCTGTGGCCTCAGCATCCTGGGCCAGGCCCCCACCTCTGGCCTCCATGCCCGGCCACCTGGTCATCAAAACTGCCCCCAGGGTCCAGGGGTTCTTTCAGATTGTCCGTTTCAGCCCCGCGAGGCTGCTGCATGCGTCCTCTGACCTGCCGCTTTTCCTGCTCGTCACCCACCCTGGGAGAGCTCTGCACGGGGCTCATGGGCATGGGGCTCTGTTTGCAGATGAGGAAGCTGAAGCTCCGGGTAGGCCGTTGCCCTGAGGCACTGCTGCAGCCAGCGGAGGGGCTTGGGTGCAGGACTGGGGGCTCGGGGCTTCTTGGGTGAGTAGGTGCTGCCCCCAATCTGCAGATGAGGAAGCCAGTGTGGCAGAGAAGGGGCTAGGATGGGGCTTCCAGGCAGGGGAGAGGCTAGGGAGTGATCAGTGTCAGGTCTGTTTCTGTGCTCTAGAGGAGAGCCGCATGTGGATGTATGTGTGGTTTGTGTGCCTGTGGGTACACGTGTGTATACGGGTGGATGTATGTGTGGTATGTGTGTTAGATACACGTGTGCCTTTGGATGGCTGTGCATACTTGTATGTGAATACTTAGAGTAAGAGTCAGCTTGTGTGGGACCAGCATGTGGTGATTCGTGCATTGATACAGCACACTTGGGTGTGTGTATGCGGGCATGTGTGTATGTGTGGACCTCTGGATGGCTGTGTGCACATGTGTATAAGCGTATATGAGTCAGCATGTGGGGCCTGTGGTTATCTGTGCACTTACACATCCATGCATACACACGTGGGTGCGTGTATGTGTGCAGGTATACCTGTGGGTGCTGTGTGCACATGCGTGAACATTCATCCACGAATTGGCACATGTGAGGCATGTATATAGGTATTCGTGCATCTGTGCACCTGTATGCATACGCATGTGTTCACATGGGTACACGTTAGGCTGTGTGCATGTGTGTACAGGTGGATGTGCGTGAGATGGCGGGTGTGGGGTGGGTGTGGTTACATCATGTGTTCACTTGGGTGCACATGTGTATGTGCGTGCGCCTTGATATGTGTGGACATGTGTGTATGTCTTTGCGTGTTCCTAGATCTTGGCATGTGCACTTGGTGACGTGGGTCTGGTGCTCCCGTGCACCCGTCTGCATAGGTGACTAAGGACTTGTGTGCCCCAGCACAGCTTCTAGGCTTTTTGGGCATGGGAGGCCTGGCCACGCAGACCCAGAGTCTCTGCAGGGGTGCCACTGCTCGAATGAGAACCTGCCCGGATCTCAGTTGGCTGGCGAGAGCCCCTACAGGGGGTGGACGCCACGGTGAGCGGGGCCGCTCATTGGCTTGAGTCCCTAGGTTTTCCTTTCCTCTCAGAGCCAGGTGAGCTTGGGCAGTGGCTTCTCTCAGGCTTGGCCACCTCCCCTGCGGCGTCAGCCCCACCCACCACGATCAGAGCAGAGACCTCGGCCCCCAAAGGCCAGGAACGTGGGAGGACGTGCGTGGGGGCAGTCGGGTTTCAGCGGGATTGAGAAAGGCCTGCTTCCCTTCTCCCCCAGGTTGGGGCTGAGTCCCCTGAATTCCAGCCTCCCAGCCGGAAGGTGGCAGCCCAGCCTGAAGCCCTCCTTTGGGCCGGAGCAGTCCCTGAGTTCTGCCACCCTTGGGTGGAGTTAGTTCAGCTCTAACAAGTGTGTCCTGGCGTCCCCTGCAAGCTGGGCCTTGGGCCCGCACGGGGAAGATGCAGACAGGAGCTCCTGTTGCAGCATTTGCTGTTTGCCAGGACCAGGGGCAGCCAGGGAGACAGTGTCGGGAGGTGGCCCCCAAAGGGGCCGAGGAGATGTGGAGATATCAGCCACGGGAATATTGGGGTTGGGGAATGTTCTAGGTGGGAGAGGTTCAGGTGGGAAGGGTTTGGGATTTTGCCTAGAACTGTGTGGATTGGTGACCTCCTATCCAAGTGTCCGCTCTGAGCCTCAGTTTCCCCATCTGTAAAATGGGGCAGCCCTTGCACCCCAGAAACAGGTTACTGGGAGGCTTGGCAATCCTGACTGTGGCTTGGAGAGCAGGGAGACAGGGCCTGCCCTCTCATCCACCTCTATGGAGGGGGCAGAGAGGACTCCGTGTCCTTGGAAAGGCCAGGCCCATCCGGGATGTGGACTGCTTCCCCCATGGCCCTGGAGAAAGTGCCCACTGCCCTCAACCCTGTGCTGGGCCCTGCTGGACGATAGCAGCTTGGTGGCCAGCGCTGGCCTCTTCTGGTCCTGGTGGAGAGGCAGGGAGGCACTGGGCCTGCAGCGATGTGGAGAGAGGACAGGGTTCTGGGCTGGGACCGGACAGCCTACAGGTACAAGAATGCTTTGCCCCAGAGACCGCCTGAGCGAGGGAGCCAGCTGCACCCCATTTCCAGGTATTTAGACCATTCCTGAGCATCCACTGTAAGCCAGACACTGTCCAGGCACTGTGGGTGCAGCAGAGAACAGAGCAGGCACCTTGCTCCTCATGGAGTCCTCTTCAGGGGAGGTGGCCAGTAAGATAAACAGTGGGACGCAGACCCTTATCCCTGACCGCATGTGCTGTGAAGACAGCCAGGTGGGAAAAAGAGTGGTCGAGGGAGGTGGGCCGCCCTGCTGCAGGGGGTCAGGGAAGGCCTCTGTGGGGAGGGGAGGCTGAGTCAAGACATGAGCAAGAGGCAGGCGAGAGCATGTGAAGATGTGGGGAACAGCATTCCAGGCAGGGAACAGTAGGTGCAAAGGCTCAGAGGCAGTAGTGGCTTTCAGTGTGCAGGGGACAGTGAGGGGCCAGCAGAGGTCAAGGTCCTGTGAGGGCTGGGACCCTGTTGACCCTGGCGAGGAGTTTGGATTTGGTGCTCAGGGTGGCAGGAAGACAGCAGCCGAGGAGGTGAGGGGGAATTTTTGGCATGAGGCTGAATCTGTGGCCTGCGTCCACGTTCCCCAGCCATGCCACGTTCTAGAGGGTGTCTCCTCTGCATTCAAAGAGGGAAGGGATGACATGCACGTCACTTTGCTCCCTGCAGAACGTCCTTGCAGAGGTCATGGGAGTTTGGTACCCTGGGTGAGTGTGGCCGTTTCGTGAATGGGAAGACTGAGGCCAGACTCAGTCAGGAGACTCAGATTGCTGAGGGTTAGAGCACAGCCGACTCCCAGATGTTGGGCAGGTGTGTTGAGAAAGGCCAGCCCATCTTGGGACAGGGCCCCACAGGCCCACCTCCCCAGGAGGCTGACAAGCAGGACCAGAGAAGACCGTGGAGCAGGAACAAACCCAACACTGGGAGCAGGGGATGTGGGGGCAGGAGGTGAAGGAAACACCCCAGAGAGACAGGAGGAGGTGGGGCTCCCTGTGGCTTTGGCAGGTGAAGAAGGGGTCTTCCCTGCTCTCTAGGTGCTAGCTGTGTGGCCGTGTAGTTTCCAGTGGCTTGGCCCTTTCCGTTGGTATCACTCTTATCTAGATGGACAGTTGCTGCTGATCCCCACAGATCATACACAAACTCCTATTCATCCCTCAAAACCCAGCCTATATAGCCCTCCTGTTACCTTTTTGGGAGAGTGACTTGTGCCCCACTTTCACACATACCTTTCTCTGCCTGAGCATACTAATCTGCTGTTACTGCTCTTAACCAACAGCCATTGTTTGGGTTTATTCCAGGCAGGGGCCAGGTCTCATTCATTCCATGTCTCTCCCCAGGTCCCAGTGTTTGGGAGCTGCCCTGCCCCCATGCTACCCCATACCCAGTCCTTCACTGGACCTGGCTTAGGGGTTCTCCCATCTTCAGTACCCCAGGGCAGACTCTTTCCTGCTTCGAGGGTGTGGCTGGGACATTGACTCTCCGGGTGATGTCTGCCCCAATCCACCGGAAATACTAGTCCCAAGCCTAGGGGTGGTCCTGCATGGGACCTGGCCCTTGGCTTCCTCTGTCCGTGGATCCTGGAGGTCATAAGAAGGGCTTCTTCCCTGTGTTTTGTTTCTGTGCCTCAGTTTCACCATCTGTGAGATGGGGCTACGCCTGCCTGTACCTCCCATGGCGCTTATGCGCAATTGACATGTTAAGAACACACCGTATGCCCGACGCTTGGCTCATGGCAGGTGCTCGGAGAAGTGACCATCGCTGTAATAGTTCTCCCCTGCTCTTCTGGCCCCCAGCCGCACCTTGAGGCTGCAGGTCTCGGGGTTTTGGCTCAGCCTGAAGGTGGCCAAGAGCATGGCTCTGCTCTTGGTGGGCCGGGCTCTGGGCTGTAGGCGGAGGCAGCTCTAGGTTCCAGCTTGAGCCCACCTACATACCCGCTGTCTTTCTCCGGGGGCTGGGGAGGGGGAGTGATGCTGGCCTGCCACGCCCTCCTCTCTCTGCTGCAGCCCGGGAGCCTGGGCACCTCCGCCCTGCGAGGAGATCTTGGCAAAGGCTGCGTCAAATTTTTGTTGGCAGCCACATTTGCCAGGGCTTGGGGTCACCTCCTTTTGGCCAATCTGGTTTGGGGTCACTGGGGACAGTTTCAGTATGGTGATGGTGACTTCTGCGGCCTGTCCGCCTAGTCCTTGCCAAATGCTGAGTGGCTGCCCCAATGCAGCTGAGTCACAGCAGGGGCTCGCCCACGTGCCAGCCTGTGAACACCCATTTGCCAGCACACACGCAGTTTAGCCTGGTGCAGGGGGCACCCAAACCCACCCAAATTCTGCCCCTGCCCTCCGCCACAGCCCCCATGAAGCCACCTTCAGGAGCCCCTCCGCCCCCCACCTCCCTGTACCCGGCTGGCCTGGGCTGCCCTCCAGGCCTCCTCTGAGCGGACCCTGGTGGTCCCAGGCTGGGGGCTGGTGGGCCTGGCCGAGGCACAATGTCTGCCTTCACACTGAGGGCCGGGGTGGGGGCCCGGAGGTCCAGCCTATTGACGGAGCGGCCACCGAGCCCTGCGCCACATGTTCCTGTTTTCCTAATAAGTCCCCAGTTGTGAGTGGGGAGGAGGCGGGGAGGCCCCGGGGCAGCCCAGAAATAATCACATGATTGTGAAACACAAGAATCCTAGAAAGGGTATCTCCGAGCGCCTCTATCTCACCCTCCCTCCTCCTCCTCCTCCTCCTTCCCTCGCTGGCTGCACTAGCTCTGAGGTAATTGTAGACAACCCAACCAGCTTCCAGGGCGAGGGAAGGCATCTCAGGGCTGGCAGTGTCGGCTGGGCTGGTGGGGAGCGGTGCCCACGTCGCTGGGCCCTGGGGGAGCGAGGCCTGCGCGCCTGCCGGGGAGCAGGCTTCAGTGGACCCGGTGCATTTGCTAAAATCGAAACTTGGCTGGCTTGCTGGGGCTGCTGTGGGGGTATTGAGGCTCCTCTGTGTTTTTTTCCAGCCTGGGGAGGGCCTGCAGGGGGCCCCGGGCCTCCCTCCCCCGTGCTGAGGATCAGCATGCTGGACTGGGCTGGGCAGGTGCCCGCTGCTCCGGGAAGCCTCTATTTATAATCTGTGTTTTTTTGTTTTTTAAAAAAATTCCTCCTCTTCGCCATCACCCTGCAGAAGAAGGCTGAAGCTGCACATCGGATTCTGGAAGGCCTGGGGCCCCAGGTGGAGCTGGTGAGCTGGGGTACAGGGTCAGGGGCTCAGGGGAGGGCGGGGGTGGCTGGAGAGGTGGGCAGGGAGGCGGGAGGGTGCGGCGGAGGAGGAAGTCATCTATTACCAAGCGCTGCCCAGGCGGCGTCCGCGGAGGAAGCAGGAAACCCACCTTCCTGATGAGAGGACGGCAGATAGCGGGTGGGCGGGCCTGGCTGGGCTGGGTGGGGGTGGGGAGTCTTGGCAGCGAGCGCCTGCGGGGCCCCCTGCGCACTCCTGTGCATACCGTGAAGCCCGGCCGCTCGGCCTATGAGGAGAGTCACACATCTGTAGGCCGGTGCGCTTGCTCCAGCCGAGCGCGGAGAGCCGGTTCTCTGGGTCACACAATCTCGGTCCACTCCCAGGTGCACCGCTTCATGGCGGTGTGACCCTGAGCGGGTCTGTTACCCTCCCTGTGCTTCAGTTTCCTCATCTGTAAAATGGGAATCCTAACAGCACCTATTCCACTGGATTACAGTGAGGAGGAGCTGTGTTAATATTTTTCCAACATCAGGTGCAGCGCCTGCCTTGTAAACAGTAAGTGCTGGGCATTAGCTATGATGATGATGATGATGATGATGGCGATGATGGCTGTCACTAGTGTTCTTTTGCTGCGGAAAGATGCCATGTCAGCAGCAGAGCTGGAAAGCAGGCCCCAGGCCTCCTGGAGTCCCCGGGCTGAGGATGGGTGGATGCAGAAGCCCTAGCCCCCAGAGAACGGGCTGCAGCCCCTGCCTGCCCCACAGCCATCTGTGCCCACTGAGCTGGTCAGCATGGATGGCCATGGTGGGCACTGAAGGCATATGCTACCCACATGTGTGCCGGATGAGGGAGAGTCTCTGTGTGCATGGTGGGCTAGGGTGTGCGTGTGAGTGCGCCCAGGGTGCAGATAAAGGCTTATGCCTTCGGCCATGTGTAGTGGCTCATACCTGTAATCCCAGTGCTATGGGAGGCCAAGGCAGGAGGACTGCATGAAGCCAGGAATTTGAGATCAGCCTGGGCGAGATAGCAAGACCTTGTCTCTGCAAAAAATTAAAAAATTCACCAGGTGTGGTGATGCACGCCTTTCGTCCCAGCTACTTGGGAGGCTGAGGCAGGAGGATCGCTTGAGCCCTGGAGTTCAAGGCTGCGGTGAGCTATGATCACACCACTGCACTCCAGCCTGGGCAATAGAGTGAGACCCTGCCTCATAAAAAAACGAAACAGAAGTCTGACACCTTCAGAGCCTCAATCTAAACTCAGCTCCACTGCATGTTTGCCAAGTGGCCTTAGGAAAGGGGCTGACCTCCCAGTACCACAGTGCTCTCTCATCTGGGACAGGCGGAGGCTCTAGGGCCTCCTTCCAGGGTCTTCCCAGGGTTAAAGGCAGTGCTGCCTGTTAAAGGCTCACCTAGTGCAGCTCCTGGCCCCTACGAAGCGCTCAGTAGTTGTGAACAATTTGGTGATGAGCTGCTCCCCCTGAAGTTTCTGCAGGCTGCTCAGTTTTGCAGTGAGAGCTCCCCAAAGCCCGGGCTCCGTCTGTTGAGGCCACTCAGGAACTGCAAGCCCCGGGCTCCCAGGCCCACTCAGAAGGCAGAAGCAGGGAGGAGATGGCAAGGGCTCCTCCAGCTCAGAAGCAGGGCCCAGCTGCCCACCTGGCTGGACTCAGGAACCTCGCCGGGCTCCCCCACCCCTTCAGGGCTCTGCCCCCTCCAGGCACATCCTCGGGCCTGGGCGATCTGGGTGGTGAGCTCTGGCCTAGGGTCGTGCTTCTCTCAGTGGAAGTGATTTCTGGGGAAGTTTTCAGCAGCAGCAGCTGCTGCTTGCTTGTTTTTTTGTTTTGTAAACAGCTTTATTGAGGTACAATTCACACGCATGCCATTCACTCACTTAAAGTGTCCAGTGTCCAGTTCAGTGGGTTTTAGTGTATTCACAGATGTGTGCAACTGTCACCACGGTCAATTTTAGAACATTCCATCATCTCAAAAAGAAACCCTTCTGTCTCTATGGATTTGCCTATTCTGGACATTTCCTATAAATGGAATCTTGCAATATGTGGTCCTTTGTGTCTGGTTTCTCTCACTCAGCATCATGTTTTCGAGGTTCATCCGTGTCGAGCGTGGGTCGGTCCTTCGTTCCTTTTTGTGGCTGAATCATATTTCACTGTAGGGGTAGGTCACGTGTTGTTTACCCACTCATCAGTCGGTGGACGTGAGATTGTTTGCATATTTGGGGTATTGTGAATAAAGTTGCTGTGAACATTAGTGTGCCGTTTCCATGTGAACGTACGTCTTCATTTCTCCTGGGTGTGTACCTAGGTGTGGAATTGCTAGATCTCTGTTAACCCTGTTTAGCCCCTTGAGGAACTGCCCAACTGTTTTCCAAAGTGGCCGTACCATTTTACATCTCCACCAGTAAGCTGCCTCTTGCCTCGGTTTCTCCTTTTCTGCCAAATAGGGATGGCAGGGTTGGATGAAGTTCCCAACCATTTCCAGACTTCCGGGTCCTCCCGCTCCCGTTTCCTGATTGGTCCCCGGGGGCCTCCTGGGGGAAAGGGCCTGTGTCTTAGGGCCCGAGGAACACAGGCGAGGAAGCCCCTGTCCGTGGGAGTCTGTGGGCAGATGAGGGTGGGCAGCTGCTGGTGTCAGAAGCTTTGGAACCAGGGACCCCACAGTGAGTCTTCTCTGGTTCTTTGGAGACAAGGGGACGGGGTTGTCTTCCACTTGGGGATCTCAGAGCAGAGGCTTCCACAAGGCTGATGGCACAGGAGGCTAAGATCTAGTGTCTGGACTCTTGAAGGCCCCTGGCTTGGTGCCAGTCAGTGGGGACAGGGAGGACGCCTCACAGAGCTGTTGCCGTCCCATTTTCTGGATGAGGCTCAGTGAGAGGAGTGCCTTGTGCCGGGCCACACAGCAAGAGATGAGGCGTGGAGGTGTGCTGAGCCCCTGGGGGAGCGGCCGGCCAGTTCTGCACAGATCTGCCGGGCCCGAGTGGCCACAGGCATCCTCCAAGCAGAGGCAGCTGCATGGTGCACCCTCTGCAGGGTCCTGTCTACCAACTGGGTGCCAGAAGCCCGGGCCAGGGACGGCCTGAGGTGCTGTGGGTCACAGAGTCCAGTTCCCAGGGTGTCTTCCATCAGAAGCTGCAGTTCCAACGCCCCTCCCCTCGGCAGGGACGGATCCCTGTGGCCTTCCTGGAGGAATTTGCATTGGAAAGGATGAAAATAGCACCAGAGGTGCTAACCAGGGGTCGGGGGCACTGAGATGGTGGGGCACGGCCCCTCCAGCCCTAGCTGTGGGGACTGGACCAGGCTGGGAGCGGGCGCAGTGGTGGAGGGCGTGCCCAGCAGCCCCGACCTCTCTGCCGCTTTGAGTCATTGCTTCCTTCCTGTTCCAAGGCGTTATTTTAAGAAGCTGGTGTCACCAGCGGGTTGAGGGCTGGGGCTGTCACTTCATTTATTGCCAGCTCAGGCCGCCTGGGACTCTGGCTCTTCCTGGTGGCCCTGCTGGCTGGCTCAGAGCCTGAGGGGGGCCGCCTCCTCCCTGGCCCCTGCTGGCTTTCTTAGTCACCACCATGCCTCATCTCTGCCTGCGCCCTGCGTCTGGCACCTGCTCCCCTTTGCCCTCTTTCTGCCCTCTGAGTGGCTGTGCCTCTGATTTTAGAGGAGACGGAGGCTGAGCAAGAGAGAGCTGGACCTTGGGGCCTCCTGGGTGCCGCCCCTACCACCCCAGGCTCCACACGCATCTAGGCCTCGATTCCCTCACTGGCGTGAGTCCCCCCAGGGGTCATTTCTCCCGGGAGGATAAGGCCTGGGGGTGAGGGACAGGGGCCAGCCATGCCCCCCAGCCTGTGTGGCTGTGGAGGTGCCTCATGGCCCCATGTGGGGACCCCGGCTAGCCTGGGCTGGGGAGCCACCAGGCCTTTGTGCAGCCCTCTCTGCAGAGGATGAGGGGGATGTTGGGGAGTCCCCTCGGGCCCTGCGTCCCCTCAGCAATGCACCTGCCAGGACATGTCACTGTCCCTCCCTCCCCCCACTCCCTTCTGGGCTTTCCAAGATGGCTGTCCTCAGCCTGTTGCCATGGCGGTGCACGGCATTCCAGGCAGCTCTGGGCCCAGAGCCTCCCCTGGGCTCCTGGGGTTCAGTGGCCTCGGGGAGTGGCTGGTGAGTGCCTCCCAGGGGGGCAGCTCCTGTTTAGAGGCAGCAGCACCCGACAGTATCCTCAGTCCTTCGGGGCCTTCGCCTTGTGGGCCCCTCACCGATGGCCGCCTTGAGAAGCAGGGGCTGTGTCCCTATCTACAGGGCAGGGGAGGAGGCCACCAAGTGGAAGTGGCCTCCCTCCCCTGTGGCTTTGGTGGGTTGGAGGCTGACCGGGCTCTTGCTGCCCCCGGGAGCCGGTCCTGCATTTCTGCACCCGCCCTGTGCCGCAGAAGCACTGTCCCCTCTGCCCACCTCGCCCTCCCAGGGCTGCGTGCTGTGGGCTTCCAGCCCCTTTCTGGCCCCCTTCGGCTGTTTGCTATCTTTAAAACCAAAACAAGACAAACACCAAATTTCACCAAGTCTGAAATTTTCTGGGCTATCCAAAATTTCCGTGAAGTAGGTCCTCTTTGACCTACACCCATATTCCAGATGAGGAAACCGAGGCTGGAGTGTTGAGGGCACTTGTCCAAGCTCACAGCTAGTGAGGGAGGAGGCACCATTTAAATTGGGGCCTGTTTCCAAAACCCGAACCTTTAAGTGATGTCCGCTTGCACCTGGCCTGCATTTGATTGGCATGTGGGGAACATAAAGGAGCCAGTGTGGTTGCCCGGGTTACAGCATGGGCATCTTCACAGGGCCCCTTGCCATTCCTGAGACGAGGATTCGCACCCTCTGCAGGGATGCTGCACTGCACCCCTTCCCTCCACTGGGAAGTTCTGCAGTGAGTCTGACTGTGGGCTCTCTTGTTCCTCTGCCCACTTCTCCCTCTTGTTCAAACTTCCAGGGTCAGGGTGGGGAAACTGCCCTCTGTTCAGGGCTGAGAACCTTGGGAGGGGAGCCTGACCCGGCACGGGGAGAAATGGCCCATGGCAGCTGCAGGATGACATCTCTGTCCCCAGGAGAGTAGCTGAGCAGGAGCCTGGAATTGCCCGAGCCCAGTGGTGAATTCTCTAGGAGGGGATCTGGGGCTACAGGGGGAAAGGCGACATTGTCACCAGCCGAGACTGTCTGTGAGGCTCTGTAGAGCTGCAGAGGCCCTTCCCTGGGGATGGGTGGGCGGGGGTCTGGGTGGCCCACTCTGCCAGCGTCATCAGGAGGTGTGTTCAGCTCTATCCCCAGGGAAGAGACTTGTGTGTCCCTTCTGTCGCTGCAGCCCTGCCCTGAGGCTGCAGGACTCCACGTCTCCATCCTTCCCTGTTCCATCTGATCACTCACACTCTGTACCTGATCTTCCCACCATAGTCACCCGTGGCCACCCTGGGAGGCTCCTGCTGTGTGCATGGGTGTGTGAGAGGGAGAGGGACAGGAAGAGAGGGAGACAGACAGACAGAAAGACATACACACACACACACAGAGACTCAGGCAGAGAGGGGAGCAGACTCCTTCCTCCAGCGCTGGGGCTGAGAGGCGGGCTGTCATTCAGGCTCATCTCTTACCAGCTGTGGGCAAATGTTGTAACCTCTTAAGGACTCAATTTTTCTTTCTGTACAGTGGGGGATGATTGTATCAGTTACCCGGTATGGTTACATGGCTACTGCTGGGGAACAAAGCAGCCCCACATTTAGAGGCTTGAAGCAGCAACTGTTCACCGTTTCTCACCTGTCTGGAAGGCAGCTGAGCATTTCTGCTGGTGTGGGCTCAGCTCTTGCACCTCCGTGGCCAGCGAGGGAGTCGGGGGGCCGGCGTTGTAGCTCAGCCCAGGCTGGGTTGCACCACGCTGCTCCTTGCCTCTCTGCCCGCTTCCTGCAGACCAGGCTGGGCTCATTCTCTTGACAGAAACAGCAGAAATGCGAACTCGCATCTTCAAGCCTCTGCTTTTGCTAAGTGTGCAGCAATTCCACTGGCCACAGCAAGGTCATGGGTGGTTACAGGGAGGCGTGAAAGGTGGGTGCCATTAGCACAGTCACTGCTCCCTGATGGCGGCAATGTGACTGGCACCTCTGGGCACTTCAGCCTGCAGGTACCAGCCTCAGAGCTTAGCATGCACTGTCTCGTTTGATCTTCACAAAATCCTATGAGTTTAACCTCATTTTATAGATGAGGAGAAATGGAGGCACAGATGGAATAAGTAACTTCCCAGGGAGACCCAGCTAGAAAGCATCAGAACCGGGACTTGAACCTAGGCTGTGCCCTTGGTTGCTAAGCAAGGTTCTTCCATCTGGGAGGGGACACGTGGCAGCTGGCTTGGTCCCTGCACCATCACAGATGCTGCCGTGCTTTCTGCGTCTCCTGGTACGCTCTTTGAAGCCCTGTGCTTGCTACATGTGGGCCCTGCCTCCCTTTCTCACTGCTGTGTGGGATTTGTGGTGTAACCGAGTCCTGGTCTCCTTAGCTGCTCTTCTGGTGGTGGACAGCTAGCTTGCTTCTCACTGGCCGCTGTGAGCAGTGCATTAGGAACATCCTAGCGCCCGTCTCTGGCGGAGCACAGTAGGCATCTGCAGGAGCATGGGGGTCGGAAGCGGGGGCGTCGGTGTTCGTTACCAGGTAGTGGCTGTTGTCTCTCTGGGGGATGTGTGCCCATACACCATGCTCCCACCAGCTATGTGCCAGCCTTCCTGTCACCCCAGACCTCACCAACACTTGGCATTCAACGTTTTTGTCTTTTGCTGGTCAGTGGGGGTGGAGTGGTATCTTGCAGCGTTGGGACGTGCGTTTCCATGGTGAGCTAGGAAGCCAAGTGGCTTTCCACGTTTGGTGGCCAGGGCCAATCTCTGGGGTGTGTGTGGGTTTGTCCTGGTGTGCTCTGGACTGTGGCCCCTTCCAGGCCAGCACTGCTGAATGCCCCGCAGAGCAGCCATGACGACCTTGGTGGGGGTGGTCACAGTACCCACAGCTGTTCCCGAGGAACCAGTTTCAGCCTGTTCCTGGCTGGGGCTGCGTGCTGGGTCCCTGTGTTCTGTTTCATGCCTGCCTGCGGCTGAGCCCTCACCCAGAGGATAGCTCCTCCGTGCCAGGGCTGGGGCTCCTACCGGTGGGCTCTGTAGTGGCCAGTGGCCAGCCAGGCTCTGATGTGCTTCTCTCTCTCCCTTTGCAGCCGCTGTACAACCAGCCCTCCGACACCCGGCAGTATCATGAGAACATCAAAATGTGAGTGCTTGCGGGCAGCCGTGCAGACATACAGAGGCAGGGTGGGCGAGCAGGCTCTCAGCAGCCTGCATGGGATGTGGGACGTGGGCTCTCTGTTCCCATCAGGGGCTCCCGGCCAGGGCCAGGTGCTCCCGGAGGGGACAGGAGACAGTCCTAGGTGGCACCTGGGGTGGGGGTGGGGAGCAGAGAGAGTGTCCCCCTGAGGTTTTGGGAGACAGGCTGGGTTTGGGAGGGTGGGCGAGGGAGCTGCTGGTGCACAGGTGGGTCTGGAGAGATGGAGGTCAGAGGTCCCAGGCTGTACATCTGCGTCCTGTTCGAGCAGGAGGGAGCTGTTGCGTGCAGAAGGCAGCCGGCTCAGGGAGCTGGGGAGTGGCCCCAGTGCAGGCGGGGGCCTGGTGTTTTGGGCTCTGGCATAAGCATGTTTGGGAATCACCTGGTGTCTGCACAGAGAGGTCCCTCTGGCACAGCCCACTATGGGGCAGATCAGAGCACTCATCCAGGCCCTGAGGCTTTGGAGGTGGCCAATGTGATGTATTCTAATGATGGGGGCCTTTTCCCAGACCGGTGCTAGGAGGGAAGAAAATGTCAATTAAGTGCCACTGCCATTGGGTGGAGCAGTGCTGGAGGCTGGTAGCATTGTATCTTCAAGCAGGGTACAAGGCGTTGGAGGTGTGGCAGCTGGAAGGGGGCTGGCTTTTTCTTGGGATGCATTAACGGGAGCATAGACTGTTGGGCTGAGGAGGGCATGTTATCTCATGTTAGTGCCCAGGAACCCAAAAGGTAAAAGGGGCTGCAGATCTTGCCCCTTGAGGAACATATGGCCGTGTGGTGGGCTGGTAGGTTGGAGGTGAGACTCTTCGGGATCATAGCTGTTGAATGTTCAAGGTTCGTCATGGTGAGAGGGTACAGGCGTTTGAGTGTGGCTGCAAAGGGAGGCGTTTAGCTGATTCGGTGGGTAGTTCAGCCCGGTCCGATTGTTCAAGCGTTCCTGGGATGGAACTACAGAGTGTATACGCGGTGGTGAGCTCCCCGTTCCTGAAAGCATGCAAACCTTCCAGTGTTTTCACACATCTGCTGGTGCTGGACTAGTCGACGGGGAGATCGCTGCTGTTGTAGTTTCCAGAGTTGCGCGACTGGTCCAAGCTCAGGTGATCAACTTGGCCACCCTCCTGCAGCATCTGGTCATTGTTGCAGCAGCCTAGAAAATCTCTCCTTGCTAGTTGAGGCCCTTGGCCTTCTCGGGTTCAGGAGCACCCGACAAAGATACTTCACCAGCGTGGCTGGCGGGGGGGTCATCCTCAGCCAGTGGCCAGCAGGGGCTGCAGAGTGTGTCAGGAAGGGGCATGTGTTCTGCGCCAGGGGTCCCGGGCTGGTACAGAAGGCCCATGTCAGATGCAGCCTGGGCTCCTCATCGGCCTGGCGGGCT
Source organism: Pan troglodytes (assembly GCF_028858775.2). Classification (NCBI taxonomy): domain Eukaryota; kingdom Metazoa; phylum Chordata; class Mammalia; order Primates; family Hominidae; genus Pan; species Pan troglodytes. The sequence continues at coordinate 131,278,000 of NC_072408.2, read as the reverse complement.
CATTCATTGCCCAGGTCCCAGATCCCTTTTGACTCGACATAGTTTGTCTTCCAATTGGGCTACCCCTGTCCCTTCTGCAGCTTCCTGGGACCTGCCTCGCTCTGGGGCCCCTGTCTGGGGTGGGAAGCCACAGATGGAGGGGTGCTGAAAGCAAGGGGGACGTTCTTAGGACCTCATCACAGGTGGTTTAGGGGATGAGGGTGGGGTGTTCTCAACTGAGTCCGGGCTGTTTGGGGCATTCCCTCATTCATTCATCCCATCTTTATTGAGAGCCTGCTGTGTGTCAGGTCCCATTCTAGGCCTTGGCTACTCAGCCTTGGATAAAACAAAGACCTCATCCCTCATCAAGATTTGTCTAGCAGTGGAGACAGAACCAGAATGAGTTAAGTAAACAAAACAAGAGAATGTCAGCTAATCCAGCCGGGTGCAGTGGCTCATGCCTATAATCCGAGCACTTTGGGAGGCTAAGGTGGGAGGATTGCCTGGGGCCAGGAGTTCAAGACCAGCCTGGCCAAACATAGCAAAAATTGACAAGAAATTAGCTGGGTGTGGTGGCACGTGCCTGTGGTCCCAGGTACTCAGGAGGCGAAGGAGGGAGAATCGCTTGAGCCCAGGAGTTCAGGGCTGCAGTGAGCCGTGATTGCACCACTGTACTCCAGGCTGGGAGACAGAGCAAAACCCTGTTTCTTTTTTAAAAAGAAAGAAAGAAAGAAAATACCAGCAAATCTAAAGTACTATGCTGACATAACTATCTTAAGCTCTTTATGCCTTCATATACCTAGTTATGATTTTTCTTTTTGACATAATAATTTTTGATAGCGATATTATTATACTGACAATTTTACATAGGTTTTTTTCACTTAAAGTGAGTGATATTTTAAGCTGAATACTGTGGTTGATTTCAGGTAATAAAGACAGCCATAGAATCTAAACAAAAGAGGAGCAAGATGCTCATATAGATAACACCAGCAAATAGATATTGCTTCATCTTTGTGTAAGTAGAATAAAACTGTAAGCATATTAAAGCCAGTGCTGTATTTGACATCTCATAATCTTCCTCAGAGAATGGCTGTGGTCTATTAAAGTACATTTTGACTAAATAGGTAACCGCCTCACTGAATTTGTTCCAAATCTAAATCACAAACAAACATGTTTATATTTAAAACCAATAGATGTGCTGGGCGCGGCGGCTCATGCCTGTAATCCCCGCACTTTGGAAGGCCGAGGCAGGCAGATCACTTGAGGTCAGGAGTTCAAGACCAGCCTGGCCAACATGGTGAAACCCCATCTCTACTAAAAATACAAAAATTAGCCGGCTGTGGTGGCGTGTACCTGTAGTCCCAGCTACTCAGGAGGTTGAGGCAGGAGAACTGCTTGAACCTGGAAGATGGAGGTTGCAGTGCGCCGAGATCACGCCACTGCACTCCAGCCTGGGCAACAGAGCAAGACTCTGTCTCAAAAAATATGTGTAATATAGTATAATATAAAACAAATAGATGAATAATTAAGATTTCCTACACTGTAAGTAGTCAATTTCTGTTAGAAAAACCTTTGTGTGTAAATTATTGGAACTGATTTGTCCTAATAATTTTAGTTTTTTGGATATTTTCTACTAAAATTATCATCCCTTCTATTTTTTAGATTTCAATGTGGTTATTAAATTTCATTGTGCAGTCATTCATTTTTTAAAAATTCTATTACTCCGGTAAGTGGGGTAATGGGAAAGAAAATGAGGGGGTGCCATTAGCCAGAGAGGTCAGGGCAGGCCATGACAGTTAAGGGGACCCTTGTAGGCTGAGCAGCAGCCGGCTGTGTGGACCTCTGGGGAGTGTCCCAGACAGGTGGAACAGGAGGTGCTAAGGCCTCCCTGAGCTGGCAGGGGTCACAGAGAAGGCTGGCATGGCCCAAGGAGGTAGGCAAGGGAGAGGAGGGCACAGGCCAGGTCACGGGGGGCTGGTAAGGAGTTCCGGTTTTATTATCTGTTGGGATAATAATGATGAAGTTTATAATAGTGATGAAGTTTATCCCAGGAAGCAATGTGATCAGACTTTTGTTTTAAAAGTTCACTTTGGTGGCTGCAGGGAGGAAGGACCTGGGGGTAGGGGTGAGAATACCATGGGAAGGCCCCTGCAGGAGCTGCCAAGGTAGGTAGTGAGCACCCTGTTACTGGGAGGTATGCAAGCTGAGGGTGCATAATGTTCAGGAAATCTGCAGTGCCCAGGAAGTTGCCCTTGGCAGCCTCTGCACCCTGCACTCCTTGCAGGCTCTGATGTTTTGTGACTGCTCATGCTAGACTGCAGAAACTGTCTCGTGTCCAGTGCTGGGACATGGGAAGGGAGGCCCCGTGCAGGCCCTGTCCCACCACATGGCTGGACACAGGGACCTCAAGTGTGACCGCAGCTCATCCTGGCTGTTTGACTAGCTGTGTGTCCCTGTGGGAAGTCACTTGCCCTCTAGGGCTCAGTTTCAGACATGCTCACTGAGGTCAGTGCTCAGCACGTAGAGCACATACTGGGTTTTTGGTTCTTCTTTCTTTTGTCTACAGAGACCCAGACTCATTCATTCGACAAATATTTACTGAGCATCTACTACACGCCAGGCACTGTTCTGGGCCTCTAGGAGATAGGAGTGAATGAGGCCTGACATTCTAGTAGGGGAGGCTGATAAGAATTCATTGTGATAAGTGACTGCTGCCATGGGACAATGAGATGGTCCAGCCGGGGTCAGGTGTGGCTCCCAGCTTCCCCTGGAGCAGCCTCCCCGGCGCTCACGGCCTCCTCGCCCCCGCTGCTGTCATTGCTTCTAGGTGGGAGGTCGTTCCCTCCCCAGAGACCTTGCCCCGTCACTTTAATTTCTCTGCGTCTGCATGCTGGGGCCTCGGAGTGAAAGTTAATTTCATGCTTGACTTCCTGCCGCACAGACGATTTCGGACGCGTTGGAGTCGCCCGTAGCCGCCTCCGCCGCCCTCCCACCGCCACCTGCTTCGGGCGCTGTTGGTGTCCCCTGCTGCAGGAGGGAGCGCTCAGACCACCGGGGCGGGGCCGGGGCAGCCGCAGAGGGGCAGGAGATGGGGGCTCCATCGAGGGATGGGCCCCACCCTGGGCAGGACGCTCCAGGAATTCCTGGGCGTCTATGGAGCCCGCGTGGGATGTGGTGAAAGCGCGTGGGACCTGGGGATGAGCAGCAGATGGCGCTGAGGCACATTCTGCCTCTGCCTGCCTGGGGGTTGCCCTGGTTCACCGGCCCCCTCAGGCCTGGAAGCCTGCTGGTTTCTTCTGTTGCTCGTTTTTCTTTCTTCGCAGCCTGATTTCTTCCCTCCTGCTGCCTCATTTGGGGGTCAGCTGATGGGAACTGTCAGACCTGGGGCTGTGCAGGCGGAAAGGGGGATCAGTCAGAACCCAGGTTACTCTTAGCAGGTCTCTCTGGTCTTGTTCAGAGACATCAGATGACTCCCCCAGGGTCACACAGACAAATTCCTAGACCAGTCCTAACTGCACATCCAGCCAACTTCCTCTCCTGGGTCTCTACTCCAGGCCCTGCCCCTCCCTACCTGGGTGACCTTAGACAAGTCACATCACATTGTTTGGCACTGTCACAGCTTTTGGTTGGCGCTCAGTGATCAGGAGGTTCAGACCATCACCCCAACCCGCAGTCTCTTCCCAAGGTATCCGGGCCCTGCATATCTGCCTCCCTCTTCCTCTCCCCTGCAGCCGGGGTCAGGCTCTCCCTGAGCACCCCTTCTGCCCTCTCCAGATTCACTATTGCTGCCTCCCTCCCTAGAACCCAGGGCTCTGCTCATTTTCTTCTTCCCACCCCATTCCTCTGCTTCTCTCAGGCCTCAGCTCAAACCTCCCTTTCTCCAGGAAGCCTCCCCTGATTGCCCCAAGCTTTCCTTTTCCAGTACCCCATAAACCCCAGACCAGTCCCAGCTAGGGTCCAACCAGACTCCCCTGGAATACTCTCATAATTCCTGCCTCCTTATCCTGCCCTCCTATGTCCTGCTTCTCCTCTCCAGTGCCCTGGCAGATGGCAAGACTAGGTTTCCTTATAGGGTGTGTGTTTTTAAACCCTGACTTCTTTGCACCCCATGAGTGCCTCTACCAGCAAACTCATCACATGCTGCTTAGCCCATGCCTCCAGAGCCCTCCTACAGACTGTGGTCCTTACGCTTGCCGGACAGAGGCTCAGCAGAAAAGATTTGTCTGCAGTAAGCTATTTGCATCTTCATTGCCTAAACATGCTTGGAACAAAATAAACACTTAAAAAAACGTTTGCCAGAGGAATGTTGAACACGTGGGCATCATAAACCAGGAGTCCCCCAGGTGGCTGCCTCCAGGAGGGGAAGGAAGGTTTGAGTGAGGAGGGCTGGTGTGAGGCAATAGGGAGTGGTAGGGGCTGAGGAACGGGGAGCTGGGCGACCTTTGAAAGGGGCAGCCAAGCCTCAGTTTCCCAGCCTGTGGCCATGAAGGGGTGTGGCCCGATGGCCTGATGTTTTCAAGAGAAGCTTTAGGTTTGGCTTTTTGTGTAACAGCCTCTGGTTTTCAGTGCTGGCAATGAATTTAGGATTTTAGAAAGCACCAGCCGGGTGCAGTGGCTCACACCTGTAATCCCAGCACTTTGGGAGGCTGAGGCAGGCAGATCATGAGGTCAGGAGTTCGAGATCAGCCTGGCCAATATAGTGAAACCCCGTCTCTACTAAAAATACGAAAATTAGCTGGGCGTAGTGGCACGTGCCTATAGCCCCAGCTACTTGGGAGGCTGAGGCAGGAGAATCACTTGAACCCGGGAGGCAGAGGTTGCGGTGAGCCAGGATTGCGCCACTGCACTCCAGCCTAGGTGACAGAGCAAGAGACTCCATCTCAAAAAAATAAATAAATAAATAAATAAATAAATAAAGCACCACAGCCCAACACAGCACCCTCAGAGGCTGTCTCTGGCCTGTGCACTGTGCAGTTGGCACCCTGCGGACTTGACATGTGTTTGCAGACTTGACATGTGTCCTCTTGCGTGGTACGTGGATGTCTCTGGGTGGCAGGCAGTGTCCTTGCTTTGGGAGGAAACCTGGATCAGCCAGGGTGGATTCACACCCTCAGTTGCTGCTCATCGGTGGCAAACAGACGGCTGCATGCACATCACCACCACCCCGAGGCCTCATGCTTACCGAGTCGTTTTCCAGCTGCAGTGACAGCACCGTGGTTTGTGGAAGATCACACGCCGGACTAGCTTCTCAGCGCTGCCTTAACACGCGGCCGTGAACCGGGCAGCTGAAAATGGCAGGAACTTTCTTCTCTCACAGTACTGGAGGCCAGCAGTTGGAAATCAAGGTGCTGCAGGACCACATTCTCTGGAAGGCTCTGGGGGAGGCTGCTTCCTTGCCGGTTCCAGCTCCTGGTGGCTGCCGGCCTCCTTGGCGTTCCTTGGCTGGGAGATGCGTCACTCCCGTCTTTTGTATTCGTGTGGTGTTCTTCCCGTGTCTGTTCGCGTCATCTCCCCTCCGTGTGTGTCTGTCTTTTTGTCCAAATTTCCCCTTTTCATAAGTCATTGGATTAGGGCCCACCCCAGTAACCTCATTCTAACTTGCTTCTCGCTCTAAAGACTCTGTTTCCAAATGAGGTCATGTTTTGAGGTGCTGGGGCTTAGGACTTTACACATATCAGTTTTTTTTTAGTTGGGGTTGGGGGTGACATTCCCACCTGTACTAGGCAGTGTACCACCTGCAAACCCCAAAGTCAATTTTGTATGGTCTTCACCACGGTGTTTCAAAGTGGATTCTATCTCTCTTCTTTTGTGGGAAGGTGGAACTATTTATTTTGAAGTAACTAGATTGTACGTTGTGCAACAGAAGAGTTGCAAATACGCTCCACAGAGTTCCCCCACACACGTCACCTGGCACCCCTCATGTGGACAGCTTATATAACAGCAGAGAAACACTTACCACAACTAGGGCCTGCCATGGTGGCCCACGCCTGTCATCCCAGCACTTTGGGAGGCCAAGGTGGGAGGATCACTTGAGGCTAGGAGTTGGAGACGAGCTGGGCAACAAAGCAAGACCTCATCTCTACCAAAAAATAAATTAGCCAAGTATGGTGGCATGTACCTGTAGTTCCAGCTACTCAGGAGGCTGAGGCAGGAGTATTGCTTGAGCCCAGGAGTTCAAGGATGCAGTGAGCCATGATCGAGCCACTGCACTCCCGCCTGGGAGACAGAGTAAGACCCTGTCTCTGAAAACAAAAATCAAAACAAAACAAAACAAAATACTAAGAAAGAAATAGTGGCACATGACCCTCTGCTAAACTACCAGCTGTCTTTGCATTTTCACCCGTCTCTCCGCCAACGTCTGTTTTCTGGTCCAGGATCTGATTCAGGTTCTCACGTGACATTTGTGCTCGTGTCTCTTTAGTCTCCAGCCCGTGACGGCTTCTCAGCCTTGCCTTGTTTTTCACGACCCCAGCACTTTTGAAGATCACTGGTCATGGCTTTCTTTGACAGGTGTTTCCTCCTGGTAAGACTGGGATGGTGGGTTTTGGGGAAGACCAGAGAGGGGTAAGGGGGCTGCGTGATGCCCACATGATAGGGGGCTCTGCCCTAGGTCTCTGCTGTCGCCTTAGAGATCCCTCCTTTGCTCTGTTCTTTACTAGGGAGTCACCAAGTCCCACCCATCTTCCAGGGGAGGGGAGTTAAGCTCCGCCTCCTGGAGGGAGGAATATAGATTTGTGGAGCCACCGCCATGATTCATACATACTTGCGGGGAGATTCTTTGAGACTGTGCAAATTTCCTGTTGCTCCTTAAAATTTTGCCAACCAATTTAGCATTCATCCCCGGATCTTGCCAGCGGCGGTTGGGTTATTACTGCGTTCTAATGACGATTTTCTGTTTCCCTCCTCTCTTGGACATTTATTCATTGGAACTCTAGAAGAAAGATCTGTCCCTTCTCCTCCATGTATTGATGTATTGAATCATTTGTTTGTAATCACATGGACTCGTGGGGATTTGTTTTATTCCTGGGACGCTAATCTAGTCTCAGGGTTATTTCTGTTGTCACTCACATTGTTCCAGCTCTGGCAGCCGGAAACCTTCAGGCTGGGTTCTGTGTCCTTTTGACTTTTGTTTTCTTTTGTTTTTGGCAATTCTTGACTTAAAGTCACTCTGGGCTCTTCTTGCATACTTCCTGGCCGAGCGCTGGAATCAGCCATGGCCCGGGCAGCGCGGTTTCTGGGATTGGAGGATGGTCTTTGCTGAGATATGGGTGCTGCCGTGCTCATGGCCCCTGGGCCTTCACTGCTTCTAGGCCTTCACAGCTGTCTTTTGCATAAAAGACCAAACCCTTTGCCATGTCGAAACTCACAGGACCCTGCAGGACTGGCCCTGCCAGTCTTGCTCACAGCCCCTCCTCCGTCCTCTCTGCCCCTCCCCAGCACTGTCCAGCCACAGGGCCTTCCTCTGTCTGTGCTTCCGATACACAGAGTTTGTTCCTGTCTCCTGCGGTGCCCTCCAGCTGGAGTTCCCTTCCTTCTGGATCTTCCCAGAGCCGGGTCCTTCTGATGACGTAGATCCCAGCTCAAGGCCATCCTCTCTGGGAGACCTTTCTGCACCACGGAATCTAAAATAGCCCCTCACACCCCGTCCCCCAGCACCCACTAGCCCACCATTCCATTTAAGTTCCCAAATCCAGGATTATCTTGGTCATCTTGCTTATTGTCAGTGTCACCTCTGTGAGAGCCCTCAACTGTGTCTTGCTCCCTGCTGTGTCCCCAGCACCTGGAACAGTGCCTGGCACATAGTAGATGCTCAGTAAACAGTTATTGAATAACAGAAGATGAGGCTGCGATGCCATAGATTTCAGATGAGGAAACTGAGGGCTTCTGAGGTGTGCTCAGAGACACCCTGTTATGAGATGAAGGGTGCTGGTCCTAGCCTGTGGGACTGAGGACCCCCATGGCCCACCCTGGCCGGGGGGCGGCGGCCAGACTGATGGAAGGTGGGGAGGCCCTGGCCAAGTCACCACCAGAATGACCCGGGGACTGAGGTGGATTCCAGGCCCTTGAGCCCCATGAGGCTTCACTCGTCCGTCAGAGCCTGGGGTTCCCTCCTTTTCCTGTTTCCAATGGGGCTGGGGTCCTGGGGGTTGGACATAGCGTGGCTCCCAGTCAGCAGCTTTGGAACTTTCGAGGGGGTTTGGACACTGCTGAGAATATGAAAAAGTTGGGGATCCCCTCCCCAGAAAAGCGGGTGCCACTGAATGCCTCGGATTAGGGACAGACAGCAAGTTAAGGTGCACAGCAGGCTCCTGAGGTCGCTGTGGCCCCCCAGGCCCTGGGAGGCCAGCTGCAGCACCCTGCTTTGTGTGTTGGAGACCGTGGGGAGGGGCCTGGGAAGAGAAGAGGACGGTCCTGGGGTCTCGGTGCAGCAGTGGGTGGGGGTGTCTTCCAGCCCTCATGGCGTGGGCTCCAGAACCTCCCGCCTCTACTCTCCAGGGCTCCCTCCCTTTGCCTGTCTCAGGGTCCCTGTCCCCTTTCTTTGGGTCTTGTCTCTTTCCCTCTCCCCACTTCTCTCTCTTTCCCTCTTCTAGTTTCATCTTCCTCTGAGTCTCTGTCCCCTTCCTTTGGATCTTGTCTCTCTGTGACTGCCTCTCTCTCTCTCTGATCCTCTCTTTCTCATCTCTCTCACTCCAGTCTCATCTCTCAGTCTCATCTCCTGTCCATCTCCAGGTCTCTGTCCTTTCTTGGATCTCATCTGTCTATCTATCTCCATCTCTGTGTCTCCCCTTCTCCCAGTCTCTGTCTCTTTCTCACCTCTGTCTCCCTGTCTGTCTCCCTCTCTCTGGGTCCCTGTTTCCCTCTCTGGGTCTCTGTCTCTCTCTCTCTCTCTGGGTCTCTGTCTCCCTCTGTCTCTCTGGGTCTCTGTCTCCCTCTCTCTGGGTCTCTGTCTCTTTCTCTCTCTGGGTCTCTGTCTCCCTCTGTCTCTGGGTCTCTGTCTCTCTCTGTCTCTGGGTTTCTTTCTCCCTCTCTCTGGGTCTCTGTCTCCCTCTGTCTCTGGGTCTCTGTCTCCCTCTGTCTCTGGGTCTCTGTCTCCCTGTCTCTCTGGGTCTCTGTCTCCCTCTGTCTCTGGGTCTCTGTCTCCCTCTGTCTCTGGGTCTCTGTCTCCCTGTCTCTCTGGGTCTCTGTCTCCCTCTGTCTCTGGGTCTCTGTCTGTCTCTCTCTCTCTCTTTCTCTCTCTGGGTCTCTGTCTCCCTCTGTCTCTGGGTCTCTGTCTCTCTCTGTCTCTGGGTTTCTTTCTCCCTCTCTCTGGGTCTCTGTCTCCCTCTGTCTCTGGGTCTCTGTCTCCCTCTGTCTCTGGGTCTCCGTCTCTCTCTCTCTGGGTCTCTGTTTCCCTCTCTCTGGGTTTCTGTCTCCCTCTGTCTCTGGGTCTCTGTCTCTGGGTCTCTGTCTCTCCCTCTGTCTCTGGGTCTCTGTCTCTCTCTCTCTGGGTCTCTCTCTCCCTCTGTCTCAGGGTCTCCATCTCTCTCTCTCTGGGTCTCTGTCTCCCTCTGTCTCTGGGTCTCTCTCTCCCTCTGTCTCTGGGTCTCCATCTCTCTCTCTCTGGGTCTCTGTTTCCCTCTCTCTGGGTTTCTGTCTCCCTCTCTCTGGGTTTCTGTCTCCCTCTCTCTCTGGGTCTCTGTCTCCCTCTGTCTCCGGGTCTGTGTCTCCCTCTGTCTCTGGGTCTCCATCTCCCTCTCTCTGGGTCTCTGTGTCTCCCTCTGTCTCTGGGTCTCTGTCTCTCTCTCTCTGGGTCTCTCTCTCCCTCTGTCTCAGGGTCTCCATCTCTCTCTCTCTGGGTCTCTGTCTCCCTCTGTCTCTGGGTCTCTCTCTCCCTCTGTCTCTGGGTCTCTGTGTCTCCCTCTGTCTCTGGGTCTCTGTCTTCCTCTGTCTCTGGGTCTCTGTCTCTCTCTCTCTGGGTCTCTGTCTCCCTCTGTCTCTGGGTCTCTGTCTCCCTCTGTCTCTGGGTCTCTGTCTCTCTCTGTCTCTGGGTCTCTGTGTCTCCCTCTGTCTCTGGGTCTCTGTGTCTCCCTCTGTCTCTGGGTCTCTGTCTCCCTCTGTCTCTGGGTCTCTGTCTCCCTCTGTCTCAGGGTCTCTGTCTCCTTCTGTCTCTGGGTCTCTGTCTCCCTCTGTCTCTGGGTCTCTGTCTCTCCTGTCTCTGGGTCTCTGTCTCCCTCTCTCTGGGTCTCTGTGTCTCCCTCTGTCTCTGGGTCTCTGTCTCCCTCTGTCTCAGGGTCTCTGTCTCCCTCTGCCTCTGGGTCTCTGTCTCCGGGTCTCTGTCTCCCTCTGTCTCTGGGTCTCTGTCTCTCCTGTCTCTGGGTCTCTGTCTCCCTCTCTCTGGGTCTCTGTGTCTCCCTCTGTCTCTGGGTCTCTGTCTCCCTCTGTCTCTGGGTCTCTGTCTCCCTCTGCCTCTGGGTCTCTGTCTCTGGGTCTCTGTCTCTCCTGTCTCTGGGTCTCTGTCTCCCTCTCTCTGGGTCTCTGTGTCTCCCTCTGTCTCTGGGTCTCTGTGTCTCCCTCTGTCTCTGGGTCTCTGTCTCCCTCTGTCTCTGGGTCTCTGTCTCTCCTGTCTCTGGGTCTCTGTCTCCCTCTCTCTGGGTCTCTGTGTCTCCCTCTGTCTCTGGGTCTCTGTCTCCCTCTGTCTCTGGGTCTCTGTCTCCCTCTGTCTCTGGGTCTCTGTCTCTCTCTGGGTTTCTTTCTCCCTCTCTCTGGGTCTCCATCTCCCTCTCTCTGGATCTCTCTCTCTCTCTCTCTGGGTCTCTGTCTCCTTCTCTCTGGGTCTCTGTCTTTCTCTGTCTCTGGGTTTCTTTCTCCCTGTCTCTGGGTCTCCATCTCCCTCTCTCTGGGTCTCTGTCTCCCTCTCTCTGGGTCTCTGTCTCCCTCTGTCTCTGGGTCTCTGTCTCCCTCTGTCTCCGGGTCTCTGTCTCCCTCTGTCTCTGGGTCTCTGTCTCTCCCTCTGTCTCTGGGTCTCTGTCTCTCTCTCTCTCTGGGTCTCTCTCTCCCTCTGTCTCAGGGTCTCCATCTCTCTCTCTCTGGGTCTCTGTCTCCCTCTGTCTCTGGGTCTCTGTCTCCCTCTCTCTGGGTCTCCGTCTCTCTCTCTCTCTCTCTCTCTCTCTCTCTCTCTGTCTCTCTGGGTCTCTGTCTCCCTCTCTCTGGATCTCCGTCTCTCTCTCTCTCTCTCTCTCTCTCTCTGGGTCTCTGTTTCCCTGTCTCTCTGGGTCTCTGTCTCCCTCTCTTTCTGGGTCTCTGTCTCCCTCTCTCTCTCTGAAACTCCCGTCTCCCAGGACGTGCCTCCTTCTCTTGGAACCTGCAGTGGTGTGTGTAACCTGCTTGGTTGAGACCCCATGGGCCCTGCCCTGAAGTCTGAGACTCCCCCCCCGGGGGTTTCCTTAAGTCCATGCCTGGTGGCCCCACCAGCTGCCCCACACTGCTTGTGTCCCTCCCCCCGCAGCAGGACTGGGTGTGCTGGAGGTCCGTGCACAGCACCTGGTTGGAGCCAACCCTGGGGCCACACAGGCCACACCCTGACACCCGGCCTGTGGGCGGCAGCAGGTCTCGGGGTCTCGGGCTCCGTGGCCTGTATTCCTAGTTGGAGGCTGTGGCTGTTTCTCCGTGGCCATCTTTCCGTGGGCAGGTGTGGCTGCCGGGGTGCATGTGGGCGGGGGCGGGAAGCCACAGGCCCCTCGGCTCTGGGAACCCTCTTGCCTGCACACTGGGCTCAACCTAAACATTGGCGGGGGCTGCCTCGCGCACGGGGGAGTAAGGATGCACGTTGGCAGCTCACAGGTCTCTCTGGGGATACAGTACGGGTGGGTCTCATCTCCCTGAGAACCAATAACGGGGCAAATTCGGGGCTCACTCTCAGTAAACAGGATGGCACGGGGTGCAGCGCCTGAGCCCGGCCGGGCTGACCTGTCTGCCGCTTCCCTCCTGCACAGAAACCAGGCGATGCGGAAGAAGCTAATCTTGTACTTCAAGAGGAGGAATCACGCTCGGAAACAATGGGTAAGTCCACACCGTGGCCCCCATCAGCTTTCCTTGAGATCTGGGGAGAATCGAGTGCACAGGGGGCCACACCTGCCGGGGCCCTGTCAGTTCCGCAGCTGTGTCCTCCCTGAGCGTCCAGGCTGCGGAGGAAAAGCCAAGGCCGGCCAGGAAAGGAGGAAAGACAACAGCTGCTTCCAGAAGGCCCCAGGGTGGGTGGGGGTGGGGGGCTCTATGGCCCCTCTTCCAGCCTGGAAGGGAAGAAAGCAAAATGTTGGCCTGGAAAATTAGTTGCTAAGCCCTGGTCACAGGACCTGTCCTGGGCTTTTCAGGCAGAAAGAGAGGTTTTGGAGAGAGGTGGAGGATCAGGGTGGGCTGTGTGCCGGGCAGCGGGGGCCGCAGGGCGCACCCTTACAAATGAGCCTTTCCTGGTGCACTGGGCCCAGGTCCAGGCTCAGGGAAACTGAGACAGTGGACAAGCATTGAGCCCCCTTTCCCTGAGCCTGCATTTGTGGCCAGTGGCCTCATCCAAACAGAAAAGGATGCTGATTCCTGCTTCTCACTGTAGGCTGTGGATCTCAGCCCACGGCGGGGAGGCTGGGTCTGCCAGAGGCATGTGGTGGTGGTTTCAGGCGGCCGTGGCCATCACCCATTGCCTGGAGGAGATCAGGGTTGAGTATTCTCCCAGCTGTCAGGGGAAGAAGCGCGGACTCGGGCTTCAACAGGAAAGGAATGGCTGTAGCTGGAAATGTCTGTTGGGTGTAGATGGCAGGAATAGTCTTTCAACTCAAGTCTTGCCTTCATTTCATTTCATTACATTTCATTTCATTTTATTTATTTATTTGTTTATTTTTGAGATGGAGTTTCGCTCTGTCACCCAGGTTGGAGTGCAGTGGCAGGATCTCTACTCACTGCAGCCTCTGCCTCTCGGGTTCAAGCAATTCTCCTGCCTCAGCCTCCCAAGTAGCTGGGATTACAGGCGCCCACCAACAAGCCTGGCTAATTTTTGTATTTTTAGTAGAGAAGGTTTCACTACATTGACCAGGCTGGTCTTGAACTCCTGACCTCAGGTGATGCACCCGCCTCAGCCTCCCAAAGCGCTGGGATTACAGGTGTGAGCCCCGCACCCGGCCCCTTCATTTCTGTGCAGTTTTTTCAACTCCGTATGTTAGAACATTGACAAACTGAACCTGAATTCCCATAGCAGGTGGGAGCCAGAGAGAGCTGTGCTTTCTCGGATGGTATCACAGATGCTCTGATTAGGCCAGGAGAGGGCCTGGGTCCTGTGAACCAGTAGTGGCTGATGCCGGGGAGATGGAGTGAGGCTGCCTGGTTTTGGCTCATGGGACTTTCTCTACAGTTGGGGATGATGTCATTGACTCCACCCAAGCCACGGGGCTGCTGGGACATGGTAGGGAATGGGATAAGGCTGGGGAGGCCCTGAAAAGGTCCCCACGTGGGGAAGAGGCGGGCTGGATGGGGACTGCTGCCTTGGGATTCTTGGATAAGAGACGTGGCAAGGGCTGGGAACTAGGTTTGCTGGAGGCTGGAGGGGCTCCCCTCGTACCTGCAGCCCCCTGCCCCACCTCCTCCCTCCCTCAGCTGTGTTGGGGCAGGGCCTGCGAGGCAGCTCCTTGTATCCTTTCTGGGCCTCCAGAGAGGCCCTCCCAGGTGCGGGCCTGGCTCAGTCATGCCCAGCGCCTGTAGGTCTGTGGTACACAGTAGGTGATGACCAAGTCCTGCTTGAACTGAAATGGGCCGGGACAGGGTGTTAGCTGATCCAGTGCCTTCGGGGCCTGGATGCCAGTAGTCACGGAGCACCTACTGTGTGTGAGGCTCGCAGTTGCTGTGACACGGGCCCTGTCCTCAGACCTGCAGGCTGCAGGGACAGGTGGTGCGTAAGGACGAGGAGGATGCCCGCACACCCTGCCCTTCCGGTGCCTGTTGTGTTCCAGGCGCTCTTCTGAGTGCTCTCCATACATTAGGGCATTTAGTCCTGTGAGGTGGGCGCTTGGTCAGCCATATGTTTCAGAGGAGGAAATCGAGGCACAGAGAGGTTAAGTAACTTGCCCTAGGTCACACAGCTGGGAAGTGGTGGAGCTGAGATTTGAACCCAGACCACCTGGTTCCTGAGCCCATGCTCTGAACCCCCAAGGGGCAGTTCCGAGACAGTCCAGGAGGGTGTGTGGGGTATGGTGGTGTGGTGAGCGGCCACATGGTGGGGCTGAGCAGTGCCTGGGGGGGGGACCCTGGGCAGGCATGGGGTCCTGGGCAGGTGTGTGGGCACATGGGGCCAGGTGAGGGGCTTAGCTGGGGCAGGAGGTCCTGGCTTTGGAAGGAGGGGCTGTGCTATATGGGAGGAGGGTCTTCCCTTGGCCCTGCCTGCCTGCTCTGGCCCCGAACTTGGTTGGGTACTAGAGGGAAGAGACACTTCCAGCCAGATGCTGGTGCCTGGGAAGCTGTGGGCAGCCCTCGGGACCCAAGCCCTGCTCATAGGTGAGGAGAGGTGGGCTGCCCAGCAGTGCCTTGCCCAGATTCCTCAGACCCCCCACCTTGACTGGATGGTGCCCACAGGCACTTGGGCTGGTGCGAGAGGCTCTTGAAACGAGCGTCCAATCTGTTTATCAAGTTAAGAGATACCCACACAGGGCTGCCGGGTGCCCAGGAGTCACAGGCCAGGAAACAGACCGGTAATCCGGGGAGAAGAGCTGCACAGAGGGCTAGACTCTCGAGATGGGCTGGGGACCTCAGTGCTGAGGTGGGAATGACCAGAAAGGACTGGCTTTGTGCGGATCTGGGAGTCAGGGTGTCAGGCAGAGGGCATAGCAAGTGCAGAGGCCCTGAGGCAGGAACCAGCTTGGGACAGAACCTGGCAGGCCAGCAGCAGGAGCCAGGTCGCGTGGAAACATCTGCCCTCAGGCTAGGATGGAACATTCAGGTTTTATTCCGAATGCAGTGGGACACCGAATTTATTCTTAATACATGTATTTGTAGTAAAGAATCCAAAGTCCTTATTCTAAGAAATTTGACAGAAGAGTACAAGGCACATCTATATACCCACCACCTAGAATCAGCCACGGTTACCATTGCCTTGTATTTGCTCTGTGTGTATAATATGAATATAAACATGTTTGTTGTTGCACTATTGGAAAATA
Organism: Pan troglodytes; assembly: GCF_028858775.2. Taxonomy (NCBI): domain Eukaryota; kingdom Metazoa; phylum Chordata; class Mammalia; order Primates; family Hominidae; genus Pan; species Pan troglodytes. The sequence goes on along the minus strand of NC_072408.2, from coordinate 131,262,848 downwards.
GGTGCAGAGGTGCCGACCTTCACCCCTAACAAATACTCCCCCTCTGTCTCCTGCGAGGAAGGAAATCCTCTCATTTTCACCTAAAATGACTGCCAATTCAGCGCGATCTTGCCGCCTCCTTGACAGCCCCCCCGTGGTTTCCCCCTTGGGGTGAAGGCTCCTCTCGGGAGGGCAGGAGAGGATCTGATTTCCATTTAAAAGGATCGCTGCAGCTGCTGGAAGGAGCTCAGGCTGGAGGTGGAGTTGGGGTGGGCTTGAGTTCTTTAAAGATCGCCAGTGGCTCCTTGGGGGGTCTGTGGAGGGGGTGGAGGGAGAAATTGGCTTATTTAAAGCTAGAGAAGAGGCAGGCAGAAACCAAGGACTTCCAAGAAGGGTCCGGTGTGGCTTTGTGGCCCATCTTAGGAGGGATGGAAACAAATTCAACACCCCCTGAAGCTGCGGTGGCGATTGGGATGGTCTCTTTGTTGTGGTATAAGAAGCCGAAGTCCCTGACTTCATTGATTTCAGTAAGGCCTGGGGAGGGGGTCTTGGCCGAGGACTCTGATGTGCCTGCCTCACCCCCACTGGGGAGTCAGACCCCCCTCAGACCCTGGGACCCCCACACCTTAGCAGGTTCTTGGGGACCCCCACACCTCTTCCCAGAGAGCAGGGCCTTGTCCCTGTCATGGGATCCTCAGCACCAGCACAGCCCCCCAAGCCTGCCACGTCTCCTGGGAAGCTGAGCTGGACCCTCTGGAGGCCCAGTTGGCTGAGAGGCTGGCTCAGCCTGTGGTCCCAGAGGCATGGCTGGCCTGCTTCTTCTCCCTAGTGGATTTGCGCTCCTAGCACCCCGCAGACTAGCTGGCGGGGGTGGGGGGCGGGAGGGGGACGGCTCCAGTCTTTCCCTGTGTGTGTGCGTGTGTGTGTGTGTGTGTGTGTGTGTGTGTGTGTGTGTAAGACAGAGAGAGGGAGGGAGGGAAGGGAGGAAGGGATCTGTTTCCTCCCCTGGCCAGTGGGTCTGCCCTTGTAGAAAAACGCCAGTGAGCATCTTCCCTGCTACCCAGGCCAGGCCGGAGCTGCCCGCCCTGCGCTGTCCGAGGCAGGCCGAATGCACACCCGGCACAGTGGACATAGGCACAGGCTACAGCAGGTGGCACTGTGGTTAGACCCAGAGGGGGACTTCCTTGTTCTGGGCAGAAGGCAGAGCCCAGTGCTTGGGGCCATGGAGGTGTCTGGATGTCCCCTCAGGGACACTACTGCTGGAGGCCTTTGCCACCCGTGCACTCCACGAGGGACCCAGCTAGAGCCGGGCCGTCTTGCCAGCGCCCTGCTGGCAACGTGGACAGGCCGAGGCCCCGCTGGCCAGTGGCCTGTTGGCTTCCGCCCGCTGGTCTGCACCAGTCACCACGTGATTTTCCTCTGCTGGCTTGAGGTGAGCTTTTCTCACCCATGAGCCTGGGGCCTCTTGGACAGGGGCCGAGGTGGCATGGGCTGGTTGTTGCCGTCCCTGCAGTCCCCATCCCTCACTGGGGCTGTCAGCAGCCACTGCCCCGAGCACGTGTGGCCGTTGTCTGTCACCAGAACCGCCTCTTGATCTCCAGCGCGTTCCTGGCACAGCCTGCATGCATGGGGTTAGGTTCTGGGCCACCCAGCACCAGCCTGGCCACCTCGTGGGGACCGTCATGGTCACGGGGCTGTCGAGGATGGAGGGCACAGCTTGCCCTTGGTCAGCAGCTGAAATATGGGGTGGGGTGGGGCTGAGGTGTCTGGGCTCCAGGACCAGAGAGGGGCTTTCTGACTGTGCCGAAGCACCAAGTGGGTGTTTGTGGAGGCTCCCAGACCACACCGTCTGTCCACCCCCAGCTGTTAGAGGTGGAGTAACTGGGGTTGTGTGGGTGGCTCGCCCTGCGTCCCCTTCCCCGCCCCCACCCCCCGCCCCCCGCTGCCACTTGCTCAAGTCACCTTGGAGATGTGGAAGCCAGGCAGCTATGCTCTCGGCTGATTGGGGATCTCTTCTCAAAGGACATGCAGCAGGCAGCACTGTGGTTAGATGTGGAGAGGGACTTCCTTGTCTTGGAGGGAAGGCAGAGCCCCCTCTCTGGGAGCTGCTGGGGTCCTCACAGCTGGTCCTTGGGGTGAGGCTGGGGAATGAGGAACTGCTTGGAATGTGGTTTTCTCTGGAGGCTGCCCCTCCCCAGGGCTGACGGGCCCGCATGTTGTACAGCACAGCTTCCTGTGGTGTGGCAGTGGGCTCCATCCGGGCTGTCTGGTGTGGCCAGAGCCCCAGCCGCATGTGGCTGCTGGACACTGGAAGCGTGGCTGGGGAGAACTAGAGCCCGACTCTTAAATTTTACTGGATTTGTGATTTCAGTTGAGCCACACATGGCGGGTGGCTTCCATTTGGGACCAGGCCTCTGCAGAGGAGGCCAGGTCTGGGTGGCCGGTTCACCAGGAAGGGAGGTGACCGTGTCCTCAGGGGAAGTCTGTGGGTTTTCTTCAGGGGCCCCCATCTGCTGGATATCCATGCAACTATGTGCGTGTCTTTCTGTCGTCTGCCTGTGTGATGTGTGTGTGTCTGTTGTGTGTCTACATGTGTGACTCTGTGTATGTGTGTCCATCATGTCTGCCTGCGAGACCCTGTGTGTGCATCTGTTTGTCTGCCTGCGACTGTGTGTGTGTCTGTCATATGTCTGCCTGGATGACCGTGTGTGTGTCTGCCTGCCTGTGTGACCGCCTGTGTGTCTGCCTGCCTGCCTGTGTGATGGACTGTGTGTGTGTCTGTCATATGTCTGCCTGCATGACCATGTGTGTGTGTCTGCCTGCCTGTGTGACTGACTGTGTGTCTGTCTGCCTGTGTGACCATCTGTGTGTCTGGCTGGCTGGTTGTGTGACTTATGTGCCTGTGTATATATGTGTGTGTGTGTGTCTCTCTGTGTATCTGCCTATATGACTGTCTGTCTGCCTGTGTGACTGTGTGTCTGTCTGTCTGCCTGTGTATCTGTCTGACTGTGTGTCTGCCATGTGACTGTCTGTGTGACTGTGTGTCTACTGTGTGTGTACTGTGTGGGTGACTGCATGTGTGTATGTGACTGTGTGTGTCTGTGACTGTATGTGTGTGTATCTGTGTGTCTGCCCGTGTGACTTGTGTGTGCCTGTATGTATGTGTGCCTGTGTATATCTGTCTGACTGTATGTGTGTGTGCCTGTGTGTGCATGTCTGTGTGACTTTGTGTATCTGTGTGTGTCTGTGACTGCATGTGTGTCTGCCTGTGTGACTTGTGTGTGCCTGTGTATATCTGTCTGACTGTATGTGTGTGCCTGTATGTGCATGTCTGTGACTGTGTATCTGAGTATGTGTGTGTTTGTGTGACTGCATTTGTGTGTGCCTGTGTGACTTGTATGTGCCTGTGTGCTTGTGTGCCTGTGTGTATCTGACTGTATGTGTGTGCCTGTATGTACGTGTCTGTGTGGCTGTATCTGACTGTATGTATGTGTGCCTGTGTGACTTTGTGTGTGTGTGCGCGCACCTGTGTGTCTGCCTGCATGTGAGTGGGCAGGGGGGAGGCGGCGGGTGCCAGGTGCAGGAGCATCTTCCGCAGTGCCCCCTGCGCTCTCCCAGGAGCAGAAGTTCTGCCAGCGCTATGACCAGCTCATGGAGGCCTGGGAGAAGAAGGTGGAGCGCATCGAGAACAACCCCCGGCGGCGGGCCAAGGAGAGCAAGGTGCGCGAGTACTACGAGAAGCAGTTCCCTGAGATCCGCAAGCAGCGCGAGCTGCAGGAGCGCATGCAGAGGTGAGCGGGGCCTGAGCCCAGCGCCCCCCACGTCAGGGCCCCCGACGTCAGGGCCCGGGGTCAGCTCCAGGCATCCTCAGTAGAGATGGCCTGGCCAGGAAGGAACAGAACAGCACAGCAGCTTCTCAGGCCAGTGGCCGGGGCCCTACCAGACCCTGGCCTGTGTCACGTGGAGCCTCTTTGGCCTAATACTTACTTGGAACTTAAATACATTTTGGGGACAAGCACTTCTTCCCGTGTGCCATAGCGTGCACCTGCCAGCTTCACTCATTTCTGGGGCCCGCACGACCCCTGAAGGCAGCTGAGTTTGAGATCCCTGGTGTGGGACAAAGGGGAGAGACGTGGCTAAGAGACCAGGCTGTCAGCCTCCCCCAGTGGCTGTGAGGACTGGGTGGGCCCCAGGTGAGAGGTGCCTGGTGACAGGCAGCTGTGGTTCTATGGCCATTTTTCTTTGGATGCACAGATAAGGCGATTCATTGGTAATGATAACAACACCTTTCACCCTTAACTGAACTCACAAGCCATGTCTCATTAAGTTCCCCGCAACAGCCCTAGGCAGCCGGGTGCCACTTTTGAATCCTCATATGACAGGGGAGGAAACTGAGGCACAGAGAGAAACACTTCGGCCCAGTGCCAAAGAGGCAGAGCTGGGCTTTGAACCCAGATCTTTGTAGCTGGGCTTTTCAGGGTGTTTTAGGAGAGAGGAGGGGACTGAGCTGCCTATGTCACAGGGTTTGGCCTTGCTGGGTTGGGGTGGGGGCTCCATGCCTCCCCAGGACCCCGGGTGTGGGGCCGGCCCCTCTGCTGGCCGCTGCCCACACTTCTCCTCTGGGGAGGGCGTGGGCTCAGGGCTGCGCCACAGGGGTCTGCTAGTGTCCCCGACCACCAAAAGACCGGTCCTGAGTGTGTCCCCTTGGTCCCCAGCAGGGTGGGCCAGCGGGGCAGTGGGTTGTCCATGTCGGCTGCCCGCAGCGAGCACGAGGTGTCAGAGATCATCGATGGCCTCTCAGAGCAGGAGGTGAGTCCAGGCCCTGACTCTGGCCTCAGCTCCTTTTCCCTGGCATCCCCCGTGAGGGTGCAGAGGCCCTAGCCAGAAACCACCTCCCAGTTGGTTTACGTCGAGGGGCTTTGCCACCGAAGCGTGGGTGGAATCAAGGTGGGTATTGAGGTACCCGTCCCAGGCCTGCAGGGGCGAGCAGAGAGAGGGGTGTTAATGTGTCTGAGAGGGAGGGTAGCAGGACCCCCTGCAGGGAGGGCCCTGGCGCTCCCCCATCCAGATGCCACAACAGGGAGGGGGTTGGGGGACGAGGACCCTGCCTCTCACTCTTCTCATCTCCTGCCTCCTTTTGGAACTTCCCATTGGCTGAGTCCAGCCAGAAGCCCAAGGGGCGGGAGTGCCTGTGGGTTCCAGGGTCAGCCTTCCAGGGCCCAGAGCCTGGCGGGGTGGGGGGAGCATGGCGCAGGCCGAAGAGTTCCCAGCACGCCAGCTGTCCACGCAGCCACGACCTTCTCGCAGGCACCTCAGCCCTCCTGGCTGGAGCAGGGCCGGTTTCCCCTCAGGCCTCTTTGGGGTGCCAGGACACCCTGGGGTCAGCCTAGGTGACCCTGGCTGCCGTCACTAGGGCCCACAGATGGCCAGGAAGCAGAGAGGCAGCCTTTTCTCCTGGGGAGGAAGTTGGTGTCAGCCTGTTCCCTCCTGGGTCCTGTGGGTCAGGTACCCATGATGACAGTACCCCCTGCTCCTAACACCACAGCAGACACGAGGCAGCCACGGCACGTTTCTTCCTTCTGGGGACTTTTGTCCAGGGAGAGCTTTTGTCCAGATGGGAGATTATAGCCCTTCAGCTCAGCACGGCAGAGCCACGCATGGCTATTGAAATCAAAATTAATTAAAATGGGATAAAATTAGCAATTCAGTTCCTCGGTTGCATCTGACACATCTCAAGAGCTCGACAGCCGCTTGTGGTTGGCAGCTCCCCTCCTGGGCGGAGCAGACAGCGAACACCTCCCTGGCTGCAGAGCGCTCTGTTGGACAACAGAACGCGCTGCCCTGCGATGCTGATGCTCAGATTAGACAGATGGAAGGGGCCCCGGGGAGGGGGCGGCTGGTTTAAGTAGCAGTTTCTCACCAGAGACTCTGATTCAGCTGGTCTGGGGCAGAGCCCAGGAATCCGCATTTTTACCCAGCCACCCACTTGATTCTGACGCAGGCAATCCAAAGATGAATCTGGCCATTAAAACATAATTTTTCATTTTAAAACTTCTCGTGGTACGTTTTTGTTTACAACAACATCCAGTTGACAGAAAACAGAGCTCAGAAAGCCATCGCATTGCACAGCCACAGGGCCTGGCCCTCGAAGGCTGGGCGCCGGAGCTGGGCCGTGTCAGCCCCTGTCTCACTGACGCTGTGCACTTATGGACATCCCGCAGAGAGGCTGGATGTGGGTTTAGTCTGCACTGGAAGGAGGAGGCCGGTGGCCCTCTCCTCTGCATTCCTCACCTGATGGCCAAGGGTGTGGCACCTGGGCTGATTGTTGCATGTACACACACACACACACACACACACACACACACAGGCCACATGGGAATGCAGTCATCAGAGTCCTCAGGGACATCAAGGATGCTGTGTCCGGGGTGAAGGGTGGAAGTGGAATTTGGGACAGAAACTTCCCCAGCCAGCCTGGGGTGACCTGAGGTTCCCCCGGGAGTGTGCAAGGGAGGGGGCTGGGCCGGAGGACAGGCACTTCCCATCCTTCTGGGAGCTTCCTGTGGTCAGAGCACATGGCCAGCATGGGAAGGACAGGAAGGCAGCTGTGGGAGGGCGGAGCAGAGGTCCTGCCTGTGGCCGTGCCGGGGGTCCTGCCATTATTACATCCCTGGGATACCCGAGGAAGGTCGCCGTTCCGTATCAGGGGTGTAGGGGACAGCTCCAAGGGTCTGGGAGACAGATGCCAGCCTCTTGGGGGGATTCTCTCCCACCCCGGGGTCAGAGCTGTGCCCTGCACCCGACCTGACCCCCTGGCTGGGAGTCCTGCACATTGAGTGAAGAGGTTGGATGTGGGCGGCCGGGCAGCTGGATCGTTTGAACTGGCTGACCTTGGCTACGCGGAGTCCTCGCCTGCCTCCGGAGATGGGTAATTAATCGCCAGTAATTGGCTGGCTGCGAGATTTGGGGAAGTGAGCCCAGCTGAGTGGCGGCTCAGAGCCTCTTAATAGTCATCCCAGTGCATTAGGAGCGGCCGCCTGACTCTTGCCGCATGCAGGGCTGGGCAGGCCAGATCCCAGGTGGGCCCTCTGAAGGAGCGGGAAGCCGGGAGGGGGCGTGTAGTGTGGGGGCAGGAAAGACCTCTCCACCAGCGAGGCGCTGACCCTCTCTGCGCCCCTGGGCTGCCTGCATGCTGTGGGGCCAGCTGGACCCCAGGGCCCACTCTTGCCTGCGGAACCTGGAAGGCCGGCCTGTCTCCCGGGCTCCCTGGGCCCAGCTGGGCTGAGCATCCTTCCTGCAGTGCTTTATGGCGCTTGCATTTCCAAAGGGAAGATTCATGGCTCCCCTCCCACTGCAGAGAAGGCGGCTGCTGCTCTCTGCATTGAATCTACAGTCCTGCCCACCATAAACCTGTCGGGGAGGCCTTTACATTCTCCCTTCCCCCAGTATGAGCTATTATTATTTTTAAACTCATCATTCTCCTCGTCGGTTTCGCGTTTTCCCTGCTCTGGCGCAGACCATCCGTCCCCTCTGTGTCTCCCCTGGGTCCCCTGCGCCGGCCGGAGCACCTCGTCCCCGGGCCTCTGACCCTGCCCTCCGTTTCCCTGCAGAACCTGGAGAAGCAGATGCGCCAGCTGGCCGTGATCCCGCCTATGCTGTACGACGCCGACCAGCAGCGCATCAAGTTCATCAACATGAACGGGCTTATGGCTGACCCCATGAAGGTGTACAAAGACCGCCAGGTCATGAACATGTGGAGTGAGCAGGAGAAGGAGACCTTCCGGGAGAAGTGAGTCCTCCATCACCTGGCCTGGCCTCCCGGCCCCCCACCCCCATCCTGTTGAGGCCTGTGCTGTCTCCCGGCAGCCACCACAAATGAGCATGCCGGCGGGTGCTTAAAACCGCAGGGATTTACTCTCTCCTGGTTGTGGAGGCCGGAAGTCCAAATCCTGGTGTTTCGTGGGGTTGGTTCTTTCTGGGGGCCGTAAGGGAGAGCCTGTCCCCGACCTCTTCCCAGCTGGTGCTGCCAGCGTCCTTGGCCTTCCGGGGCTTCTAGATGCATCCTTCCATGCTCTGCCTTCGACCCCACATGACCTTTGTCTCTGTGCTTCTCCTCTTCTTATAAGGACACCCGTCACACTGAATTTAGGGTCTAGCCTAACCCAATACAACCTCACTTTAACTAATTACATCTGGAAAGACCCTGTTTCCAAATAAGGCCGCATTCTGAGGTTCTGGGTGGCCATGAATTTTAAGAGGACACACTTCAACATGGTACAAAGTGTAAGGGCAGCTGGATGTAAGACGGGGCACTGCGAGTCGGAAGAACAAGGCAGGAGGGACTTAGAGGCTGGGCCGCAGCCTTGGGCAGGGCGGCAGCTGGCCAGTGGCTTTTGGTGGTTTCTATTTTGTTTTGTCTTTGACAGTAGCTGCTGGCTAAGTGGGTTCGTGATCCCATCACTGTGCCTGTGTCTTCTCAGCTTCATGCATTTTCCCCCTCCTGTCCCTTATGACAGCTCAGCCAGGCCCACCCCAGTACACAGCTGATGACACGGAGGCTCAGAGAGGTTCAGACAGTGCACAAAGGCCACACAGCATGCACACAATGGAGGCAGGGTTCAGACTCCTCCAGCTGGAATGGAGAGGCTGTGTAGGGAATGGTTTGTGAATGGGGCCAGGGAGGGGGGCTGTGCAGAGCAGAGACGGGAGTTGAGTTCTCTCAAAAGCTGTGTCTGAGGGGGCCAAACCCCACAGTGAGGATCTGCGATGTGACATCCAGGCAGAAGGAGACCTCCATCCCTGGCCCGGGGTCCCCAGAGGAGATGGTGGGCCCTGCTGAGCCACCCCACGCCTTAGGGACAGTGTGCTGTAATTCCGGGGAGTCTAATCTTTTGGCTTCCCCAAGCCACACTGGAAGAAGAAGTGTCTTGGGCCTCACAGAAAATACACTAACATTAATGATACATGATGAGCTAAAAAAAAAAATCACAAAAAAAATCTCATAAGGTTTTTTTTTCTTTTTTTCTTTCTTCTTTTCAAGACAGAGTTTCGTTCTGTTGCCCAGGCTGGAGTACAATGGCACAATCTCTGCTCACTGCAAGCTCTGCCTCCCGGGTTCACGCCATTCTCCTGCCTCAGCCTCCCGAGTAGCTGGGACTACAGGCGGCTGCCACCACGCCCGGCTAATTTTTTGTATTTTTAGTAGAGATGGGGTTTCACCATGTTAGCCAGGATGGTCTCGATCTCCTGACCTCGTGATCCGCCCGCCTCGGCCTCCCAAAGTGCTGGGATTATAGGCGTGAGCCACTGCGCCTGGCCAAAAATCTCATAAGGTTTAAAGAAAGTTTACGAATTTGTATTGGGCCGCATTTAAAGCCGTCCTGGGCTGCATGTGGCCTGTGGGTTGGACAAGCTTGCTCTAATCACTTGCACGTAGAGGGCTGGGTTCCCTGCCCAGGACATAGAGCACCTCCTCAGGACCTCAGAGCTCTGGGAGGCAGGAGCGTGGGAAACTGAGGTGTGGACGGAGGCCTCTGTGCTTGGCCAGGAGGGGACGCAGGGAAGAGACTTTGTCACTGCCCGACGTTCACCCGGCAGGCCACTGAGCTGCCTTGGGGAAGACCCTGCTTCCTCCAAAGCAATGACACTCCTTCCCCAGTGCCCTGGGCTTTGGTCCAGGGTTGTGGCCCCAAAGAGGTGCCAGGCAGGACCTAAGGGATGGGGTGACTCTGGGCCCCCGGCAGGTGTGAGTGGACCCGCAAGTGCAGATACCGAACTCAGAAAGGACACAGTGGCTATCCAGGAGGGTCTTTGGTGGAAAACATTTTTTAAGAGTAGCTTTTGATTATGGAAATGTTGAAACGTCCATAAGAATAGAGGGGTGGGGTAATGAGCCCTGGAGTGCCCACAGCACCGAGTGAGTGGTCCTCCACAGGAAACAGCGCTTGGTTCCTGAGCAGGAATACTCGGTTACTTAATGGCTCGTGCCTGCAGCCTCACCATAGCAGGCACGATCTTTCTACGTCAAATCAAAGTCTCCGTCGAATGCTTTTTACAGTTTTGAACGAGGGAGGTGATGGTGGGACGGTCACGGGTGTTAAGAATTACTGAATTACTGTTGCGTTTGAGATTCACGCTCCCCCTGGTAGGCATAATGTTTTAGTGTATGTATTTTTTCTGAAATACAAAAAAAAAGGTGTTCTGGGGGACTTTCTGCGGCTTCAGCCTTTCGGAAGATCTCACGTGGCTCTGCAGGTCTGATAATGTCACCCTCTGTTAATTCAGTAACCGAAGGGCGGGGGACCCAGGCTGGGCTGCTGTCTGCTGGCCTGTGGGGCTGGCGTAACTTCCATCCTGTGTGAGCCGCAACTTGGCCACTTGCATGCCTCAAGGACTGTGGGCTTGGTTTGAGGTCTCATGTGCAGAGGAATTGATAGCACTCAGGGCTTTGAAAATCACCTACTGACGGCATGGGGCTCCACCACGTGCTGGCCATGTGACCATTCCCCCTCTGAACCTCAATTTCCTCGTCTGTAAAATGGGTATAGCGACAGGGCCTCCCTTGTGAGGTGTGCAGGGCATAGGAAACTTTTAATAAACGTCTTCCAGGGGTGCAAGTGAGGTATTGGGGGAGGGGAACAGGGGACCTAGGAGATTCCCAAGTTTGATTCCTGGTCTCTTGGGAGCCCCCACTGTGCCTGGGGAAACCCCGTGGGAGGGGTTTGCTGGGAAGGAAATGTCACTGGGACAAGGAGAGGGAGCGGAGAGGAAAGGACTCTCCCTACCTGGAAGAGAAGGGCTTTAGGAGGGCTCCGGCCTTGCCAGCCGCCCGAGGCGGGATCCCAGGCCAGGGAAGCCTGCCATTCCTCACTGTGCCGCTTCCACTGGGAAGAGAGCAGAGACTGTTCAGGATCCTCCGGTGTCTGGCTGGGAAGCAGGCGCGGGGCCTGCTGGCCTCCTGCCCAGCCATCTGGAGGGCCAGGCAGGTCGGGCACTGGTGCTCACTCAGCCTCCCTCCGTGGGAGCCCACAGTCCAGCCTCGCTAGCAGCCAGCCGCTGCTCTCCCTGCGAAGGCCGTGGGGCTGTGGCACGTCGCCGGGACGCCTAGGCCTGGGGCCAGGGACTCCACCCAGCACCCCTGGGGTGGAGCAGGCCTTGACCCACATCCCCGCCCCCACCATGCTCCCGCTCCTTTGGCCCTCACATTTCAGCCTGGGCCCAGTGGTTTCCCAGTAATTCTCCTGGCTATGCAGGAAGCCAGTTGGGACAGTGCCAGCGCCCCGCCACCGCCCTCCGACTTAAGTCCATGCTTGCCGCCTCCTTGGCTGGCCAGCCCCCTCCTGCTGCCCCATGGGCACTCAGAGCCTCTGCTCCCAGCTCTTCTGGGGAGGCCCAGCAGCCTGGTGAGCTATGACCCCGCTGGTGGGGCCCTGCCATGTTCCCAAGCAGACCCTGTGTGGGCCGGGTGAGGCCCTGCTTCCCAGATCCAGCTGGAGAGAGAAACAAAAGCGGATTTTAAAGGGGGGGGAACCCCACCAAAGAGCTGCATGTCGTGTCCTCATTTTTCCTGGAAGCCGCCTCCAGCAGGACAAACAAATATATTTTCAAAGGCGCTAAAGCCAGTGACTCACTCCAAGGAACGCCCTCTCTTACCCCTGGGTCCCCACCCCTCCCGTCTGCCGCAGCAGCCCTTCCCACACCCCCCTGGGCTTAATTGCTCCAAGTGGGGCGGTGCCCGCCAGGCCGGGCCAGTGGGGATGGCAGGCGCCTGGGAGCTGATCGGCCGCCCCGCAGGAAAGCCCCCCTCAGCCAGGTCTCACGCCCACCCTTCTTGTCCCGCAGGTTCATGCAGCATCCCAAGAACTTTGGCCTGATCGCATCATTCCTGGAGAGGAAGGTGAGTCGCTGCCCGCCCCATACCCCTTCGGTCTCCACCTCCGTGGGCAACTGCGTGGACTCAGGGTGGAGGCCCTCCCTCCCTGCCCACAAGGCCCTGGCCTGCCTGGCCCCTTGCTCCAGCTGCCATGCTCCCCTCCTCCCTCCCTCCCTTCCTTCCATCTGGGAGATAGATCAGTGCAGGCCCCGCCCTGTCCTCCTGGGCCCATGGAGGAGGAGCCTCAGGTTGCTGAGCACCTAGGAATCCCGAGAACCCCAAGGAGAGCTGCACGGCCAGGCTTCCTGGAGCCCCGTGTGCCCGACGGGTCTCCTGCCAGCTCCTCAAAGGCCACGTGGAGCGTCCTTGCAAACTGGGGGTGGATTCTGGAAGCACTACGTGCCTGGCATCCCAGTGAAGTTTTCGTAGGCAGGAGTGGCTTGCCTCAAAGGGACTGGAGGGACCAGCTTTTCTAGGTCCCTCTGAGGGTCACTGACTGCTTTCTGACACCCCTAATGCCAAACCAGACGTGTGGCCTGCAAGTCCCCATCTTCTTTGGACAAACCTTTGTGCGGACCTGAGACCTAAAGCCCACTTTGTGTGAAGCCCAGGCCCGGAGCAGCTCCAGTTGGCCGGTAGACACAAAGAGTCCCCAGAGAATGGTAAAGCCGTTGTTTTGCACCCACAAGGCTGGTTGGACTGTGCCTGGAGAGGCTGCAGGTGGGAGAAGGTGGCTGGATGAGGCTGCATGTTGGACGTGGCCCCTGGGCCTTCCCCCAGCATCTTGGGGTCAGAGGAGAAAGGCTGCCGTCCGTGTGTCTTAAGCAGCATTCCCCTGAATCACGTTTCTCAGAGATGGGGACCTGCCCACCCCAGCTTGGTGGACACCCTGCTCGGGCTTCCTGGTTGTAGGAGGGAGGCCAGGAGGATGAGGCACTTATTTTAAAGGACAGCTGTTCCCAGCGCCTGCCCCTCATGAGCTGATAACCGTAGAAGGAGAGAGACCGAGCAGTGTGGGGAAAAATCTCTCCATGCTTGAAAAACCAGTGTGGAGAAACAAGCCCTATAAATAGCTCATCTTCTGAGTGACGACGTCTCCCTCAGGGAGTGGACGGCACGGCGGACTCTAGGTTAGGGCTCCCCAGGATGGAAGCATTTCAGAAACTGGCCATTGAGCAGTCCTCCTTCAGGATGAGGGGATTAGAAGTCTTTCTGCTGGGGAGTAAACTTCATGATGTTCTTTGGCTGAAAGGCAGCCTAGGACAAGGCTTCAGTAGAGCTTCCAGAGGGGTCTGGAGCAGGAGCTGCCAACGGAGAGGCCGGCAGGGACAGTCAGGTCTTGACAGTGAGTGAGGCTGACGTCTGGCTGGGAGCCAGGTGGACCAGCCAGTCTGTGCCCGTCTGCGGGGGCAGCTGCTGTCCGGAGCCGGGCTGCCATTGCTGAGCGCAGGAAGGAGCTCTCCTGAATTGTTAAAGGAGAAGTCGGGCACCCACATCCCCTGAATTGCAAATATTGGCATCTGATTATAAAATGTCTTTCTCGATTGCCATGTTTGTGGGCTGGGTTTAGCCTGGGGCCGCCTGGGAGCCCCCCTGGCGGTCGTACTTGGCAGGAGGCTGCCAGCTGGGGGCTTTCTGTTGAGGGCAGTGAGATTTGAGGCCCGGCTCAGAGGCCTCACAGAATGCCCCTTGGAGGTGGGGTCCTGGCTTGGCACTGGCCAGAGCATTGCAGAAACATTTTACATTGTAAGGGGAACGGCTGTGGGCATTGGCAAGCTGGGCTCCATGCCCGCAAGTGGGGGCATCGTGGCATCACTTTCTGAGGCTGCCCCTTTTACTGGTCCCATTTGGCCGGGGTTCATAGAGGGCTGGTTGCTCCGGCTTTCAGACCCAATCTACATGGAAAAGACCAAGGCAGAGAAAAGAAGGAAACCCAGGAAGAGGTGCATGGGGCGTGGGGCCTGGGGCGGTCCCGATGCACAAGGCTTGGAAGAGGCTATTCAGGACCTCAAATATCAGGGAAGAAAAGGCTGAAGTCAGGGAAAAGAGAACCCGGACCTATGTTTGGGGAAGGCTTTGAGTTTGCCCGGCTGTGGGCTGGAGTCCTTGTTTCCCATAAGGGCTGGGGGTGACATGGCGACGTCAGCGCTGTCATTAACCATAGCAACAGCGGTGACTGTGATAACAGGAAAGACTTCCATCATGTTTGCTCTGGGCCAGGCCTCGTCCCAAGTACTTTACCTATGTATTAACTGATCTGATCTTTGTGATAATCCTGTGAAATATGTACAATTAGCATTCCCATTTTACAGATGAGAAAACTGAGACACAGAGGTTAGGTCATCTGTCCGAGGTCACCCAGCCGGTACGTGGAAGAGGCAGGATATGAGCCCAGGATGTGAGCTCCTGGCTTCTGCCCTGAATGCCTGTGCTGTACCCTGCTCAGCGTCCTCTTTCTCTGTCCCACAGACGGTGGCTGAGTGCGTCCTCTATTACTACCTGACTAAGAAGAATGAGAACTATAAGAGCCTGGTGAGACGGAGCTATCGGCGCCGCGGCAAGAGCCAGGTAAGAGGCAAGGTGGGGGTGACTGTCCTTGCAGGCTCCCTGCATGCTCAGTGGCCACTTGCTTGGTGGCCAGCACCCCGCATGGCTGGCAGTAACTGTCTCCATGAGTTGTTGCTTGGCCACCGGCAGTGTGAGTGCAGGCTCCCCTCCATGGTAGCAGCAGATGTGGGGAGACCCCCTCTGGGGTGCTCACCCTGCCGGGCTATCTCAAGCCTCCCGTAGTGGCCAGGAAAATAGCTGGGGAGAAACAGCCACGGGCCTCCTCAGCCTGTAAAATCCCAGACTCCTGACTGGGTGACCTGTGATCTCTGTGCGTAAAAAGGCTACATTCCAAAAGTAAGAGCTTCCCAGGATGACTTGGGGTAGTTCACAAACTTCATGTTTAAAATGTTAATGGTTGTGTGTGTTTATCTTAATACATACTTGAAAGAAAAAATAGCCAGTACTTCAGCTCGCCGTTTTTTCAGACGCCGTTGCTTGGGATGAGACTGAAAGATTATTTACGCTAGAGCAGAGGCTGGCAGACTGGGACTCTGGGGCTAATCCGGCCCACCATCTGTTCTTGTGAATAAAGTTTTATTGGAACACAGCCATGCCTGTTTGTTTACATATTACCATGGCAGCGTCCTTGCTGCTCTGGTGGAGTTGCATGGTTGTGACCAAAAGTGTATGGCGTACAGGGTCTCAAATGTTTACTAGCTGGCCCTTCATAGAAAAAGTTTGCTTTTTCCTCCGAGTTAGAGGAAAAGGAGGTGGTTTGAAAAAATATCCAGTAAATAATGGTAGAGATGAGAGGCTCAGTGGCACGCCTTTGAAAAGGGGATCCTGGGCGCTCGGTGTTTGGGAGAATTTGTTTTGCATCCGGGCTCTTGAAGCATCGTCTCAGAGCAGATGCTGGGAGCACCACACAGAGGAGGCGGGTGGAGGCAGTGGGCACTCTGGCGGCTGCTGGATTGGAGTCGGTCGAGGCATTTCCTTCCTGGGGGCCTCAGTGGCTGGGGGCGGGGGCCGGGTGAGAGTGACAAAGGCCAAGAATAGCACGAGCCGCGTGGAGCGTCCTTGCAAACTGGGGGTGGATTCTGGAAGCACTACCATGCCTGGCATCCCGATGAAGTTTTCGTAGGCAGGAGTGGCGTGCCTCAAAGGGACTGGAGGGACCAGCTTTTCTAGGTCCCTCTGAGGGTCACTGACTGCTTTCTGACACCCCTAATGCCAAGCCAGACATGTGGCCTACAAGTCCCCATCTTCTTTGGACAAACCTTTGTGCGGACCTGAGGCCTAAAGCCCACTTTGTGTCAAGCCCAGGCCCGGAGCAGCTCCAGTTGGCCGGTAGACACAAAGTGTCCCCAGAGAATGGCAAAGCCGTTGTTCTGCACCCACAAGGCTGGTTGGACTGTGCCTGGAGAGGCTGCAGGTGGGAGAAGGTGGCTGGTACTCCCTATAGTGGCACCCTCTAGCCCTCCCCAGAGCTGCCCGCCTTCCCTTTCCCAGGCTGCCAGAGGTCGAGACCCATAAGGTGCTGAGACCAGCCATCACGGGTTGGGGGCGGGGCCCAGTGTCTGCCGTGAAACAGCCACTTTCCTACAGCCTAAGAAAACTCCCATGAGGGAAACGAGGCTGTTGTCAGGAGCATGAGCCACCCCTCGCCGCATTCCCAACATCCAGCCACGATGCCTGGGGCTGAACTCGGTCCTTATCCGCAGGGATCGTGGAAGGGTGGCTGCGTTTGTGGAGAGGGTTTTCTTGTCTAGTTTTCTGTAGCCAGAGTTGACCAGTCTGCTTGCCCTTCTAACAGATGTGTAAAACCAAGGCCGAGTGGCACAGAGCATGTATTCCAAAGACGTAGCTATGTTTTATTTTTGGTTTTTTGGGATTTGTTTTTTTTTTTTTTTTTGAGATGGAGTTTCACACCGTCACCCAGGCCAGAGTGCAGTGGCGCGATCCCAGCTCACTGCAACCTCTGCCTCCCGGGTTAGAGTGATTCTCATGCCTCAGCCTCCCAAGTAGGCGGCATTACATGTGCGTGCCACTGCATCCTGCTAATTTTTTGTATTTATAATAGAGACAGGGTTTCACTATGTTGCCCAGGCTGGTCTCGAACTCCTGACCTAGATGATCCACCTGCCTTGGCCTCCCAAAGTGCTGGGATTACAGGCATGAGCCACTGTGCCCAGCCGCTACGGTGTTTTTGAAATTGAAGTGCAATCAGGAACTTTCTAGGCTGAGAGGCAAAAGGTAAGTGCCAGGCAGGGAGTATATAGATGCTGAGGTATGAGAGGCAGCAGGGAGCAGTGGGGATTGTGACAAAGGAGGGGTGGCTAACGGCCTCAGGAGGTATTTGGAAAACATCATCAGGTGTCTGTTGGGCACCTACTGTATGCTCATTCTCTTGCTGGCCTTCCCAGTTCCCCTCCCACGACCTGTGTGGGGGCATTGAGGCTGGGCTTGTGGTGGGAGCCCTTCCTGGTAGCTGGGCTGGGGGCTCTGAAGAGCAGAGGCCCATCCCCTCCCCCTGTGTGAGAGCCACATTTGCACAGAGGGAGGTGGGGAGACCATGGTAATTTAAGAAGGGTGGGGGGTGTCGGTGCCCGGCATATCCTGTTGTAGAGGCCTGGCCTGTACTGTGGTAGAGTGAGTGTCCAGTGGAGTGAGTGTCCGGCTTGCTCTCCATGGAGTGAGTGTCCGGCCTGCTCTCCGTGGAGTGACTGTCTGGCCTGCTCTCAGGAGTAAGTGTCCGGCTTGCTCTCCGTGGAGTGAGTGTCCGGCCTGCTGTCTGTGGAGTGAGTGTCCGGCCTGCTCTCCGTGGAGTGAGTGTCCGGCCTGCTGTCTGTGGAGTGAGTGTCCGGCCTGCTCTCCGTGGTGTGAGTGTCCGGCCTGCTCTCCGTGGAGTGAGTGTCCGGCCTGCTCTCCGTGGAGTGACTGTCTGGCCTGCTCTCAGGAGTAAGTGTCCGGCTTGCTCTCCGTGGAGTGAGTGTCCGGCCTGCTGTCTGTGGAGTGACTGTCTGGCCTGCTCTCAGGAGTAAGTGTCCGGCTTGCTCTCCGTGGAGTGAGTGTCCGGCCTGCTGTCTGTGGAGTGAGTGTCCGGCCTGCTCTCCGTGGAGTGAGTGTCCGGCCTGCTGTCTGTGGAGTGAGTGTCCGGCCTGCTCTCCGTGGAGTGAGTGTCCGGCCTGCTGTCTGTGGAGTGAGTGTCCGGCTTGCTCTCCGTGGAGTGAGTGTCCGGCCTGCTGTCTGTGGAGTGAGTGTCCGGCCTGCTCTCCGTGGTGTGAGTGTCCGGCCTGCTCTCCGTGGAGTGAGTGTCCGGCCTGCTCTCCGTGGAGTGAGTGTCCGGCCTGCTCTGCGTGGAGTGACTGTCCGGCCTGCTCTCCGTGGAGTGACTATCCGGCCTGCTCTCCGTGGAGTGACTGTCCGGCTTGCTCTCAGGAGTGAGTGTCCGGCTTGCTCTGGGCGTTGCGAATGTCCAGCTTGCTGACTCATCCGTTGATTGAGCATTTATTGTGTGCAGGACATGGGGAGCTTCATGCTGGTTGTTCAGAGCCATTGTAAACAGGTGGCTTCAAGACAGTGCCGCGGGGTCTCCCTGTGCCGCGGGGTCTCCCTGTGTCGCGGGTCTCCCTCTGCCGCGGGGTCTCCCTGTGTCGCGGGTCTCCCTGTGCCGCGGGGTCTCCCTGTGCCACGGGGTCTCCCTGTGCCGCGGGTCTCTGTGCCGCGGGTCTCCCTGTGCGGCGGGTCTCCCTGTGCCGCGGGGTCTCCCTGTGCCGCGGGGTCTATCTGTGCTGCGGGTCTCCCTGTGTCGCGGGGTCTCCCTGTGCGGCGGGTCTATCTGTGCCGCGGGGTCTATCTGTGCTGTGGGTCTCCCTGTGTCGCGGGGTCTCCCTGTGCCGCGGGTCTATCTGTGCCGCGGGGTCTCCCTGTGCCGCGGGGTCTCCCTGTGTCGCGGGTCTCCCTGTGCGGCGGGGTCTCCCTGTGCCGCGGGTCTCCCTGTGCCGCGGGGTCTCCCTGTGCCGCGGGTCTCCCTGTGCAGCGGGTCTATCTGTGTCGCGGGTCTCCCTGTGCTGTGGGTCTCCCTGTGCCGCGGGTCTATCTGTGCCACGGGGTCTATCTGTGCTGCGGGTCTCCCTGTGCCACGGGTCTTCCTGGGAGGTGGCATTGGTGGCACATCCTTGAAGACTCCGTAGAATAAAGGGCCCCAAAGATGAGGTTGAGGAGCAGCCCCACAGGCGGACAGGGATGGGGCCCTCAAGTGCAAAGGCAGGGAGCATGAGAGACAGCGCGTGTCTTCAGGAACAGCAGGGGGCCTGAGTCTTTGGATTCGTGGGGGTCCCGGTACCTCCCAGGGCCTTAAAGGAACAAAGAAAGGGAGATTATGTGACCCTCTTTCTTTTGCTCACTTTTGATGGGTAAATAGAGATTTTTTTTTTACCCTGTGAAAAATAGAAGTGCAAACTCGATAAATAACAGCTCACACTTGACTTCCATGTCTGGGGAGGGAGTAGGGAGTGGTGAGGCCTGTGGCTCACTACAGAGCTTGGGCCCCGTCTCAGCTCCAGTCGACGCTTGGCCAGTGGCCCTGAATTGCCAGGTGTTCTGATCTTTGATGATGAGCTGGAAATCTAGTTTTATGTGAAACTGCCTGATTTTAAATCTTAGGTCACATTTTTTAAAAAGGGAAAAAACAACTCAACACTGTATATGCCACACAACTCTTACTTGCTGTTGAAATCACCCCCAGCCCCAAGTAGAAGACCTCTGGGTTAGACTACAGTGAGACCAGGGGAGGAGGGCATTAGATGTCTGGGGCCAGGCTGGGGCACCGGGGAAGCCCTAGAATGTTCCATAGCAGGGAGGAAACATGCCCCTCTTTACACCGGAGATGTCCTGGTTTAGCCGTGGTATCTGCGGTGCCTGGGAGTTGGTGGGGCTTTGCTGGTGAGTTTTTATCCCCTGCTGAAGCTGCCGTTCCAGGCAGGGGCTCCCAGGATGGGGAAATGATGCTTGTCTGCTCTGCCTCTCTCAGAAAGATGGCAGAAAGCAAGCCGGGCAGGAGGTCCCTGTGTGTCTCCAGGGCTCGCCCCTTCCTCAGATCAGCTGCGTTTGCTAAGGAGGTGGTGGCGTGGCCTGGGCCCTGCCAGGGAGGGAGATTTATACTCATATCCTGGAACAGCTTCTGTGCCAGGTAGATCCACTGCCCTTCCACCCCCCACAGGCCTGGTTCACAACCACGGGGTAAACAAGGGTTCTCAAGTGCTAACTCTGGGGCTGAGAGTCCTCTCTGCCCCATGGCAGCAAGGAAAATCAGCGGCAGCCTCGGGCTCAGCCTGTCTTGTTAAGTGGAGATGCAGTGACTGCCGCCAGCTGAGCATCTCTGTCTGTGGCTGGATTTGTGGAGCTACTGACACTGCTGATCAGTCTGCCCCAGGTGAGGGCACGGCAGGCCTGGGGTGGGCCCAGCACTGCTGCTTGGAAGGCTGCGGTGACGGATGGGAGGTGCAGGCAGTGGTGGTCTCTGAGTGCGCCAAGGCTGTGAGCACACAGAACCTGCAGCTCCTTAAGGAGGGTGGGGAGGTGAACTGAGACCACTCCCCACCCACTACCCCGCTGCCTCAGCATGGCTGGCACCTGCAGGCTGGGACAGGCGTCTGGGACTCTCGGTGACTGTGGGCTGGGGAGCCACTGCCCTGTGCTCCAGGCAATGCAGGCACCCAGGGTACCTCTGTGGGCCGGTTCTTCTTTCTGACCTATCCTGGCAGCTCAGGCCTTGTGATCAGCTGGGAATCTCCGGCCATGGAGCACAGGAGCCCCTGCCCAGCCCCACTCCCCTCACAGCTGCCCCAGGACACTTGTCCATGCTTCTCTCTCCCTCATAGGTTTCTGAGTGAGCAGACACAGCCCCTTCCCCCTACCGTGACACGGGCCCCCTCCCCAGGCACCACGGGAAGATGGAGAACCCGGGTCTTCCCAGCCAGTGAGCCCACGCACCCTCAGGGGTAGGGTGCCCACTGCCAGGAGATGCTGTCTGCCTCTTCCCCGATGTTGTCTAGTGGGAGGGAGCTCAAGCTCCCTTCTCCGTGGTGTTTCCCTGGAGGGCAGCAGGTCGGGTTCTCCCTGCCTTCCTGGGCCCTCTAGTTTTAGAAGAAGACTTAGGTTATCTCAGCCAATATGCATTGGACCCCTTGATGGCTGATGGGGGATGGGACCTGGGAGTCCAGTGAGACATGGGAGCCTTGTCAAAATTCCAGGGGCACCTGGCCCTGCTGTGTGATGGGGATGGGTGCTGCTGGCCGCTGTGGTGGCGATGGCGATGATGGTGATGATGACGGCGACAGTGATGGTGCCGGCCAACAGTCATGCAGCACTATCGCCACACACTGTGATGATTTCAACCTCACTAGTGTTGGGGAGAGGTGTGTAATTATCCCCACTGGCCAGATGAGACAGAGGCACAGGGAGGTGAGGAAGCTTCCAAGGAGCCTGCTGAGTGGCAGACTGAGGATTCTAGCCTGGCACATGCAGCCCGGGGAGTGGGAGGGAGGCCCAGCCGTCCCCTCGGCAGCACACTGGCCATAAAGCCAGCCTTCTGGAAGCCAGCCCTGATCCGCCAGGTAGGACAGGCCTCTCCTGTGGTCTGTGCAGGAGCCCTGCGAGGGCAGGCGGCAGAGGGGCTCATGATGAGGCTCCATGTCAGTGGGGAGTCGGATGCTGGATGCGGGGACCCCAGGTGAGCCAGGCTGGATCTGTGCTGTGGAGACACCCTCTGATATGGGGTGGGTGGGAGTCCTGGGGTGGGGGGTGCTCAGTACCCCCCGCCACCACCTGTGTCTCTTCCCCTGCCATGTGTCCCTCAGCTCCTGGGGACAGCAGCTGGCCACTGTCTCTTTCTCTCTCAGTGCCTCCGCCGTTACCATATATGTCTTTGGGGAGTTGCTGAGGGCTCTTCCTCATCTCCCTCTCTCCCGCCTTGTCTCTCCTCTCCATCTCTGTCTCCCGCTCTGCGTCTCTTGCGCTCTCTCAGCACCCCCACTCCCCTCTCTCCTGGGTGGCTGTGGAGGCTGCTGTGGGTGGCCGCAGAGAGGCTGTGGTGCTTGTGGTCCTGGCGCGGTGCCCGTGGCTCCAGGCCACATCTCTGCTGAAGACAGCCACGAGTGGCCGCTCTTATGTCACCAGGACAGATGCTGCTCGTAGGGGCCTTCCTGCCTCGTGTCCCCAAGCTTGCTCGCCCCACAGACCCCCCAGGAGGTGCCCATCGGATGCACAGTATATGCATGTTCATCCGGGGGCATTTATTCAGTGCCTACTGTATGCCAGGGTTGTCAGACTCTACCTTCAGATGCGAATCCGACCTTAATCCTTCCGAAAACAGGGTAAAGGGATCAGCCGCGCCCGGCCCATCTCAACACCCCAGACTGCCCCGATTCCACGCTGCAGAGGTGGACACAGGGTGGGACTTCCGAGGTGTCGGGGAGTGGGCACGACCGCCCCTCCCAGGGTCAGCAGCGCCCACGTGCCTCCTGTGGGTTTCCCGAGTTGGGGGGTGCATGGCCCAGGACCAAGGACATGGGTGCCCCTCCTTTCGCCATTTGTCAAGGTGGGATTGAAATGGAGGCTGTGGTGGGATCCCGAGGGAGGGGAAGCCTGTGGGCTGGGGGTGAGAAGTGACTCCAGGGACACTGGACCGTGCACTTTCCCCGGCAGCGAGGCTTCCGACTTCCTCAGACACCACTGACTACGCCGGGATGGCTGTAGCCAGCATCCTGGGGCTGTGCCCTCCTGGAGTTCCCCCCGTCCGAGGCCAAGGTCTGCTTTGTGAGGGGACGTGTCCCAGTCTGAGTCCTCAGATGTGAGTGCATGTCGGAATCACCGGAAGGGCTGGGGAAACCCAGTCACTGGGCCGCACCCCTCACCCCACAATAAGGCCGAGATCCAAGACTCTGCATTTCCAAGGAGCTCCCAGGCGTTGGTCTAGGACGCTGCTGAGAACCTCAGTGCTGGGGGTCAGCCCCTGAGCAGAGAGCAGGGTGGCTGAAGGGGTTGTTAAGCCCGAGGTGGGCTACCCCACAGCCCAGACCACCCATGGGAGTACACTCAAGCTGGAACGGCCCTTCCCAGGTGTTTGGGGTGGGCAACGGCCTCCCTGGCCAGGGCCCAACTTGGATGAGGCAGCTCTGAGCTGAGTTATTGTCAGCGGGCCTGACAGCCGATGGCAGCCAGCCCCTTCCAGAAGGGAGGTCTGGCCAGTCCAGCCCAGGAGGCAGCCTGTGCATCTGCATGTTTGCAAAGCCATGCTTCATAGATGCTGTGGCCACCCGAATGCTTAACCACAGCCCAGCAGCAAAATGCCAGTGCCACCGTGTCATCTCAAGGACACCTGCCCTGTCTGAAGTGCTTGGACCAGGCCTGGACCTGTGCCGGCCCTTCTCCGCCCTGTCACCCCCACACCATGTGCCCTGTACCAAAGCAGTTTGTGTGTCATTTCGATGGTTGCGTTTCTGAAACTTGGATGGTTATAAAGTGGAATATAAAAGTCGTTGATTAAAAGTGCTGGCCTTGGGACGTCTCTGGACTCAGACCTGCTGTGTGTGGCCGCCTTCACTCTGGCCCACCTTGGCATCCATGGCACTGGTGCTTAGCCTTGTGGCCGGCTGGAGGCGAGGGATGTGCGTGGCTGTTTAGAGTGGTGGGATTGCCTTCTTGTTTAATGGAGGGTGCCATCCTCTTTCTGGAAGCTTCTCTGTGTTCTGACACGGGGATGCAGGCCCGGGCATAGGCTTTTGGAATGCTAGCCCCTCCACACCCACCCCCATGAGACCCCACACGCCTGAGCTTTGGCAAGGGAGGGCCGAGCCCCCACCTCCCGGAACCTGGCCCCTGAGATCGGCCGTGAGCGGCTTTTGAGCCTGGAGGCTGGGTTGAGGCCCGAGCATCCTCTCTTGGGCTCCGAGCCCCATCACCACCACCCTGAGGTGAATCACGGACTGTGGGGCGGCGCGGGGAACAGCTCAAGCGCTGGCACAGTGGTTTATAGTCCATGATTCATTGATGGAAGGGCCGCGTTATCCTAGTGAATTGCAAAACCAGAGCCCAGGAATGCTGGGGCCTGACTGCAGACCGTGGGGGAGCGAGGATGTGAGGCTGGCTAGGCCAGGTGGCAGGGCCCGGCCCCTGGTAGCCAATATGGCCTTCCCGCAGCGATGGGGGTTCACGTGGCCAAGGGGGCCTCTCTTTCTGCAGAGATGGGACACTGACACGGGAACAGCCCGGCCTGGGTCCAAGAAGGAAGCCCAGGGAGGCCGAGGCTCCGCCCCCGACTGCTGCCGTCCACTCTCCACTGTTCCCCATCTCTGTCCCTCTGGGTCTGCTCTGCCCAAGCCCCTGGCTCTGAATCTCCTGCATTTTTCTAGGTTTCTCTCTCTCTCTCTCTCTCTCTCTCTCTCTCTCTCTCTCTCTCTCTCTCTGTCTCTCTGTGTGTGTGTGTACGCGCGCACACGGGTGGCTACGTCTGTTTCTCTTCCCATGTCTTCCTCCCTCTTCCCATGTCTTCCTCCCTCTTCCCATGTCTTCCTCCCTCTTCCCATGTCTTCCTCCCTCTTCCCATGTCTTCCTCCCTCTTTCTCTCTATTTCTCTGTGTCTTCATCTCTGTGTCCACGTCTCGTCTGTTTCTCTGCGTGTGCTTTCCCGTCTCTCTCTCTTTCCCCCATCTAAGTCTTTTAACTCTGTCTCTAGCTCTCTCTCTCTCTCCCCTTCTCTCTCTCCCCCATCTCTTCTCTTCCTCCTCCCCTGCCCCCTCCCCTCCTCACCCTGTCCCTGGGTCTCTCCTCTCACCCTTCCTCCTCCAGGTCTCTGCTCCTCCCCCACCTTTCTCCCTTTCTCTCTCCTCCCTCCCACTACGGCCCCCTGTCCCCTGCCTCCTCCGTCTCTCCTCTCCCAGCTCTTTGTGGAGGGACTGGTGACCTTGTTCCTCTTGCTGTGGGACTCGGACAGCTTGCACAGGGAACAGTATGACCGGGAAGGCTGTTCCAGGGCAGGAGCAGCCAGGCTTGGTCCCTGGGGAGGGACAGCCGCTGTGCGGTGGGTGTTGGTATTCAGGGCTAGCTGCCTGCCCTAGGTGCTGAAGTCACTTGATGGTGGGGACCGGTGGCAGGGCGGGCCAGATCACCCCAGGCTGTGTTTCAGCTCCCAGGCCGAGGGCTTGTATCTTGTTTCAAACCTGCTGCCTGCTTGGGGCTGGGCCAGGATGGGCCCACAGCCTTCTGGTGGTACCGACTTTCCCAGGCCTGCCAGAGGAGGTGGCTGGGTCCTCTCCAGTCAGGGCCAGCTGGGCTGGGCAGGATTGGGTGCAGTTTTAGGGTTGAAGTGAGCAGATGTCTCTGGTTTCCTGCCCAGCTTTGTGCTAGGTGGGGAGACAGTTGGGGGCTCCCCACGTCCTGCAGTCAGGGATGTTGCTCCCAGGGAAGGCAGCTGGTGGGTGGGCCGGAGCCCAGGGATGGAGCAGACCGGGCTGCAGGTTGAGGAAAAGACCAACATGGCCTTTGCATGGGCCAGGATGCAGTGCAGGGGCGATCGCATCAGAGAGGCAGGAGGTGGAAAATGTGAGCGCTCCCCAGGCAGCAGATCGGTCAGGATCGAGGGGGCCTGGGGGACATCTCAAGCTGGGCTGCTGGAGTCAGGAAGTAGTTCCCAGAACAGCAGCCTTGGTGTCTGTGGCAGCTGGAGGCACTGAGGGAGGGGCCCTGGCAGGCTCACAGGCAGCAGGTTGTCCCTGGGGGGTGGGTGGTGTTTGAGTCTGTTCTGCAGGGATGTCATTCTAGGTGATTCCCTCGTGGACAAGACAAACAAGGTCACCCCGGTGCGGTGGCTCATGCCTGTAATCCCAGCACTTTGGGAGGCTGAGGTAGGTGGATCGCTTGAGCCCAGGAGTTCAAGACCAGCCAGGGCAACATGGTGAGACCCCATCTCTACAAAAAAATTAAAAAATTAGCCGGGTGAGGTGGCTTGCTGCTGTGGTCCCAGCTTCTTGGGAGGCTGAGGTGGAAGCACTGCTTGAGCCCAGAAAGTGGAGGCTGCAGTGAGCCGTGATCATGCCACTGTGCACCTCAGCCTGGGCAACAGAGCAAGACCCTGCGTCCAAAAAAAAGGGCAAACAAGGTCCCTGGAGCTGACACCCATGGGGAACTTGGACCATGTGCAAGCCTCCAAAAAAAAGGGCAAACAAGGTCCCTGGAGCTGACACCCATGGGGGACTTGGACCATGCGCAAGTCAATCAGCATGGCAATTTGAGAGAGTGTTGAAGGGCAAACATGTAAGCCAGGGTCAGGAGGCCACTGCTGGGCAGGAGGGCAGCTTTTATAGGGAGCTGGCCCCAAGGCTTCTCTGAGGAGGTGTCCCTTGGGCTCAGACCTGAGTGATAAGAAGGGACTGGCCAGGCAGAAGTCAGGGGAGCACCCCAGGCCGTGGGCACAGCACGTGCAAAGGCCCTGAAGCAGGAACATGCAGGCCATCTTCCAGGAGACAGGTGGTGGGCATGGGGAGAGCTGCCCTGAGGGAACGGGGCCGGGGCCAGGAATCCTGGCCTCAGAGCAGGAGCAGGGACTGTGGATTTGATGCCGAGTTGCGGGTCGGGATCTGAATTAGGATTTACAACAGAGCCTCGGCTGGCACAGCACACATCTGTACAGGCGGAACAGGCTTCCATGTGCGTGTTAAATGTTGCTCACGTTCTGTCGACACGCATCTTTCTGCCGTAGAGTGCTGGTAAATGTTTAACAACCAGCTTTCTGTAGGGGGAAGCTGCGTTTGTAGCACGTGCCGGTTGCCATGGTGTAAATAAATCCTCTCACCGTGCCCAGTGCCATGTGACAACGTGCTGCCGCTGACTTGGAACTGGGGAAAGATGCCCCTAGCACCAGGCTGTCTTATCCTGTTCTCACCCTGTGCATGGAGTTGGCGGAAGTCACCTCCACGGCACGGATGACTTCGTAGCTCCATGTAGCCAGATGATCAGGAAGCAATGCCCTTGGAGTGCTTGTAACCTTCGTTTTCTTTCTTTAAAAAAAATTTATTATTTTTTTAGAGATGGAGTCTCGCTCTGTCACCCAGGCTAGAGTGCAGTGGTGCAGTTGAAGCTCGCTGCAGCCTTGATCTCCCAGGTTTAAGCTTTCCTCCCACCTTAGCCTCCTGAGTAGCTGGGACTACAGGGATGCACCACCTAATTAAAATTAGCACCACCAGCTAATTTGTAGTGACAGGGTCTCACTATGTTGCCCAGGCTGGTCTGAACTCCGAGCCCTAGACGATCCTCCTGCCTGGCCCTCCCAAAGCACTGAGATTACAAGTGTGAGTTACCTTGCCAGGCCATAATTTCTTTAATTGTAAGGTTAAGTGTTTCCATTTTTAATAATGGCCATGAGCTGGTAGCCACTGGCTCCAGCACGCCTTGGTATATCTTTTTTTTTTTTTTTTTTTTTGAGACAGAGTCTCACTCTGTCACCCAGGCTGCAGTGCAGTGGCGCGATCTTGGCTCACTGCAAGCTCCGCCTCCCGGGTTCACACCATTCTCCTGCCTCAGCCTCCCTAGTAGCTGGGACTACAGGCACCCGCCACCAAGCCCAGCTAATTGTTTGTATTTTTAGTAGAGATGGGGTTTCACCGTGTTAGCCAGGATGGTCTCGATTTCCTGACCTCATGATCCGCCGGCCTCGGCCTCCCAAAGTGCTGGGATTACAGGCATAAGCCACCGTGCCCCGCCACGCCTTGGTATATCTTACAAAAAGACAACCCTTAAACGCACTGAGATGGCCTCCCCTGACTGCATTTTCCCCAGCAAGGACAGGAGACTGAATCCGAGGGACAGAGAGCAGGTGTTAGGGAAGAGCTGCCAGCAACAGGGAACCCTGTTCTGCCTCGGCTCTGACCCCTGGCCCCACTTTCCACACCAACCCCAGGCTCCTGGAATCCCCATCCCTACACTGCCAGGAGGTGGAAGGTGTCATGAGGATGCGCCCTCTCAGGGGCACCTGGCACATGGTAGATGCTCAGTGAAGTGTTTGTTGAATGAGTGCATGAGATTGAGCCACAGACGGTGTTGCTGGGTTTTGGAAAGTTCTCCTGACACATTTGTAAGGACTTAGCATCTGAGAATTAAATCTCATCAACCCCTACGTGGGTGGTCGCAGCACCTTCTCACTGGACTGTCTCCTCTCATTCCCGGAATCCACCGTCTTCCTTCCTGCGACCTGCTATTGGATTGCTCTTTAACATGGGGTGGGTCGTGTGACTCCCCGCCACCCCTGCACCTTTTGAGAAAGGTCCCCGGGGGCTCCCACTGCCCTCAGAATGCCTCCTGTATTTCTGAGCATGGGTGTTAGCCCTGGCCAGGCCCTCCAGCCATGCCCCAAAGTGCCACTTGGTAGGCACAGGGGCCATTTTCCCATTGCCATGCCTCAGAGGCCTCCTGCTCTGCCAAAGCCCCTTCCCTCGCCCTGCATGTCAGCACGCCTTGCTGCCTCATCTGCATCATGAATGTGCCTTTTGAATGTGTCCTCGTCACCGGCGCCTCCATCTGGCCTGTCTTTGTCAACCTAAATACAAGCTCCATACAGTTGGGGGCCACATCTTTCGGTGGCTGGTGTGCCCCTTGGGGGTTCAAGTTATGCTGGCAGAAGGAAAGAATCAGGCAATGGCATCATTTGGTTTAAATGGGCATAGGGAGGAGGCTGTGAACCCCCAGCCCAGGGCGGAGGTAGGGCACCTGGCTGTAGGACCTTCTAGGAAATGCTGTGTGACCTTGGATGAGTTACTTAAACTTTCTCTGTGTCTTTGCATTCTCATCCATAAAACTGGGATGATACCAGTTGTTGGGAGGATTCAAATAACAGGTAGGAAGTGATTAGGAGAAGAAGGCCTCATCAAATGTGCTCAGCGAGCTTTTGCTGTTTTTAATTAAGATATTTTTCTGCATAGCCCCCAGTCTGGGGCTTCTGCACAGGCCCAGTCATGCGCTGCTTGTCTGGCAGGCTGAGGGTTATGGGTTCAGTGTCCAGATCTGGGGGCAGGTGTCTCTTGGGGCTTTGGGCCAGTGGCTCTGGCTAACCATAGATCCAGTAGGGTTTGTCACAGAGTTGTACTGTGGTTTGGGGGATGTTTCTGACCACGCACAGGGCACAAACCCACTGTCAGCCTGACCAGTGGCACATCTGAAAGGCAGAGGTAGCCCTCCACCACGAGGGCGGGGTCCTTTGAGATAGTGGAGCTGGCTTCTAGTTCTTTCTGATTCTCCTTTCAGGCCCCTCACGTTGAGGGAATGGTGCCCACAGGCGTTTTCTGCTGCACAGAGTCCTTTATGTGCCTTGTGAGACAAGGATTCTTGAAGGCCTCACTCCTCAGTGGGCTCTGAGGCCAGCCGTGGCAGCTTCTCCTGGCGCAGGTTAGAAATGCAGAGTCCCAGGCCCCACCCCAGACCGACTGAGTGGGAATTGGCAGGGGATGTGTGTGCACCTGCAGGTGTGGGTAACACTGGCCTGGAGCAGAGTGCTCTAACGAAAG
This sequence comes from Pan troglodytes, assembly GCF_028858775.2. Lineage (NCBI taxonomy): Eukaryota > Metazoa > Chordata > Mammalia > Primates > Hominidae > Pan > Pan troglodytes. Next base: position 131,233,895 of record NC_072408.2, on the reverse strand, counting down.
CCCACAGGCCAAATCCGGCCCACCACCTGCTTTTGTAAATAAAGTTTTATTGGCACACAGCCGTGCCCTTTTGTTGATATAAGGGCTGCTTTCACAAGACAGTGGCAGAATTGAGAAGGGGGTTGACAGAGACGGCATACTTATCCTCTGGCCCTTACAGAAAACGTTTGCCAGTCCCTGGTAAAGCACTGGTTCTCAAATCTGGCTGCCCATCGGGATAACCTGGAATTTAGCATACGAAGGCCTGGGTCTCCACCCAGAGATTTGGATGTCATTGGTGTGGGGTGCGGCCTGGGCATCAGGACTTCGCAGGGCTCCCCACGAGATCTGAGTGTGCAGCCAATGTCATGGGACCTTGAGAACCATGGCCCCCAGTGGCCCGGGAAGCCCAGCAGGTGCAGTTCTGCCTCTCTATGGACAGGCCCAAGACCCAGCAGCCCAGCCTCGCCAGTGTCGGCTGCTGCACTTGCTGCCCTAAAACATAGAAGGCTTTGGGGGCTGAGCCGGCTGCCGGGTCCCCCCAGCTCCTCAGGGGGAGTTGTGAGCTGGGACCTCCCTCTCCCTGCATAATCTCCCAGCAGCGAGTATGAGCGGCCCTCAATCAGTCCCTCGGCCTCCCGGGTGGCCACTGCGAGACCCTGCAGATGTTCATCATTAAGGCTGCCGGGGTCTGTCCCACTGGAAAGCATATTTTAAGGCCAGGGCTACTCTGCTATTCCTCCTTTTCATCTTCCCCCACCGGACTCACTCAGCGTGGGCTGCGGGGATGCCTCTCCCACAGGAGATGTTGAGGCCACAGGAAATGAGGAGCTTGTGCACAGGGCCCTAGGCCTTGGCTGCAGGGTGGCCCAGAAGGTGCTGTGCTAGTGGGTGTTGCTGCACCCACTCCAACCAGAGGGTGAGGGTGGAAGGCACCCCTGCCCTGGGGGCTTGTTAACATATCAGGGAAGAGGAGGCGGCAGGGCTTGGTGCCAGGATTGCACTCGGTGCCTCAGTTTCCTGTTCTGTAAGATGGACAGGTGGGTGGGTAGGGGAGACCATGTGGGACGGAGCCAGGCACGTGGTGCCATGAGCGATCGAATATGGAGACATGGGGGGTGACGTTCCAGGAGAGAGGGGGTTGTGGGCAGGCCCTCGCGGGGCTTGTAGAGTCTGGAGTGGGAGGCAGGTAGGGATAGGTAGATGGGGCGGGCTGGCAAGTCTGCAGAACACAAACTGTAGATCGTGGCTGGGGGTTGGCTGAGACTCTCAGCGGGGGCTTTGGGGGCAGCAGGGCCCCATCCCCCACACTCTGGGCCGTCAGCCTTTGCTCCGAGACCTCGAAGCTTTGCCTTTCTGAGCCTGTTTCCTCCTCTGCAGAATGTGACCAGTGATCACTGCTCTCCTGTTTCTGAGGCTGGGATAGTGTTTGCAAAGCACTTGGCATGGTGCAGGGGTGTTACTCGTGGCGTTTTCATCTCCATCAGGACTTCAGAGGGGCCAGGAGCCGGCCCATAGAAAATGGACAGCACAGTGCTGGGCACACAGTCAGCTCTCGGGGATCTGTGGGGATTTTCTCCTCTGTACCAGCCTCTTCCTCCTTGGGGCTTTTCTGAGGACTTGGAGGAGAGCTGCGGTGGGGAAGGCTCGTAGCTCAGGGCCTGGCCCAGATGCATCCCTCTCCCAACTGGCCCCTGCCTGCGGCCTGATGGGTGTGGAGCTGCATTTACTGGCCATGCCGGAGCAGACATTAGCCTGATTCGTTGGTCCATGGATGAGGCCCCAGGGGGTCATGGAGCCCCCACCAGCCTAGGTGCAGGGGCTGATGGGCAGATGCTCTGGGAAGGAGGCTCCGTGGCTGCTGCTACCATCGGGAGGGACGCCACAGCCCAGGTGGGGACTTCTTGGCACAGACGTAGCTGAATGTGGTCTCAGGAGACACCAAGCCCGTGTGATTCAAAAGCCCCGGCCCTGCCCAGACTCTGGCCCTGGGCTGTTGCCAGGGACATCTGACCCGGGGAGACAGCATCCATGCCGGGCAGCCCAGGGGCCAAGGCTCTCTCCCCAGCCAGCCACATCACTCCTCCCTCCCCGGGTCCCTACCTCTGCCCACATCGGGCAAATGTGGACAGAAAGGATACTGTGTAGGAACAAGCCAAAAAAAACCTCCCTGCCCCAGCTTCCACCTCCAAAAGAGGCTTCACCTGCCGGCTGTTTAAACGTTACATTTGAGGGTTGGAGGTCAGGAGAGGGAGAACAGGTTGATCCCAGGATGCCGGGCACCTGTTGGGGAATCAGCAGCAACCTGGGGGCCGGGGGGGGTCTGTTCCAGGTCGGGCAACTCTGCCCCTTCCTGGCTCCTCTTACAGAACGTGGTGGCAAGGGATTCCTGGGGAAAAGAGGCAGATGCAGGCCCGAGGCTCTGCCCTGGACCCGGCAGCAGCCTCAGGGAGCCCACGGTTGCCTGCAGCAGTCAGACACTTGCTCTGTTTTTCTGCCCCATCCTAAATGAAAAGAGGCTGGAGAGAGCGTTGTGTGTGGGTCAGGCACCTGTTCCTGGCAGGAAGGAAAGGCAAGAGAAGGGAGTCTCTCTCACCTCCCCGATCCCTCCTCTTCCATCTGCTTGGAGTTCTTGCTCCCTGGTTTGAAACATTGCCGTGACTGTGCCCCTGGTACACATTAAAAGGCTTTGGGGTTTATTTTTATTTCGCTTGGCTCAGAGGGATGGAAAGATGGTCTGGTTTGGCAGCTGCCTGCAGGGAGGACCTTGGGGTGTCCAAGAAAATCAGTGTGTGCTTTAAAAGAAATCAGGCGGGATGACAGGAAATCGGGAGGCGGTGCCAGGAGGAGCTCACACTCCCTCCTCTATCTCGGTGAGGGGAGGGGCGGTGGGCCCAGAGTGGCTGGGACAGGTGGGGGAGGCAGACGACAGGAAGAGGCACAAGTAAGGAGGCTGGCTTGGCTCCCAGCCTCTCTGATCTGCTCTGTAAAATGGGCTTGTTCTGTCCCCCTGGGGTGCTGGCATGCAAGGGAGACCAGGCCCAGGCAGCAGAGCAGCCACCTCCACGCAGGCCTGGGGCCTTCCTGGGCTCTGGGGAATCAGGGGCATCCCCCCACCTCCCCGTTTTACAGACTCGGAGACTGAGGCTTAGAGAGGTGGCCTGAGCTCTGTCGGGGGCAGGGCAGGGCTGGGGCATCAGGGGTGTGTCCCCAGCTTCCCAGATGCTCAGGCACCCCTGCGGAGGCTCACCAGGGCACTTCTCTTGACCCAGATCACATCTGCCCCTCTTAAATATCCGGGCCAGATGCGGATGTAAGCATGGTGAGGATTCTCTCATTTCAACCTCCCAGCCCTCAGCTGAGGCACGGGCATGCTGAATACCCCCATTGTCAAGGCGAAGGAGTCGGCACAGAGAGGTTAAGACCCTCATCCAAGCTCACACAGCCACTGTGTGGAAAGGGCAGGAATTGAAGCCAGCACTTCTGACACCAATGCTTCCTGCCCCTCACCCCGACTCCGCCTCCCCAGGCCCCTAGGGCGGCAAGACCCCAGGCCGTGCCTCTCCCCATCTCATGCCAGTGGGGCCTGGCTTCCCGGTTGTTTATGACCTCTTCTGGGTGGACTCCACGGGTTTTCCTCCTCCTCCCCCAGCTCAGGCTGAGCCCAGGTGCAGAGATTCACCTGTTCACGGTTTTCTTCCCTCCCCACTCCCCTCTGCCCTCCCCCGGGGTCTGACAGCAGCAGCAACAACAGCAGCAGCAGCAGCAGCAGCAGCAGCAGCCGCCCATGCCCCGCAGCAGCCAGGAGGAGAAAGATGAGAAGGAGAAGGAAAAGGAGGCGGAGAAGGAGGAGGAGAAGCCGGAGGTGGAGAATGACAAGGAAGACCTCAAGTAAGGCAGCCTGCTGTCCCCTGCAGGGCCCGGCCGCTGACCCAACCCGGGTGGCACACGGTTCTGGGGGACCCTTTGTAGAGACGGGTGGGGGGCCCACCAATCGCCTGTGAGCAGGGGGGAGGGCTTTCTGCTCGTTTGCCCCTGACAGCCCCCCTTCCGGAAGCCCACCCATCGCCCTAGTCCTCCTCCCTGGCTCCCCCCTCTCCTCCGCCCTCGCTTTCTTTCTCCAACCCTCTGGAGACTTTAGAGACTGATAGCTCATTTGAGCTCCACTCCTGAGCTAATAAATCCAGGCAATGACTTTGGAACTCTCTGCCTCCCCGCCTCCTCCCGCTCTTTCCTCCTGAGGCGCCAGGAGGGGGGAAAGGGGGATCAGAGGCCCTCCTGGAAGGACTAGGTGTGCAGGCGGCTGCTGTCACCTTTAGAATCATCGATGGCAGTGTGAGTTCTTGCAGATCAAGGCACAGCCTCGCCGCGGGGGCCGTGACAGCCTCCTGTGCCTGCCAGGGGCTGCAGGAGTGCAGCCAGCTGGAGAAAGGGGGGCGGCACGACTTAGCGCCAGGTACCTGTAATAGGCTCAGGAATTTGGCTTCAGAGAACATCTGGCTTCCTCACCCCGTCTCCCAGACGCTTCCAGCAAGGGCCTTTCAGGAAGATGAATGGGAAGGCAGAGGTGATCAATCTGAGCCTCCCGCAGTAAAACTCTCCCCAGTCACTTCTGCGAGAGCCCCAGCTCGGGTATCGAGGTTGTGAGCACCCCCACACACCTCAGCTAGGCCTGCAGGCTAGGCCTGCATAAAACCAGCAAGAGAGTTTCCTCCTGCCAATGCCTAAGATGATGCCCGGCCCTTGATAATACTGAAGGCCAATGTATTGCCTCTTATAGAGCCCCTCTGGAAATAGCTCCTCTGTGGCGAATAAAATGGCCCTATAAATTGCTGCCAGCCCACGCCCCCATTTAGTTCACCAAATAGTCTTGCAGACAGTATCTCTCTATTTGGTGCATAAAATGGTCTTGCAGATAACCACCAGCCCAGAAGAAAGTAGCCTTGCAGGAAAGCTCCCAGTACCTCCCATTTGGGGAATAAAATAGCCAGCCAATTAACTACCTGTCCACGTGGCCTTATTGGTGAATTAAGTTGATAGCCCAGGTTACACCCCCATCCTTTTTTTTTTTTTTTTTTTTTTTGAGACAGGGTCTTGTTCTGTCACCCAGGCTGGAGTGCAGTGGTATAATCATGGCTCACTGCAGCCTCGACCTCCCAGGCTCAAGAGATCCCCCTACCTTAGCTTCCCAAGTAGCTGGGACCATCAGCATATGCCACCACGCCTGGCTAATTTTCTGATCTTTTTCTTTTGTAGAGATGGAGTCTTGCTGTGTTGCCCAGGCTGGTCTTAAACTCCTGGGCTCAAGCGGTCCTCCAACTTCGGCCTCCCAAAGTGCTGAGATTACAGGTGTGACCCAGCACACCTGGCCGCAACTCCCTTTTGAGAAATAGCATGGTGTTGTCCTGCCAGCTGTACTCCCACTTCTGGTGAACATGGAGCCCCTGCAGACTGCCCCTGGCCACCCTCACCTCAGGCCTCTCCCCCTCTTTCCTAGTGTCCGATTAGTGCCATGGCTGGCAGCCAGTGCAAATCCAGCTAAAGAAACGGTCTCCTCCAGTGGCTGTTTGATTTCCCGGCTCGGGTGAAACCATCCTATCTCCCCTCTCTGGCCTGTAGGGAGAAGACAGACGACACCTCAGGGGAGGACAACGACGAGAAGGAGGCCGTGGCCTCCAAAGGCCGCAAAACTGCCAACAGCCAGGGAAGACGCAAAGGCCGCATCACCCGCTCAATGGCTAATGAGGCCAACAGCGAGGAGGCCATCACCCCCCAGCAGAGCGCCGAGCTGGGTGAGCCGGGGGCCAGGGATGCGGGTGGGGAAGGGGCTGGAGACACGGCGGGTTGCGCTCACATGAAAGTTTCGTGCAATTTGAGTTAATTGGCAACAGCCAAGGGGTTGGTGTAAGTCATGGTTGGAGTCAAATCCCAGCGCTACCTACTGGATGTGCTGTGTGGCCCAGCATGAATTCCTGAACCTCTCTGTGCCTCAGGGTCCTCAAGTTCTCAGTGGGAGGAATCGGTGGTTACCTCTAACGTGGGGGGACAGTTGTAGTCACTTGCTATGTGAGAAGCACCTAGAACAGTGCCTGGGGTGTAGGAAGAGCTCAGTGGCTTCAACCACAGTGATTTCAGAGCAGGGAGATGTCACATAAAATTCCCAGTGACCAGTTCCGGATTTTTTGGTTGTCGTTTTTAAAACAGAAGATCTGGCCACACTTGGCCCAGGTTCCCATGAGGTGGCGGTTGTTGGAAGCCGAGTAACCACCACTCCTTCTTAGAATGTCATGGGCTCTACTTGTCCCCACCCAGCCTCCACCCTGGTAGGCATCTGGTTCCTTCACTGGAACCTTCACTTCCGTGGGCCTCGGTTTCCCCTTCTGTTGAGAAGGGTGTTCATCCCTCACTACCCTCCCAGAAAGTAGAAAAAATGAGATGATGTGAGTGGCAGTTCCCAAGATTCGCCGCAGGGGGCAGCGGTGTGCGTCTGTTGTCTCTACTTTGTTTAGCTGTTAGGGTCCAGCCCTCCAGCCACTGCGGGAACCCACCCAGGGGCCCAAGAGCTCAGGCCGAAGCCCCGCCTGCCAGGGCTCATTCTCAGGATGGAGATGCTGCTTCATCTCCCACAGACCCCCACCGTCCCCTGGGGTCCGGGTCATACACCTGTCTCTTCTCGTGGGATGTAGTTTGGACCTATTTCATAAATGGCCCACTCGAAGCTCAGAGAGGAAACGTTCCCTCTCTAAAAATTTCATTGTAGCTGGGATTAGAACTCAGCCCCATTGGCCACAGAGCCTATGCAGCTCCTGCAGATATTTTCCAGCTGCCTCTTGGTGGCAGTGTACTTGGAGGCCCAGGGTGAAAGGGCTTTCTTCCTGCCTGATCTCTGGGGATAGTCCTCTCGGACCCAAGGCTGATGCTGGGGGCTCAGCCGCAGGGTGGAAAACACACTCCTAGGCCTTCCACGTCTCTTCTGGCACTGGGCACCCTCAGCACCCCTGGCACCCCTGGCTTCTGTAGGCTTCCTCTGGGAGTCCTGTGGGGAGGAATGGGAGCATCGATGAGGTCCCAGAGAGGCCCAGGCTGTGGCTGCAGAGATGGGGGAGGCTGGGGTGGCTCTGGCCTGTCGGGGGTGATGGGGCTGCCCATGGGGGTGGGGGCCGTCTCCCCTCTTCTGCTGGAACCTTCCGCCACTCCTCAGCCAGCCTCTATTGGACACATACTCCCCCTGGCGCAGTTCCAGGTGCTGAGTCCATGGAGCTGACGTCCCTCGCACCCACCCCACTCATGGGTCTTAAGCAACTGGAAAGGAAGGGCCAGGGCTCACATCCAGAGGAGCTCGGCAGACAGACCCAAAAATAGTGCCACTGCAGAGATGCAGCCACCTCCAGCCGACCCCAAGGCCAGGTTGTGTCCCTTCCCAGTAACACCAGAAGCCCCTCCTTGTCCTGGATGAGTGGGGGTATGAACATTCCCTCTGGAGCAGGGCTTCTCCGCCATGGGCGATTTTACTCCCCCACTAGGGGACGCCAGGCAGTGTCTGTGAACAGTTTTGATGGTCACAATTGGAGTGGGGTTGCTGGAGTCCAGCGTGCAGAGTCCAGGGTTGCTAAGCATCCTGCCGTGACGGGACAGCCCCACAGTAATAGAAGAGCTGGGCTCCGAGAGGGTCCTCGGTCAGATGAGGTCCTGGCCCACCTGAAGCTTGTGTCCCACTGTCACCACGTCACCAGGTGACCCCTTTCCCAACAGAGTGCAGGCAGAGGCAGTCATGGTCAAGGCCCTTGACTGCTTCAGTGTCCCCTTCTATAAAATGGGGTGATCGCAGGTGCCCCGACTTCAGCGGCTTGTGTGGAGGTCGGCCCCGACCAACGGCACGTGGGACTGCCCAGCACAGCCCCGGCCCAGCATAAAGGCTCAGGGAGTCAGGTGCCACGGTGGGTACTGGCTGGGGAGGGGCGTCTGAAATGTGGCCTTCCCATGGGGTTCAGAGCCGTGCAGTGACACCGTCAAGGCCTGGTCTACTCCCTCCCTGGCTCAAAGGAGAGAAAAGGGCAGAAGGCAAAGTGCCTCCTCTCCCGGCTCCTGCCAATCACCTGGCATCTTCTTTTCAGCCTCCATGGAGCTGAATGAGAGTTCTCGCTGGACAGAAGAAGAAATGGAAACAGCCAAGAAAGGTGAGGGGTGTGTGGCGGCTTTAAGCCTTGTTGGTTTGCATCCAGGGCGCCTGAAGCTCACGTGCTGGGGAGGGTGTTGACACATTTGGCCTTGAGCCAGGGGCTGTGGTGAGGCCTCTGGTGAGGTTCTGGTTCTGGGCTGTTCTCAGGTTTGTCACCCTGGAGCCTCAGTTTTACCTTCCAGAAAATGGGTCTGTGCAGCTGCGCTGTCAGGCTTGTCTTTGTGACTTGAGGGCGCAGCTCAGAGAGACACAGCTTGTGCTGTGCATGTAGTCAGCGAGTGGCTTCTGGGTGACCTCTGTGGCCAGCACCTCTGGGCCTTGGGGACAGAGCAGTGGCAGCACACCTGGGTATCTCGGGACAGTCAGAGCTTGCCGGCGGCCATCTCGGTAGAGTCCTGGGGTCAGGGAGACCTGCAGGGCGTTCATCCAGCCCTTAGAGCCCCAAAGGTCCTATCCTGGGCTCAAGTGTGCTGGGGCTTTGGAAACCTGTCTCAGGTTTGAGCACCCCAATCTGGGTGATGGGTTCTGGAGTGGATGGGGACACCCAGGCCGTTGGGGACAGTCGTGGGAGTGGCTCACACGGCAGGGAGCCAGCAGGCGTTGGTGCTGGCAGCAGAAGCCATCCCGAGCAGGTGGCCTTGTGATGTGCAGCACCGTGGGGGCTGGGGTCCAGTGCCTCCTGAGCCGGATCCCCTCTCAGCTGTGCTGTCTCCTGGCCAAGATCTTTACTTCCCAGTACAGTGACCTGCCTCTGGGCCTCGGTTTGCCCGTCTGTTGAGTGGGAGGGGCGTCTAGGTTGGCTGTGCGGAATCAGATAACCCTGTGTGAGGGCCCATGGTGGGCTGAGTGGGAGCAAATCTCCTCCCTCCCTCGGCCGTGCATGGCCTGGGGCAGGGGCTGTCGGAGCTGGCGCATCACTGGCAGCACTGCTGAGGCCAGGGCAGCACCTGGCTCCCACGGCACGCTCACTCTCGGTTATCTAAGAGGTGGGGCCTGCTCCTGTCCCCGCCCATGTCCCTGTTTGTGGGCAAGGAGCCAGTAAGCAGAGGCCAAGGAGTGCCACGGGTTCCGGAGCTGGTGTGTGGGGCCGGGAGCAGGCCCAGGCCCCCACTCCCCGTCCCTGTCCCGTGCTTGGTCCCGTGGCCCTGCTGGAGTCGAGGCTGTCTGTGACGTGCGGTTTCTTTGTGCAGAAAGCTCCAGGTCGTGACTTATGGAGGGAACAAAGGCCCTTTATAGCAAACGCTCTTGGCACATAAGGGCAGGTGTATCTGAGAACAGCCTGGATCACGGGGCTCCTGGGCCCGGCCCCGTCCTCCACTGTAGTTGTGGGGGGTGCTGAGGGTCCCCACAGCCCTGAGAAGACCCCCATAGCCCCCGCTCTCACCCCGGGACCCTGCCCCTCGCCCTCAGAGCTCCTCCGGGGGCACTCTGCCCTCCGCCCCCCAGGCTGAGGTGAACCTGGACCCAGAGAGACCCTGGCACCATTCAGGAAGGAGGGCCTGCCTGCCGCTGCAGCAGGTCAGGCTCTGTGTGTGGTGAGTGAGAGGCATGCCAGCGGGGCCTGGGCACTGTATCCAGCTGGTAGGGCCTGGGCACTGTATCCAGCTGGTAGGGCCTGGGGCTGCTGTCAGCCCCCAGAGAGGCCACATTGTTGTTTCTCTGTCTTTAATGTCCACTTGGTGGTTTCTGGCATGTATTTCATTATAGGCTGCAAAAGAAGCTTTATTGAAATTGTGTGATTCCCGCCGCCTTTTATTTAATTTTGATATGATACACATAACACGAAGCTCAGCATTCTAACCACTGGAAAGTGAACGTCTCAGTGGCATTAAGTACATCTGCATTGGTGTGCAACCCTCACCACTGCCTAGTTCCAGAACTTTTTCTCACCCCAGATGGAAATCCCATACCCATTAGCAGTCCCTCCCAGGGCCCCGCCCCAGCCCTGCCAGCCCCTGGCAGCCACTAATGCACTCTCTGTCTCTGTGGATTGGCCTGTTCTGGGCGTTTCCAATGAATGGAATCCTGCAGTGTGTGGCCTTTTGTGTCTGGCTCCTTTCTGGGAGCATGATGGTTCTGAGGTTCATCTGAGTAGCTTTGTACGGCTGAGTAATATTCCCTCACCTGCACGGACCATATTTTGTCGGTCGTTCATCTCCTGGGGGATGTGTGGGTTGTTTCCATGTGGCTGTTGTGAAGAGTGCTGCTGTGAGCATTTGTGTAAAATTGTGTGAGATTTTTAATCACAGGTGGGTCCCTGGGATCTCAGCCTGTTGGCTGGGAGATTTCCCAGAGCACCCACCCATCGGAGGACTCCGCGTGGACATCCCCAAACGGCCAGCCCAGGGTCCCACCGCCTCTCCATCCCTTCTCGTGTCTCCTGTTGTCGCTACCACCTCCTCACCGGTGACCACCCCACCCTCCCACCGCCCATTGCCTGAGAACTGGGAAGACAGTGCCTGCCCTCTGTTTGCCTTCTGGAAGGGCAGATCCAGAGGCTGGGAGGACGGCTGGGGATGACTCACCGGCGGAGAGGAGCCCGTGTCCCACCATCTCAAGGTTGGGTCCTCAGTGATCACAGTGAGCTCATCCTGGGTCCTGCCCATGGAGACGGCAGTGAGAGTCCCCTGGGGGCCGTGCACGCGGAGGCCCTGCTCAGTGACATTTGTAATAATGTCGTGAGCAGCAGCGTGTTCGTCTGCCGTGAATTACAGCAATCTGGACAATTACTGCTCAGGGTGGCTGCTAATGGCTGTGTGTTCCAGGCGATGGCAGGAGGGAGCGGGGGTGGGGCGGGGAGACAGGTGCTGGCAGGCCCCAGCAACTTCTCCATAGGGGGTCGGGGTGGAGAAGCTAGGAACGTTCTGGAGCCCCCACCCAGAAAACCAAGAGTTAGGAAAAGGGACTGGAGAAGCAGCTATTGCTGAGGCAGATGGTCTCTGCCCATCCTTTACCCATCATTTCAGCAACATAGTGCCTCACTCTCTGTGTGGCAGGGGCACTCAGGAATGAGCCAGCCCCACCCCTCCCTCGGGGAGCCTGGGCAGGTAAGCAGCCAGGTTTCCCTAGGGCCTTCGGACCCCAGCCTGCCTGAAGCCTCTGGAAGACTTTAGTAGCATGGCCCTGCAGGATGAGCAGCAGAGGGGCCCCATCCCTAGGGAGAAACCAGGTCTCAACCCCCTGGATGTTTCAGCTGTGTGACCTCAGGCAAGTCAGCTAACCTCTCTGTGCCTCAGTTTCTTCATCTGTACAGTGGGATTCAAGGAGCGCCCACTGTGTGTTTCCTGTGGCTGCCATAATAAAGGGTCATGAACTGGGTGGCTTAAAATAAATGTATTCTCTCACTGTTCTGGAGGCCAGAAGTCCAAGTTGAAGGCATCCAAGAGGCTGCATTCCCTCCAGAGGCTCTGGGGAGGAGCCTGCCTTGCCTCCCCCAGCCCCTGGCGCCTGCCTGCAGCCTTGGCAGTCCCTGGCTCATGACCACATCCCTCCAGGCTCTGCCTTTGTCTTTGTGTGCCTTTCTCCCTGCGTGTCTCTGTCCACATTTTCCTCTTCTTACAAGGACCCACCCCAATCCAGTATGACCCCACGTTGACTTGATCACATCTGCAAACATCCTTTTTCCAAATAAGGTCACATTCATAGGTTCTGGTGGACACAAAATGTTGGGGGGATGCTCTCCAACCCAGCACACCCACCTTCATGGGGTTTTGGTGAAAGTACACAGAAGAGCTGAGGGCAGTGCTGCCCGGGGCATACCAACCTCCCCATCACTTTGTAGCTACAAGCAGCTCCTTAGCCCCCTGACCTTGGCCTGGCCCATCTGTTTCACCCTCAGTTACCATCGTTCTCTCAGATGAGGCAGGGATGCTACCTCCCAGGGGCACTTTAAAGACGGAGCGAGCCACATAGGAACAGTCCTTGGTATACAGTAGGCACTCAGAAATGGCAGGCCGCCAGCTTAGGGCGCAGTCTCCAGACCCTGCTCCCTAGGTTTGGGTCCCAGCTGTGCCTCCTGCAGAGTCTGACCCTGAGCAGGTGCCTACACTTTGGGGCCTCGGCCCCCGCCACCTCTGTCTTCGCCCCGGCGATGGGGGTCAGAGGTAAGTCACCTGCCAAGCAAATGTACAGTGACAACTGGAGGAACTTCCATGGTGCTGGGGGCCACCAGTCAGAGGGCTCCCCCGAGGAAGGGGCTGACACCCAGAGCACGAAATAATAGTGAATATCACCCAGTAACACCGTGGAGCCCATCCTGCGTGCTGGGCACTGCTGGAAGCTTTGTGTGTATGAAGTCACTTTATCTCTACCAACCTGACTAGGAGGCAGGTGCTGTTAATACTTCTGTTATTCAAGTGAGGAAACCGAGGCCTAGAGAGGCTTAGTGAGCAGCCTAGGGTCACACAGCTGTGAAGTGGTAGAGCTGGGATTTGAACCCAGGCACTCTACTTGCAGAGTAGGAATGGGGTTGGCATGAGAGCTGAACAGGTTAGTCCATGGGCCAACCTGTTGACCAGGTAACAAAGGCAGGACAGGCATGTGCAAAGGCCCCATGGCAGGGGCAGTGTGGCCCCATGAGAAGTGGTTGAATCCCAGAAGGTAGAGGGGCCACCGGGAGCCTGGCCTTGCCAGCATGGGATGGAGTGTAGCTATTACTCTAGAGCGTGGGAGGCCACTGGGGAGGGGCTGGGGACATGACGGCCATAGGGTTTCTGGTGGGCAAGTGAGCAACTTCCCTTCTTGTGTGCATGGGGCTGTGGCTGCCTGCCCTGGGGCTTGTGCTGCCTGAGGACCGAGAATGTTCAGGAGGCAGCTTCCCCAGGAACCGGGCAGCTCCGGGGAGCTGGCCGCCTGCCCTCGGGCCCAGCGCCAAGTGGGGAAGGAGGGGCAGGGCAGGAGCAGGGCTGGGATGAGGGACTCGGTTCCCCTGGGAAAGGTCAGCCTGGCCTGGCTTGGAAGCCTGACCCAGCTGTGCGAGAGGCCCGAGGCTGTGCTGGCAGCTCCTCCAGGCCCCAGCCCTCTTCTCTGGCGGGCAGAGAACCTGCTGTGGAGGGGGTTGGGAGGCTCCTGGTCACACCATTGTCACACCATTCTAGACCGGGAGTTGGCTCTGGCCCGCCTCCAGGCTGCCAGTCCTTCCCAATCTCCAGGGAGCGGCCAACAGTGGGAGGATGTGCAAGACCAGGCCCTGGTGGCTCCCGGTAAGCCCGGGCAGACCCCAGGGGCCTCCCCCAGGACTCCAGCTGCCTTGTCTAGTGGTCTTGCCACTTCTCACAGGAGCGAGGCAGGAACCACCCATTGCTGTGCACATGGGCTGGCCTGACGGGCTTTTATGGATGAAGCGTCTAAGGCATGGGAAGGGGAGGGGTGAGCCCCCAGCCTGGAGCCTGGAGAGCAGGACCTCCACTACATGTCCACTGGGAAAGCCTTGGGCTGTGCCCACCATGGGCCCCCCAAAAGAGGAGCGCCTGTGTGCTTTGCCGCACAAAGCTGCCAGAGCTTACAGTGGGGTGGGCGGGCCGGTAGGCAGTGCTGCTGCTCCTGGGTTTGGGTCTGCCCGGCTACTTCCTGGTGCAGCTGTCCGTCAGGGCCCAGCAGGAGGCAACACTCGGGCTGTGTGACTCAGGAGGGGTGGTATACCAGGCAGGGACGGTGCGGTGCCTCGGGGCTCGTGTCCAAGGAGACTGTCACCACGTGTGGTCTGGAGAGAGACCACTAGGGAGGGTGCATGTCTGGGGCTGGTTGGCCTCCCGGCCGGATATGTGAGAAACAGTCTGTTGTGATGGTTTGGAGGGAGGAAAAAATTGGGGTTTCTGCAGGAACTTGGGGTACAGCCAGACACAGGGGCAGGATCTGGACCACACTCTTGCTCCTGTCAGCACCCTTGAGGATGAAATCAGGCATCGACAAGCCCCCCTTCCCTCCTAGGGGAGACCCACGAATCCGCATCCACATGGCTCCTGACTCAGGGAAGGAGCACCTGGCGGTCGATGCGGTAGTAATGATGCCTGTCGTCACGTGGCGCGGCTGGTGCTCATGAGCAAGGCAGGCCCTCCACACGCGTGTGTACACACGCACGCATACACACGACTTCTGCTTTGTACAGGAGAAGACCAAGGCCAGAGGGAGAGCCAGTGCTCACCCAGCCCACTGCGGTGGACACAGGGCATGGGGTGGTCTGTCTGACCCCCCAGGCTGGCTTCCAACTTTGCTCTGCTCTGTAGGAAAACGTGACATTGAAAGGTGTAACGTGGCACTTCCGGAAATGGTAGGCGAGACAGCGCCAGGTCGTATGCAGGTGACTTTATTTCATCTTAATGAGTCTGGGTTTTTTTGAGAGCTGGGAGAAGACGTAGCTTTTTCACATCGTACCTATGATTTACGGGTATAATTGCTGATGCGGAGGCTAAGGCAGATAGCGAGGCTGATTTTTGAAAGAGTAGATGGAGAGAAAAGAGTGGGGAGGTGCAAGTCCAGGTGTGATGTTATCCAGCCAACATCCTGATGGGATTTCAGGATGGCAGGAGTTCGGGAAGTCCTGACAAGACACGCAGGAGTGCCCGGCCTGTCAAGGGTGTCAATGCGGAGGCACCGTCCCTGTGGAACCCCCCCAGGGCTTGGGGTTTCTGAAATGAGGAAGTGGCATGACTCAGGCCCAAGACGGCTGGGTTCTTTTCCTCCCAACTTTGATAGGGTTTTAGGCAGAACATGCTGAGTTTCTCGGGGAAAATGGCAGGTGGGGGGCGGTGGTCGATGCACCCCTCTGGCAGGCAGCCTGTGAGTCTTCATGGAAGGGGTGGGAAACGTCAAGGCTGGAGGTGACTGGCTGGGGTGGGGAGAGCAAGTGTGTTTCCAGGGTTGGGGGCTGACTTCCAGAGAAAACAGCTGCAACATCCCCAGATGCAGGTGGGCGGTGGTGTGGTCCCCTCGGAGTCCTAGCTGTGAATGCAGATTTGCAGACCCTTGGAGAAAAGCAGCTTGGAGGCATCTGAGCAGCAGCGCAGGCCTCCCTGAGGGCCAGAGCACCTGAGCCGAGGAGGCTGAGTCCTGGCCCCCACGAGAACAGCTCGTCATGGGCCCGCGGATGGCATGTGGGACGCTGCCCCATGGGTGCCCAGAGGAGGATTAGCCCAGCGGAGCCCCAAGCACCCACTCCTGTGGCCGCCGGGCCCCTGCGCCTGGCTCTCCACTCGGCGTCTGTGACTCAGACCTCCTGGCTGGACTTCCTGTCTTGGTCAATTTCACTTCCTAGTTCCTGCCTCCTGACTCTTCAGAACGAAACTCCTTCCTTAGAAATTAGAAGTGGGGTCGGGGAATCCAGACCACAGGGCACGGTGGCAGAATCTGGCATCTCCGCCCTGGCACAGAGTGTCGGGGGCGTGTGCCTGGATGTCAAGGGGGATACCCCAGCCTCTTTTGGGAGGGTTCGGGGCCCCCTGCAGAGCTAAACGCACAGCCCCCTCTTCCTTTGCAAGCTCCTTACCAGGGACCCAGACGGGTGGCAGAGATGCCCAGGGTGCTCAGCAGGCCCCGGACACCTGCCGATGAGCAGTGGGACGAGGGAGCTAATTTCAGAGGCGGTGAAAGCTATGAAGATGATCAAACCCCGGGATGGCAGGGCGACGGGGGGGTCACTTTGGAGGGGCGGGCAAGGAAGGCTTCTCTGAGGAGCCATCACTTGAGCCAAGACCAGAGGGAAGACAAGGCACATCTGTGAGAAAACCCGTGGAGGCAGCAGGAGCAGCTGGTGCAAAGGCCCTGGGGCACACATGAGTGACCCAGAGAGAGGCTGGGCGGGTTCATGGAGCTGGCTCCTAAGGGTCACCTGGGCCATGCTAGGGCCTTTGGATTTTATTCCAAGAGCTTCATGTGGTCACTGGAAGATTTTAAGCAGAGGAGTGATTTCACGGGGTTGGCATCCTTAGAAGTGCACTGAGACCTCCCCTGCAGAGGGCAGAGGGCAGGACTCAGGTGGAGAGGCCCAGATCCCTGATGTGGTTGAGGTTTGTTGCCCTCCCCTGGCATCGTGCCCCAGGACGAGGGCTGGGGGTGCAGGGACATTCCAGAGACGCCTTCTGCTCCCCAGGTTTTTAGGGGGCAGGATGGAAGGGCTGGGAGTTAAAGGGAAAAGCAGGTTAATGATCCCAGAGTCAGGGAAGTCGGTCGTGACCTGAATCTAGGATCCAAAGTTCAGCTCAGTTAACTTTCAACCTTCTGGGTGGCTCCCCGGCATTTCCCACAGTGTTCCTTCACGGCTGCAGGGGCTCTCGGAGGAGGACGAAAGGGGCAGCTGTGGTCCCGAGACCCCCCAGCAGCAGAGGGCCCTTTGGGGACCCCAAATCCCCAAACCGTTCCCCCTCCCCTAAATGGTTGGAGGTCTCATGTGCACCCTGCAAAGGCTCCTCAAATCCCGGGATCCCTCCGGAATGCGAGGCTAGCCCTGCCCACCCACAGTCCCCGACAGAGGGCTCGGTCAGCCTCGGCAGCATCAGGCCAGGCAGGGGGCAGAGCTCAGGTGGAACTGACACAGAGGGTGGGGGGACGGGCGGCGGTGGATGATGGCGGAAGAAGCTGTTTGCTCCCCGTCTGCCGGGGGTGGAGAAGCTCTGTTTTTCTGGAACCCTCATCTGTTCTTACCACTGCTGACGCCGCCACCGCCGCGGATGGGGAGAGAGGGAGGGGGAGCCAGTGCCAAGTTGGCCCGCCCCTTGTGAACCTGGGCCTCTGCCATGCTCCCCCGCCCGCCTGCCCGCCCGCCGCGAGCCTCCGTCTGGAGGTCACATTCAGTCCTGCCGCGTCTCGCTGGATCAGGCAGCAAGAAGATCAGAGCTGAGCCCAGCTGTGGGGAACACGGCTGCCCTGCTGGGCCTGGGTCCTTGGATTTTGCCCGGCCCGGGGGTCTGTGGGGTCTGGCCGGCATTGCTCGCTGAGCGTCCGCACTGGGCACATTGGTGCTGGAGGAGCTCGGCACGCTGCGCCCCGGTGATACCTGGCCCAGGGGCACCCCACACGCACCACTGACAACTTCCCGCCACCCACCACCCTCGGGGAAGGGCACCTCGCGCACCCACAGCGGCTTGGGGATGGCGTCAGAGGTGGCAGCGGCCGCTGGAGGAGCCCCGGGCCACCACAGGCAGGCGGGCTTGTGAGGAGCTGCCTCCCGCCCCTCTCGAGCCAGCCTCCGCCCGCCGCGTCCCTCCCTCCCTCGCTCCCTCCCTCCCTCCCTCCCTCACCGTGGGACGGAGAAGGATGTGAGGCTGAGCTGAGCCGCCAGCAGACGCCAGCCAGCAGCCTCGCGGAGCCGACCGCGGCCGCCCAGCCTGCCGGCCCACTTCTCTGGGCCCGCTCCCCGGGGCATCTTCCCAGCCCTATGTTTCCGGAAAACTTGGCCGAGGGGGAGACGCGAATGAGAGGATGTGAGTGAGTGGTCCTGGGGAGGGGATGGGGGACTGCGGGTGCAGGGACAGGGACCGCATCGTGGCCATCTGGGATTTGAGGCTGGGCAGCTGGGGCAGCTGGGGAGTCGGAGTTCTGGGCCCCTGGAGTGGATGGGGGTCCCAGCCCATCCTTTCCCCCATGCCCCCTCCTCTCTCTCCCTGCTGGGCTGAAGCTCTCCTGGAAGCAGGGGTGGGACCTGGATCTGTGCCTGGGAAGGTCTGTGATGCTGTGTGCACAGGGGGTCTCTCCAAGTGGACGGGGGCTTCAAGCTGGGTCTGGCGGGGTGGTCTCCAAGGCACGGTAGGGTAGAAAGTCTTTCTCTCCGTGCCCGGCACCCTCTGCCTGGGCTTCCCAGAACAGGAACCAGAGGAAGCCAGTGCCAGCCTGCCCCTACCCCGCAGCCCTGGCCGGCACTAATGGGACACCCACTCTGGCCCCTCACACAGCAGTTAAGGAAACTGAGGCTGGAGAGCAGAAGGGCTGGCCAAGACTGCTAGCGAGCTCTGGCCAGGCGCCTGGATGACTCTGCCCAGCTCCTTTGGGAGCCGTATGTTTTCAGGAAGGGCTGGGTGACCCCCACCCCCACCTCCATCCCCTCTCCTCTGCCCTCAACCCACTCGCACTGCCCCCATGATCGGAGTTAATTAGGGTCCCCAGCCCCCAGCCAGGCTCCTAGCTACCTCCTTATTTATTGACTGAGTTTGGAAATGTCAACCTCCCCAGCGTTGTTGGGCCACCCTCCCCCCACCCCCTGAGCTCTCCATGCCCACCCCACCCAGCAGGCCCAGATGGGAGACCCGCCCCCTCTCGCCCTCTCCCACCCGGGTGCCGGGTCTGTGATCCCTCTGGCCCGGCGTGTTTGCCTGGGCTCTCTTGGCCCCGGCTGGGGAAATATAAATAAATGCGCGGCCCTGTCCGCCAGGTTCTGGAAGTGGCAGCTGCTGCTGGCGCGGGCGGAGGGAAAGGTCAGGGGCCGGGTGCCACTTGATCCCACGCCCCGGCCCTCCCCTTCTGCGCCTGTCCTTGAGGAACCCTGAGGAGCGGGCTGTGAGGCCACGTGGCTCCCAGGGCCACGGCAGGCGAGCAGGTGGCCTGTCAGTCAGTGCCACCCCCACGCCACGGGGGCCAGAGGACCCGGAGGGCAGGAAGTCTGGGGCCCCACGCCCGCGCTGCCCCCCTTGGCTGGTCCTCTAAGCTTGGGTGAGTTGGCGGGACCCTCTGAACCGAGATTTCCCCCTCCTGGGGATGGGAAAATGGTCACAGCCATGACAGCAAGGATGAGACGGAACCAAGTCTTTGAAGGGCTTTGCAAACTCTGTGTGTCACTTAGCCGTGCCACGGGCTGATGTGTTGATGTTTCTGCTGCTGTTGTTTTATTTGCATTAGAGCCTTGTGTGTAGCAGGCAGGCAGCCAGCACGTGGGTGGGTGGGTGGATGAATGAATGAATGAATGAATGAATGAAAATACCAACACAGACGGCTGCCCCTCAGCTCCCCAACCTCTGAACAATTTTAGCTGGAGCTTGGCTTGCAGCTTGATTTTATTCAAGGAAAATGGTTAAAACCTTCATTATGGGAAATCCTTCATTAAAGTCCTTACAAGTGTAGCTCCAGCTCAGGGAGGCTGCCATGTCCCGAGCTACGTGATTCAGCCTTGGGGCCTGCTGCCCTGGAGGGGCACCCTCTTGCCGCACAGACCCCTAGGTCAGGAGCACTCCCTGTCTCTCCCACAGCCCTGGGAAAGTGGGCAGGCCCTACCTGCATGGACTGGCTGGGCCACACAAGGTCACGCCGCTGGAGACACAGGCATAAATATAGAGCTGCCTGGCCTGTGCCTGTGTGTGCCGCAGCTCGCCGGGCAGACAGGCCGAGACCGGGGGCTTGGCTTCCCAGGCACTGCCTCCGGTGCAGCAGGGGCTGTGTTTCTGCCGAGCCTGGTGTTTGTGGCCTTGAAACTAGAACCTGGGGGGCAGCATGCTCTGGTTCTGGCCTGAGACCTAGTGATGGAGGGAACTTTTTCTGCCAATTCCTGGAGGGTCTCTTCCCACAGCAGGAGGTCTGTGAGGCTGAGAGAACCTCCTGGTTGTGCGGGTTGGGGTTTGGGAGCAAATTCCAGCTGCGCAACCAAGCCTGGTGGGCCCTGAGTCCTGAGTGGGCCTTTAGGTGCCCTTAGGGAGTTTGGGCCCTGGAGGTGCCCCAGTTAACCTGGGCCTGGAGGCTCCTGGCCCCAGCTCATCCCCAACCTGACTTCCACCCTCCCATCCCCTGCTCACCACGTCCCTTCCTTTCGCTGGGCCGGTGTGGCCGGAAAACAACCCGTCTCCCGAGGCCTCGCCTGCAGCTGTGAGCGAGTGTCAGGGCTGGGTCACGTAGGCCGGGCCCTCCGCCCAGAAGGAGAGGTGGGGCCTGGGCAGAGGCTGTGCGTTCTGGATATTCACAGCCCTCCGCCCCCAGACTCCCGCGCAGTGGCCTCGGTGGGACTTCACCTGTCGCTTTTGGCTCCTCCAGCCGAGGCCTTTCCCATGCATCCTGGCCTGGAGTCAAGTGACTGAGAAACCAGACCCCAGAGGCCAGGCCTGCCACCCTCTAGTACCTTCCCCGCCAGGGGACACGTGGCCCATCACTGTCTCTTCTTCCAGAGGTCCTGGGCCTGAGCAGGGAGCCCCAGGCTGGGTTTCTGCTCCAGGCCCGTTTGCCGCCCAGGCCATGGATGCAGGCCCCCTCTGCGTGCCGGGCCTGGCCTCCTCTCACTGCCCTCCTCTCCTGAGACAGGTCTCCTGGAACACGGCCGCAACTGGTCGGCCATCGCCCGGATGGTGGGCTCCAAGACTGTGTCGCAGTGTAAGAACTTCTACTTCAACTACAAGAAGAGGCAGAACCTCGATGAGATCTTGCAGCAGCACAAGCTGAAGATGGTGAGTCCCCAGTCACGCTGCACCGCGCCTCCGGGAAGCTGGGAGAGGAGCCCAGACTGCCTCAGGAGATGTCTCTGCACCCCAGGAGGCATGGGCCAGGGAGGGACTATTATGCCGCCTTGTTAGAACTCAGCTTCTGGGGGTTCAAGCCCGGGAGTACCCCGAGATGGCTGCAGGTGGCAATGCTGCTATGAGTGTCCCTGCCTTGGAGACGGGCCGGGCCAGGCTGCCCTCCACCCCCACCCTGCACCCCACTCCTCTCAGACAGACACCTCTGGGGGCCCTCAGCCCTGTCTCACGGTGTGGGGGAAGGAGCGCGGTGGACCAGACTGACTCAGCCAGGAATTCGGGCTGTCAGCGCGTTGGAATGAGGACCCGGAGGCAAATGGGTCCTGAGCGAGTGGCTCCCCCGCCCCATTTGACCTCACAGCTTTAAGGCTGCCGTGGCGGGGGAGGGACAGGTCTGGGGGGCGGGGGCGGACGTCTCAGCCCCAGCATCCTGGAGGGCTTGAGGCAGGCCACGGGAGGCTGAGACCCTTCCCTCCTCCACAAGCACAGAAGGTGCAGGCT
Organism: Pan troglodytes; assembly: GCF_028858775.2. Classification (NCBI taxonomy): domain Eukaryota; kingdom Metazoa; phylum Chordata; class Mammalia; order Primates; family Hominidae; genus Pan; species Pan troglodytes. The sequence continues at coordinate 131,212,814 of NC_072408.2, read as the reverse complement.
CGCCTCGCCGGCGTGTAAATGGCCTCTGAGGAGCAGCCGCTTCTTCCACAGCTGTTTCTGGGAATTGAGGAGCATTTTGGGGAGACCTCTGCTGCCTTCCCTCTCTCCTTCCCTTCCTCCTCCTTCCCTTCCTCCCTCCTTTCTCCCTCTTTGACACACTTGCCAAGCATTGTCCCCTTTTTGGAGCTGGGGAAACTGAGGCTTAGCCAGGCTCATGTGCGACTGAATTGCGATATGCACCCACAGTTATGAGATCAGCACCCACGCTCTTCATCACTAGGCTGCGTGTTTCCTCATCGATACAGAAGCACTGAGGGAGGGGTTGCATAGCTCCCCTCCCCCAGGGCTACTCCTCCCCCCGCCACTCCCGAACCATGACATCGGGCTGCCTTGTGCCTGGGTGTAAAGTGTGTGCAGTGGGTTCTGGGCAGGCCGTGCTGAATTGCTCCCTCAGTGCAACCTGCTGAGGCCCAGAGAGGGTGAACAGGCTGTGAGGTCACACAGCCTGCAGTGGGAGGACCAGGTGTAGCCTCCCCCTGTTTGAACTCCGCCCAAGCACTGTGCAGAATTTAAGGACATCCTTCCACCCTCCCGAGTGGGTTCTTAGTGAGTCATGTGTGCGCGCGGCTGCTGGTGGCTCCGGGACCGAGGGGGCACAGTCCCACGGCCCTGTGGTCGGGGCTGAGATCCACCCTCTGGCCTCAGGGAGGCCCCTCCTCGTCACTTCCAGTTAAGCAGTGCCCTGCGTGCCCTCCACATTGGCCCCTGGGATTTGTCCCCAGAGCTCAGGGCTTCAGGCAGCGCCTTTTTCTTCTGGATACTTCGGGCCTTCTGGTTGGGTGTGGAGGAAGGCACCGCATCTGGCTGAATGTGCAGAACCCCGTCCCTAACGCTTGCTGAAGTCCCTTGTGGCAAAGAGGGCCTGAGCCAGAGCAGCCTGGGGGCGCAGAAGGGGGCCTGGGCCGGGGGATGTTGTGGGCCATTGATTCTGTCAGCCAGGTCAGGAGTCTGAGGTGGTTCATCCAGGATGACTTGGGGGCAGGGCTTTGGCCCTGAGCATCTCCCCAGGAGCAAAAAGGGCCTCCTGCTTTCTCCCCAGCTGTCCTTTCACTTTCTCTCTCCTCCCCCCGCCTCCCCTCTCTGGGGCTCCCTCCGCCTGTCCCCCTCACCCCACGACCATGGACGTCTCCCCCCGCTGCAGCCTGCTGCCACACAGCCTGGCTTTCCAGGCTTCCGCAGGGTGTGGCCCCACTGTACCCCTAGAGACTCCAAAACCTGAGAGTGGCTTGGAGGACCAGAGACCCCAGCACGGTGAACCATCCCATTAGGCCCAGGGTGAGACTGGGGTCAAGGCCCAGCTTGTGGATTTGGGCACCCCTGTGACCTTGGGCAGTGAATTCAGCCTTCTAAGCCTCAGTTTCCCCATCTGTAAGGTAGGAGAATAACAGTTGTTATCCAAGAGGTCCTATGAGGAGTGAACGAGTGATCACCTGTGAGGTCCTTAGTGCCTGCCAGAGGGGCAGCGCTCCGGGAGGGCGACGTGCCCTAGTTACTCTTACTGCTGTGGTTATTGTTATTTTATCTGGATGCCATCTACCCCCTTCTCAGGGCCACCTGAGGCCCCCTCTTTTTTTTTTTTTTTTTTTTTTTGAGTTGGAAGGTTTTATTAGACTAGGAGATTTGTGGGAGGTATGAGCACTGGGCCAAGGTGGCACGGGCCATGCTTAAGGCACCCTGTTGAGTGTGGTGACCACCAGTGAAGCCGCTGGCATGGACGAACATGCAGCCAGAGATCCCACTGACGAGGGCGCCTCTTGAACGGTGCGTGCAGGCACAGCCACAGTGTGCTATGGGTTGGGAGCAGGGACTGGGCCCAGGAGAGCTGAGTTTGAACGTAGGCTCTGCCACCTACTAGCTGTGTGGCCTTGGGGAAGTGACCTGTGCTCTCTGTGCCTCAGTTTCCCCATCTGTGAAATGGGGACAATAATGGAACCCACTTCAAAGGGCTGTTATGGGAATACACTGGGTGGCTGCCTGCAGAGTGCTGGGAATGCGGCCTAGTATGCCCCAGGCACTCTGCTAGTGAGAGCTGTGATGGTGCTGGTGGTGGCACCCTCACGATTGATTGATTGATTCATTCATTCATCCATTCATTCAAAGAGGCATTCCAGAAGGATGGTGCAGAGCAGGGCTTTGGAGCTGGTGGCTTTGTACCCCAGCTCTGCCGCTTAGTGACTGGGTGCAAGGATACTGGGCTTCACCTCTCCGTGCCTCAGTTTCCACCTCTGTAAAACTGGGGATAAGAATGGGACCCAGTCGTAGGGCTGTTGAAGAACAAGTGTGTTTCTTTTTGTAAAGGGTGGTGCCTGGTCCTTGGTCAGCCCTCAATAAGCATTCAGTATTATCCTCACTGTCCATTCAGCAGCCCCATATTCAGCGCCTGCTGTATCCCAGGGAAGCAATGGCAGCTGCCCTGAGGGCAGAGACATGGATGGGGTTTTCCTGCTGGGCTGTGGAGCTAACACTTCGTTAGTGGACCGTGGAGGGAGTGGGGGCTGCATTGAAGGATTCTGAGCTGAGACACAGCCCCCATCCAGGGCTGGACTCAAAGTGGGTTGTCCTAGTGTCGATGAAAGTGATTCTGATCCGAATGACACAGTCAAAGCTGATAAAGAAGGTGGCCCTTCTGTCCCCTGAAGCTGAAGACTCTGGAGGTGTGGACAGGAGGGGACCCCGAGATCCAGGTTGGGACCTGGATGAGAATGAGTGATTTGGGAGTGTGGGGTTGGTTCTCGCTCCTGGCCGACCTTGAAGGAGCACCCTCATATCGCGGGCTGCAGAGAAAGCGGAGCAGATGCAGGGACCCACTACAGGAAGTGGGGCTCAGGCCAGGCCATCCGTCTTGACAGTAGCCGTTCTTGGTGTAGTGGTGAGCTCCCCATCGCTGCAGTAAGCAAGCAGGTCTCACCAGGAGAGGTGCCGCTGAACCTGGTGACCTCCACCTCCTGCCCCTCCCCGTGCCTTTCAGTCCCAGGGAGGAGGGCATATCCCAGTGAATCCTAACGCAGTAACAGCCACCTCTGGCTGCTGGCCCAGCCCTGTCTGGAGTACAGGAAGACATGTCACCCTTGGCCAGAGAAGGAAGGAGTGGGGAAGCAGAGGGTCAGTGGGTGTCCCCTCCCGCCTTGCACTAGGTCTGGCCCGAGTGTGACCGCAGGCGACGTCAGCAGGAAGCAGGATCCGGCGGCCGGGCGGGCGGGGCATGTCCCGGAGTTATGTAACACTTGGCATCAGTGTCTTCTACGAGGTTTCCCTCCCCCTCCTTATGGCCGAAGGTTACCCTTTTCTCCCATCTGTGAATTCAGGCCCCTGGGGCTCGGCTTCCACGTTCCTCAGTCTCAGTCCGCCTCAGCCTTGGCCCAGCCCCGCCTTGTTTTCTGCTGTTAATCTCTTCTACCTGAGGCTGCACAGGCCTGCAGAGAGATGGTCCAGCCACGAAATGTTTGAACCTGGCCTGCATTCAAATCTGAGCTCCTCAACTCATGAGCTGTGTGGTCTTGGGCAAGTGTCTTTGCCTCTCTGAGCCATTGTCACTGTCTATCAGGTTCATTCATCTAAAGACATAGTTACAGAGCGTCTGTTCTGTGCTAGACACTGTTCCAGGTATGGTGGGAATACAGCAGAGAACAAAGATCCCAGCCCTTGAGGAGCTGGTGCGAGAGACAGGTTCACACACTCAATTTCAGAATGGAGTCTGAAGATGCTATGAGAAGAATGTAGTAGAAAGTGATTGATGGTGGGGGTGGGAGGGATGAGCTAATGATGGAGTGATCAGGGAAGACCTCTCTGATGTCTGAGCTAAGGCCCGAAGGAGGTGAGGAAGTGAGTTATGCAGCTATCTGGGGGAAGGGTGTTCAGGCAGGGGAACAGCCAGCGTAGAGGCCCTGTGGCTGGGGCAGCGAGCAGGGAGGGCAGTGTGTTTGTAGCACAGTCTCTGAGGAGGGGAGAGGGGAGAGCAGCTTGGAGAGGCAGGCAGGGTCCAGGGTTGGATCACACAGGGCCATATGGATAGGGGGAGGACTTGGGGATTGTATCCAGGTGTTGGAGAGTTTGAAGCAGGGGGTGGCATGCGCTGATTTGCAGAGCAGCTGTGCAGGTCCAGTAAATTAATACCAGAAACCGCTTGGCACATAGTAGGTGCTTAATAAACGTCAGGCATAATGATTAATGCCATCACTAGCATCTCCTATTCTACACACACCTCCTGATCCCACGGTGCTGGACCATGTGTGTAAGGATTAACTGTAACTCCTGGGACTCTCTCTGAGACCCAGCTTTGTGGGGATTCAGGGTGTTGGCACCATCCCCGTCCACTGCCTCAGAGACCCCACGCCGCCCCCCGCAGAGACATGTTGCACTCCAGGATGCTGGGCGCCACGACCAGGCCGACAGGAGACCCCTGTTCCCTGCGAGACTCTGAGCGTCTCCTATGTCCCAGCCACCGCCCGGGCAGCTCAGGGCACCCAGCCCTGAGTCTTTCCTGAGCCTCTGTCTGCCAAAAATAGATTCGGGAAGCAGGGAGAGCCCTCGGCCGCAGCCGCAGAACCCACATGCCACCACTTTCTCAGGCCGCCACAGGCTCGAACTCTCCTGGGAGAGGCTCGGGATTCGGGGCAGGGCTGGGACTGGGCCCAGGACGTGTGCAGGGTTGCAGAGCTGGGCATCCCTGTGGGCCCTGTGGGCACTGGCAGGGGCAGGGCTGTGGCCCTCTGGCCGACTGTTGGTGTCAGAAACTGTGACTAACGGACAAGCAGACGTTTCCCTTTTCCTCCCTGCATTCCAAGCGGCTGTGCTCAGAGGAACCCTGTTTGCTCAGGAAGAAGGCAGGACAGGAAGTGATCCCACTCCTTGCCTGTGGCTGGGGCTTGGAGCCCGAGACCCCCTCTCCTCCCCTCCATGAGGCCCAGCTCCAGCCTGGCCACGGTGAAGGGCTGGGGTGGGCGGGGCCCACCTGGCATTTGCCCGAGAGCAGGCTGTGTGGTCTGGACGTCAGCAGCTTTTTCTTGGAATCCGGGTGCACCAGCGCAGAGGGATGTGTGATTCCCCCTGGCTGCCGCAAGGAAGTACCACAGACCGGTGGCTTCAAACAACAGAGATGTATTCTCTTCCAATTCTGGAGGCTAGACGTCTGGAACCAAAGCGTCCACAGGGCTGTGCTCACGTTCAAGGCTGCAGGGGAGCCTCTTCCATCTTCCAGCGACTGCTGGCAGTTCGTGACATTCTTTGGCTTGTAGCTGCATCCCTCCACATGTGCCTCCACTGCCACAGGGCCTTCGTGTCCCTGAATCCGTGTTTCCCTCTTCTTCCAAGGCTGTCAGTCCTGTTGGATTTAGGGCCCACCCCACTCCAGTGTGGCATCATCTTATCTAATGACATCTGCAGGATCCCGTTTCTAAATAAGGTCTGAGGTTCCGGGTTGATGTGAACTTTGAGGGACACCATTCAACCCAGTACAGGGCTCTTGGCTGAGAGCTGCAGGCACCTCCAGGTGTGGCGGAGGGCCCACCTCTTTCTCAGCAACCCCAGAGGGATCAGGCTGCCGCCCCCCCGTCACACCAGGCTGTTGTGGGCACCCCCCAGTGTCTTTCCAGTCCCCCTGGGAGTCCCCAGTCACTTTGAGATGCTGCCTCCACGATGCCCCTGCTCTTTGCTGTCTATGCGTTCAAGCCCACGAAGGCTGGCCTTTCACAGTTGCTCAGCAAGTCAGTCAACAAACGCTTTCTGAGCCTCTGCCTGGCTCAGCGTGGGGACAAAGATACACCTACCCCAGTGAGCTACCAAGACGAGCGGTTTGATGATGGTGCCTAAGCTGGGGGAAGAAGGGTGGGCTCTGTGTGTGAGGAGCTGGGGTTCCCAGGAGCAGGGTGCGGTGCGGGGAAAGTGGAGGCCCCACGATGAGGGCTTCTTTCCATTCCTGGACACACCCGGCATGTTCCCCACACTGGGGCCTTTGCACCTGTGTCTCCCCGCACCTGCCACTCTCGTCCAGAGCCTGGCCTGGCCCATTCCCTCCGCCGTCAAATCTTGGCTCAAATGTCACTTCCTTGCAGAAGCCCTTCCAGACTGTTCTGTCCAGAGGAGCCCCTGCCTTGTGCTCCTTGTCCCACCCCGTTTCACCCGCGCGACCCTCTGAGTGCTGCCCTTGTGCTCCTTGTCCCACCCCGTTTCACCCACGCGACCCTCTGATCCTCTGAGTGCTGCTTCTGTGTGAGGAGCACGTTGCCAGTCTCCCCAGCGGCAGGGCAGCCTCCAAGGGCAGTTCCTTGTCTACCCCGTGCCTTGTGTCCCCACAGCCCTGGTTGCAGAGCTGGGCACACAGTAGGTGTTCTGTAAAGGTTCAGGGAATGAAACACGAGCTTCCCAGGCTGGCCTGTTCCCCCGGGGACAGGTGAGACTTGCATAGCAAGGAAAAGCTTCCTGTGTTCATTCACTCCACGTGTGCCGATGAAGCTGACAGGGTGTCCCCAGGAGGCGTGGTCACTCGCTCTGACTAGGAGACTCCTGGGCAATGTCAGGCAGGTTCTCTCGTGCTCAGGAAGGATGTCAGGGTGGCTGAGGGGCCAGCCTGTACCCAGAGTGTATCTGGGGCTCAATGGAAGAATAAAGCCCCTGGTAAAAATAAACCCTGGCATGCTTGGCTGCCGAGGTGGGGTGTGAGGGGGACGGTCACCCTCATTGCTACATGGCCGGGATCACTTCCTTTTGCACCTGTGGCGAGGCCCCAGGCATGGGGAGTCCCCGAGCTGACAGCCCAGGCCCCAGTCCTGATCTGCTGCTTCCCTGTGCCCCAGGAGAAGGAGAGGAACGCGCGGAGGAAGAAGAAGAAAGCGCCGGCGGCGGCCAGCGAGGAGGCTGCATTCCCGCCCGTGGTGGAGGATGAGGAGATGGAGGCGTCGGGCGTGAGCGGAAATGAGGAGGAGATGGTGGAGGAGGCTGAAGGTGAGGGCTGGCGCGGCTTGGAGGTGGCTGGCAGCTGTGGGTCCGAGCTCTGAGGGAGGGCATAGCGGGAACTGATCCCGGCAGCCTCCTCTCCCCTGAGTCATCTGGGTCCTCCTTAGAAGGGGCCTCGACTCCCTGGAAGGTGCGGGCCTGACTTGCCAGAAACTCACCAGTAATGGGCACAAGGATGAAGGCCACAACAATACTGAGAATAATCAGCTTCTCTGGGAGCCCCAAGCCTCGCTCAGCTCTTCTGATGCCCATGAGTTCAGTCTTATGCTTGGGTGACCGGACGTCCAGGCCAGCCCTGTGGGTGCCTGCTGTCTTTCACCCCATCCGGTGTCACAGTTTAGAAAAAAATTTACTTTGGAAAAGGTTTTTTTTTGTTTGTTTGTTTGTTTTTTCCAGACGGAGTCTTGCTCTGTCGCCCAGGCTGGAGTGCAGTGACGTGATCACGGCCCAGTGTAACCTCTGCCTCTCAGGTTCAAGCAATTCTCCTGCCTCAGCCTCCTGAGTAGCTGGGATTAGAGGTGCCCGCCGCCACACCCGGCTAATTTTTGTATTTTTAGCAGAGATGGGGTTTCGCCATGTTGGTCAGGCTGGTCTCAAACTCCTGACCTCAGGTGATCTGCCCACCTTGGCCTCCCAAAGTGCTGGAATTACAGGTGTGAGTCACTACATCAGGCCCGAAAATTGTTTTTTGACCAGAACTCTTTTACAAGGTAACCAGCATAAATAGAACCTATCTGTCAGTCGGTAAATATTGTACAAGTTATATAGTTATTTTCAGTGTCTCCTTTTATTCCCAAGTGTCCCTATTTGGGTGATAAATAATTCAGTCCCCTTCTTTGGTGTCTCCGTTTTCTCTATGGGGAAACCGAGGCTCAGGCACTTAAAAGTCTGGGCCCAGGTGCCCCAGGTACCACAGAGTGTGTTGTTTGCACCAGCTGTAGACTAGACAAAAGCCCCACCAGGTGAGTGCTGCTGAAGAGAGGGCGTAAAGCCGTTGTGTGCGTGGTGCTGGTAGGTCCTCCCGAGTCCCCTCAAATGCAGGACTGTGACCACATGAGCTGTGTGTTGTCCAGGGCTCCGGATAACACACGGCTCAACTTTGTTATCAGTGTTTATAGACCCGGGAACTGAACACGGGCTGCCGACACCTGGCCCCGCACTCTCGGTCACGAGTGCATCCACCTTCGACCCCCACCCTGTGCCTCTTTTTCCCTGTCAAAGAGGAAGCTGGGGGTCTAGACTGCTCCCCCTGTGGCGTGACCGAAGGCCCCTGGAGGACCCCAGCCCTTCTCTGCTGAGTGTCCTGACTCTCCTTTCTGACTCTCTGAAGGAGAGACAAGCAGCCCAGCGGAGCCCAAGTCCTTGGTGAATTCAACCCTCCTTCCTCCTGCCCCGTCTGGGGTCCTTCTTTTTGTTCCTGTCCTCCCTCCCTCTCTGCCTTTGAACGCCCTGGCTCTCCCTGGCAGAAGGTGCAAGTCACCTCCTGGTTCCATAAGCCCAGCCTGCAGATAAATCCAGGCTCCTCCAGCCCACAGGGTTTCACCAGCCCGAATCCCCGCTCCCCGCTGGAAATGGGCAACTGGGCCCTTGGGTGACTCATCTCAAGTTGGGGGCGGGTCAGGGACACTGAGTCTGGCCTCCCCACCAGCTTTGGGTCTCTCTGACCCAAGTTGACCAGAAGCCTGGCTAGTGTCTGATGGAAGGAAGGCCTGGGCCACGAGTCCCTTGGGTTGTCCCATTTTGGGTCCTGGGTCTGTAGCCAGGAGAAGAGAAGACCCCGGGAGCAGAAACCCAGTCCCCTCTGTAAATATCCCTCCAGTGTCTGAATGGGCGGGATGCAGGCTTGGTGGGAGCGTTTTAAGAAGCCAAGCCATGGCCACACATGAAAACCGGAGCAGACGCTGCCCAGGACTGTGTGGTAATGACCCCCGCATCGCTTGCAGAGCTTACGTAGCCCCGTAGGGACGGGGAGGGGCATGCTCTGCTGGGTGGGGGAGGAGGGAGGGCTGAGGTGGCTGGAGCTGAGGCTTCTGTGACAGGTGGTGGTCTTCCGTGGCTGCTCTGAGAGATCGGGGACGGCAGGTCAGAGGCCCTGATTAAGCCTCCTGGTGCCCAGGGTGTTAGCCCATCTTAAGGACGAGGAGCCCAGGGGAGAGGAGAACCCCTCCCATGGGGTGTCCCAGCACATAGCCGGTAGGCTCGGGGTCTGCCGGCCCAGCCAGCGCACACTGCGTGACCTGTCTCTTGTGCTCAGGATGGGGAGGTGAGGCAGGTGCTGGGTTGGAGCCTGAGGTTGCCCTGCCTGAGTCTCCCCGGAGACCCAGCCAGCCCCAGTAGCACTGGAGGCCCCTCCCCGGGGGCGGTAGAAAGCGTCTTGTTGCATCTGGGCTGGAAATACACCAGCACGGGGCTGGGAGTGATACCCTGGCCCAGTGGTTTCTCCAGTAATAATAATAGTATCCTCATAGTGAATGAAGCCGTGCTGTTCTCCGCATTTGACAGATGGGGAGACTGAGGCATAGCGGGGTTATCCAAGGCGCATTTGGTGACCGGGGTTCAAACCCAGGCAGCCTGGTACTGGGGACCTCCAGGCAGAAAGGAAAGGAGGCCATCTGGTGGTGTGTTTCTATTTTTTATTTTTGGTGGGTTTTTTGTCACTCTTGTTAAGCACCTACTGTGTGTCAGATGCTGCACAAAGCACTTCACCTGGATTCTAGGGCAGCGGTGGCAGAGTGTTCCCTGGGATTTGTTAGAAGTGCTGATTCTTGGGCCCCAGTCCACACATACTGAATCAGAAACCTCGGGGCATAGTGCAGCCACCTGCACTGTCACAAGCCCTTGGAGTGCTTCTCATGCAGGCTCCTGCCCCAGACCCCCTTGATAACTGTGAGACCAAGAAGTTAACTGCCCATTTTGTAGATGAACAAACTGAGACCCAGAGGTTTCATCCCTGGTCCTGGGGCCCTCAGCGTTGGCCTCCCAACGTCCTGTACTCTGACTGTGGAAGGAAGGGAATGACATTGCTGAAGTCACCAGGCAGAGGAAGGCCAGGGGTTAGGGACACAGGAAGCTGGGCTCAGTGCTCTCCCCTCCACAGCGTGGCCTTGGGCAAGCTGATTAACCTGTCTGCCTCCATTTCCTCATCTGCACATGAGAGTTGATGGTCCCAGTCTTAGAGGTCTTAAAGGAGTCGTGTGTGAAGAACTCGGCACGGAGCCTGGCCTGTATGCAGCCAGCGTTGCTGCTGTTGCTATTGTTTCTAAAAAGGGTGGCCTCTGCTCTGGGGCCTGAAGGGAGGTGAGAAGCAGGAGAGACTGGAGGATTGGTGGGGGGCAATGAAGGCTGAAGAGGCCCCAGCAGCCCCAAAAGCCTCTCCCTGCAACCTTGCCTATCCCTGAGGTCAACACCTCCCACTCCAGGCATCCTGGGAGCCTGGTTCCACCAGGAGGCTGATGACTTAGGGCAAGGACACCCAGAGTGGCTGAAGCTCACTTTTCACCCTGAACAACCCCATTATTGGCTGGCCTTGAACAGGCCATTGGACCAGCCTGCTCAGGGCTATTGCAGGTCACCTGTGGCCGCTGGCCAGAGCCCAGAGGGAGAGGGCTCATCGGTCCAAGGAGAAGGGCAGTCGGGGCAGGAGAGCGAGCAGCAGCGAGGCCTCACTGCTGTGCACTGGGCTTCAGGCCCCTCTTGGCCACGTTGCCTCCTCCCTCCCCTCCCACTACTTGGTGCCGCCTCACTTCTAACTCTTCTCTGACTTCCTTCCAGCCTTACATGCCTCTGGGAATGAGGTGCCCAGAGGGGAATGCAGTGGCCCAGGTACGAATGTGGCCGGCTGGCCTGGGGGGTAGGGCCGGGCCGGGGCGGGCATCCCGAGGTCCCCGGTCCTCCACAAGGAACCCCGCTTCTGAGCACATGCCTCTTTCTGTGAGCGCCACCGTTTGTGCTCCGCGGCCTCTGGGCTTCCTTCCCAGCACAGTGGCTGTTCCCCATGCTGGTCCCGGGCTCACTCCAGCAGACCAGTTTCCCGTCTCCACTGCTTTGCTGATTTTCACTGGTACGCTTGGGTCTCCGACCGGGTTTGATTTCCCTGATAGCAAATGCAGGGGTTTTCAAGTATCCCCATTTTACAGAAAATGGGAGACATTGAGACTCAAAGAAGAGCCGGGTGTGGGTTTGGGGGCTAGAGAGCCAGGAATGCAGCTGGGGTCTCCTCGCCATCCTTGGGTGCATGCTTTCATCCTGCCACTCCGTCAACACAGATCGCGCTCCTGCTGTGTAAAACCCATGCCGAGGCCGTTGGTGTGGGCTGTGCCCGGGGCCCCTGCGCACACACTGGCCTCATTGTCCACCGTGCCCAGGGCCCCTGCGCACGCACTGGCCTCGTTGTCCACCGTGCCCGGGGCCCCTGCGCACGCACTGGCCTCGTTGTCCACCGTGCCCGGGGCCCCTGCGCACGCACTGGCCTCGTTGTCCACCGTGCCCGGGTCCCCTGCCTGTGCACTGGCCTCGTTGTCCACTGTGTCCGGGTCCCCTGCGCACACACTGGCCTCATTGTCCACTGTGCCCAGGGCCCCTCTGCATGCACTGGTCCCATTGTCCACTGTGCCCGGGGCCCCTGCACACGCACTGGCCTCATTGTCCACTGTGCCCGGGTCCCCTGCCTATGCACTGGCCTCATTGTCCACTGTGCCCGGGTCCCCTGCCTATGCACTGGCCTCATTGTCCACTGTGTCCGGGTCCCCTGCGCACACACTGGCCTCATTGTCCACTGTGCCCAGGGCCCCTCTGCATTCACTGGTCCCATTGTCCACTGTGCCCGGGGCCCCTGCACACGCACTGGCCTCATGATTGTCCACTGTGCCCGGGGCCCCTGCGCACGCACTGGCCTCATTGTCCACTGTGCCTGGGGCCCCTGCGCACGCACTGGCCTCGTGATTGTCCACTGTGCCCGGGGCCCCTGCACACGCACTGGCCTCGTGATTGTCCACTGTGCCCGGGGCCCCTGCGCATGCACTGGCCTCACTGCCCACTGTGCCCGGGGCCCCTGCGCACGCACTGGCCTCGTGATTGTCCACTGTGCCCGGGGCCCCTGCGCACGCACTGGCCTCCCTGCCCACTGTGCCCGGGGCCCCTGCGCACGCACTGGCCTCGTGATTGTCCACTGTGCCCGGGGCCCCTGCGCACCCACTGGCCTCACTGCCCACTGTGCCCGGGGCCCCTGCGCACGCACTGGCCTCATGATTGTCCACTGTGCCTGGGGCCCCTGCGCACGCACTGGCCTCACTGCCCACTGTGCCCGGGGCCCCTGCGCACGCACTGGCCTCACTGTCCACTGTGCCCGGGGCCCCTGCGCACGCACTGGCCTCACTGCCCACTGTGCCCGGGGCCCCTGCGCACGCACTGGCCTCATTGTCCACTGTGCCCGGGGCCCCTGCGCACGCACTGGCCTCCTGTCCACTGTGCCCGGGGCCCCTGCGCATGCACTGGCCTCATTGCCCACTGTGCCCGGGGCCCCTGCGCACGCACTGGCCTCATGATTGTCCACTGTGCCCGGGGCCCCTGCACACGCACTGGCCTCATGATTGTCCACTGTGCCCGGGGCCCCTGCACACGCACTGGCCTCATGATTGTCCACTGTGCCCGGGTCCCCTGCACACGCACTGGCCTCATTGTCCACTGTGCCCGGGTCCCCTGTACTCACATTGAGCGCATTCTACACTGTCATGTGACGATGATGGTGGCGATGGTGGTGCAGCGGCAGGCAGTTGCCCTTGCCCTCACAATTGCTGGCTTCTCCGCCCTGTGAGATGGGAACTATTGTTCTCCCGTTCTGCAGATGGGAAAACTGAGGCCCAAGAGGTAACCTGAGTTTCCCGTGGCACGCAGCCAGTGCGGGGCAGAGCCGGGGTTAGAGCTCAGATGAGAACACGGAGACCCCCAGGACGAAGGCCTTTGCCCACGCCCACCCTCAGGCTGGCTCCATCTGTCAGGGGTGCTGACCACCAGGAGGTCCTGGGGTTGGGAATTAACCAGGTTATGCCAGCAGGGTCAGTCTGGGAGAAAGGCGGCCAGGCGAGGGCAGCAGCTGTGGGTAGGGGCCTGGTCAGGGGCTTTGTCTCAGGGGTGGGGCTCTAGGCAGCAGCCCAGGTGTGTAGGAGCCTCGGGGCTGTTTTGGCATCAGGCGACAGAGCGGCCTCATCCTGAGGGTCAGGGCCATGCATCTCTTCTGGAGCCCCCGCCAGACCCTGCTCATCCCCTCTTCCTTCTCGCCCTGCACAGCCACTGTCAACAACAGCTCAGACACCGAGAGCATCCCCTCTCCTCACACTGAGGCCACCAAGGACACAGGGCAGAATGGGCCGAAGCCCCCAGCCACCCTGGGCACCGACGGGCCACCCCCAGAGCCACCCACCCCACCACCGGAGGACATCCCGGCCCCCACTGAGCCCACCCCGGCCTCTGAAGCCACCGGAGCCCCTACGCCCCCACCAGCACCCCCATCGCCCTCTGCACCTCCTCCTGTGGTCCCCAAGGAGGAGAAGGAGGAGGAGACCGCAGCAGCGCCCCCAGTGGAGGAGGGGGAGGAGCAGAAGCCCCCCGCGGCTGAGGAGCTGGCAGTGGACACAGGGAAGGCCGAGGAGCCCGTCAAGAGCGAGTGCACGGAGGAAGCCGAGGAGGGGCCGGCCAAGGGCAAGGACGCCGAGGCCGCTGAGGCTACGGCCGAGGGGGCGCTCAAGGCAGAGAAGAAGGAGGGCGGGAGCGGCAGGGCCACCACAGCCAAGAGCTCGGGCGCCCCCCAGGACAGCGACTCCAGTGCCACCTGCAGTGCAGACGAGGTGGATGAGGCCGAGGGCGGCGACAAGAACCGGTGAGTGGGCGCCAGGCAGCCCTAACCTTGGCTTTTGTCTGCAGACACTGAGCAGCGACTACCTACTTAGACAGCCGCACCCAGTCTGGCTCTGCCTGCTTTGGGGGAGCCCGAGGTGTGGTTAAGGGAGGCAGACTTGGAGTAGAGTCCAGGAATGGGAGATGCAGGCCAGGAAGGGGCGGAGGTGTGGCCGGGAGGACCTCCCCAGGAGGTGACATCCAAGCTGAGATCCGGACGGAGGAGGCAGCCCTGGGCAGCGCTAGGGAGAGAGTGTGCCAGGCAGCCTGCTCGCTTCCTAGGGCCGCCCTCACAAGGTAGTTCAAGCCAGGTGGCTTTTAACAAATACAGTCCTGGAGGCCAGGAGCCTGGGGGCACCTTGCAGGCCGAGACGCAGCCTCCGAGCCTCTGGGCAGATCCATCCCGCCTCTTCCAGCTCCTGGCCGCTGCTGGCGGTCGTGATTGCTGGCACGCCACTCCGTCTTTGCCTCTGCTGTCACATGACCTTCGCCCTGTGTATCTCTGTGTCCACATTTTCTTCTTCTGAGGACACCAGGCATTGGATGGGCAGCTGTCCTAATCTAGTGCAGCTTCATCTTAACTTGATTATATCAGCAAACAGCCTATTTCCAAATAAGGTCACATTCACAGAGACCCTGGGTTAGGACTTGAACGTACCTTCTCTGGGGGGACACAGTTCTACCCTCAGTGTGGTGGGAACAGCAAGTGCGAAGGCCCGAGGTGGGAATGAGCTTGGTGGATTCAGGTGCCAAAGGGTGGCTCAGGGAGGGGGCAGCCTGGCAGGACGGGGGGCAGCTCTCACGGGGTTGGGGGCACTGAGTCACGCCCTGGCAGGTGGGGGCTGCATTTTGTTCTCAGGGCAGTGAGAAGGCCTTTACGAGCCTCTCCCAAGAGAGCCAGATGTGATTTACCCATGAAACCATGTGGGGGATTTGCTGGGAGTGAGAGGCACAGTCAGGAGGCAGCTGCAAGTGCCCTGGGGCCGGTGATGGAGATGCGAGCGTGGTGGCCGTGGGGTTGGGGAAAAGCCACAGGTTCAACATGTTTTTGGTGGCTCATCTCCCATCAGCCAAGGTTCCAGGGCTCAGGATCACAGGTGATCACCTTGGATCATAGGTGCAGAGGTTCCCCTTGCAAATTCCTCTCCAGCTGGGGTGGCCTGGAGGACCCCAGTGCCGTCCTGTTTGGGTGTTGATGTCTCTGAGGTGTGTTCTTTCCTTTCTGGCCTCTGTCTTTGCTCCTGGCCTGGGTGACCCCACATCCCTGAGAATGCCGCCTTTTACCCATTTTCAGCACAGATGCTTTGGGCCTCAAGGCCTCCAGCCCAGAACCAAAGATGGCTACCCAAGTTAGGGCCAATCTCGGGTGGCAGAGGGCAGACCCGCGGAGACTGCGTCCTGCTCACATCTGGATGGCTAGAGGAATTGTTTTCTGGTGGGGCAGGCGGGCCTTTTTATTTTAACTACAGTGTGGTCTGTTTTCTCCCCTCCCAAGTCCCTTGGAATGGTCCTGGGCAGAGCAAGCGAGGGAGGAAAATCAGACCCGCAGGGTCATGCGGGGCCCTTGTCTCTGCCGTGGGGTTCACCCTGGGCCATGTTAAAGGGGGAAGTCCTAGGACATTCCCTAGGAACTGAGGTTCACCCGGATCTCTATAGGTTCCACAAAACAAAATCTCAGGGTCCCCAGGAACCACTGCCGACAGGAACCGCGCCCATGCGTGTGAGAAGTGGACGGCCTGACCCTGACCCTGTGATGAGCAAAGGCCTGGCCTGCGGGTTTCTGAGGGCACCAAACCCCTGAGCTTCTTGCCCGACAGTCCAAGCTTGGAAAACAGTGTTCATGGTGTGGCTGGGTCTGCACTGGAGGCAGGCAGCCAGGGCCATTGTGCCTGGGTAGCGGGGTCAGGGCAGATGGCTCCCCGCCCCGCTCCTGCTGGCTGTGGGGACAGAGTCATAGAAACACATGTTTCTGCCTTCGCCGGGGGAGCGCTGAGGTCATGGGGCAGCCCCATTGATAAGCTGCCTCCCAGAGTCTGTATTTTGGGTCCATGTGGCTGGCCCCGGGCTGGGGAGCTGGGGGATCAGCTTGCATCCTGTCCGTCCCCAGAACACTCAGGCTAGGCCTGAGGCCCCGCAGGGCACTTGCAGCCTTCCGTCCTCTCCCCTGCAGCCCCACCCAGGGCCGTGTCCTCCCTCCCCGAGCTG
The DNA here is from genome assembly GCF_028858775.2 of Pan troglodytes. NCBI lineage: Eukaryota > Metazoa > Chordata > Mammalia > Primates > Hominidae > Pan > Pan troglodytes. The sequence goes on along the minus strand of NC_072408.2, from coordinate 131,196,707 downwards.
GGCCTGGCGTGCGTCCACCCCTTGCCCAATGTCCAGCACACAGCCCCTGGGGTGCAGGAGTCCTCGGCTGGGAGTCAGGACACCTGGTTTGTCCCGCCCTGTGCGACTAGGCCCAGGCCCCCGCCCTTGGGGCCTGCTTTGCCCTCTCAGTGAACGAGGCTGGACTCTGGCCAGCCTGCTGACCTCGTCCTGGCCGGCAGCCCGCCACCCCTCCCTCTGCCGGCCACGACTGCGCAGGGCCGGGCGGACGCTGGAGGACGCGGACGAGATGCGTCAGAGTAGGCTCCGGCAGCCAGGGCCTCCCGGGAAGGGCTGGTGGGACGGGCGGGCCCCCCAGGCGACCCCTGCTCCTGGCTGCCCGCCCAGTATCATCCCTCCTGCCTGGCAGCCCCAGTGGGGGAGCTCTGTGTTCCTGGATGGACGCAAGATGACTCTCATCTGGCCCCCCGCCCCGGTGACTTTGGGAGAGAGAAAATCACATTCTCCTTCGGCCCGCTGGCACTTTCTTCGAGGTGGCTCTGCCTGGGTGTTTTCTTGGCAGACGACCAGAGATAGTGGCTTCAATTGCAAAACCCCGAGCCTGCCTGCCTTCCCCTCTCTTACTCTTCAGAGAAGGTGCCTGGGTGCTTTTTTGGCAGGGCCTGGCCTTGGGAGTCCCCTCCCCCAAGCCTCAGTTTTCTCATCTGTAAGGTGGGCGTGGATGGCTTATTGCAAGAATAACTCAGTTAATGACGGGCCACAGTGGGCGCTCAGAGATTAGCTGCCCTCCTTTGGATCTGCTTTGGGACACCCCCTAGAGGTCATCCCAAGAGGGGGCTGGAGTGCAGCTCCTTCAGCTGTCCCTCTGGCATTTTGGAAGATCATAACAGCAATTTCACCTTTGTTACTTTATTCTGCAAGTGACTGATGGCACCAGCATGCGCCAGGCGCCGGGGGCGCTGGAAACTGCACGGACGAGGCCCTGACTCCAGGCACTTACATTCTAGTGAGGGCATGGAGAAGGAAACCATTGTTTACGGGATGAGTGGGTGATGGGCAGATGGGGCATGGGGAGCGGGGGAGAGTGGGCTGGTCAGGCGGGGAGGGCCTCTGGGGAGGTGACATTGGAGGGCAATGAGAGCCTTAGTGTGAGGGAAAGCCAGACCCCCTGGGAACCACCAGTGCAAAGGCCCTGTGGCCGCATGAGCGTATGTCCAGTGGACAGCAGAGAGGCCTATAGCAGGGTGTAGAGTGGAGTGAGCAGCCCAGGGCAGAGAGGGCGGAGAGGTCAGAGAGGTGGGCAGGCCCCACGGGTGGGAGTGACGGGTCAGGGTTTTATCTTGGGGCCTTGGAGAGGCAAGGGATGCCTGTTCACAAACCAGCCCTCCCTCTCCCTCCTAGCCCTAGGATGGTGGCAAGGATTGTCCCAGCTTGATGACCATGGGGAAACTGAGGCAAGGGCTGGGTGGAGAGGGGATGTACTGTTGCAGGCCCAGCATGTTCCGATGAATGTCCCCAGGCCCTTGTTCCCCTTCTCGTGCCCCGCCCCCCAACCGGCCTTCATGAGTGGGAAGGAAAATGACAGTGAGGAGAAGGTGGCCCGACCCACTCGGCCCCACGTGCTGGTCACCAGCATCCCCACGCCCACCCACGGACAGCCCTTGAAGCTTTCGTCTCCACTCTCCAGATTGAGAAACCGAGGCACAGTTGGCTAAGTCACATGGTCAGAGAGGGGATCCGAGCCTTTGCTTGCAACTGCAGGGCTGGGTAGGCAGGGTGGGGCCCCTCCCGGACACATGCTCTGTGCCAGGCCCTGAGAGTCCCCACCCCACCCAGGCCGCCAGAAAGGAAAATAGAAGTGGCTGCCTTCCAAGAAAACAAAGGAGAGAGGCCGGGCGCGGTGGCTCATGCCTGTAATCCCAGCACTTTGGGAAGCCAAGGTGGGTGGATCATTTGAGGTCAAGAGTTTGAGACCAGCCTGACCAACATAGTGAAAGCCCGTCTCCGCTAAAATACCAAAAAATTAGCCAGGTATGGTGGCGTGTGCCTGCAATCCCAGCTACTAGGGAGACTGAGGCAGGAGGATCACTTGAGCCCAGGAAGCAGAGCTTGCAGTGAGCCAAGATTGTGCCACTGCACTCCAGCCTGGGCAACAGAGCAAGACTCTGTCTCCAAAAAAATAAATAAATAAATAAAATAAAACAAAGAAGGGAGAGTGGAGGGTGGGGAGAGCCAGCCAGGAGGGCTTCTGGAGGTGGCGCTCCTCCAGCATGGCTACGGGACAAGGGGCGGTCAGATGGGCCCTGAGCTCTGAGCGTTTTCCACCTTCCTCCTCCACTATTGGTGGCCGCTCCCTCTGGGGGCTTAGGACTCTCGTTCCCCTCGAGAACTTGAACCCAGCCCTTGTGCTGGCTGCTGCCTTCTTTACCCATGAGAGAGCTCTGGCTGGGATCAGAAGACCTCTTGTAAACTATAAAGTGCTACCTCCATGACCACAGTCCCCACTTGCTCTGGGGGCTCAAGAAAGAGGGGTTTGGGCCTCTGTGTGTGCCCCCCAGAGGGTACCTGCTGAGAGCTTCTGGGCAGCAGCCCCTGCCCCCGCTCACCCCCTGCCAATCTGACTGCCCACACCCTACTAGCTGAGGGGCCACAGGGAAACCAAGGCACAGGGAGCACTCAGGCCCCACATAGAAAACGCGAGCTCTCGGGCAGACTGCATGGGACAGTGGCACCTCATGTTTTGTGTGTGTTATAAAGTCATATTTTTTATCTCTATAGAATTATCTTTACACATATACAAACGTTTGCATTTCAACCTTAAAATTTATATTTTATTTCTCTATTTGTACACACATATAAAAATATTATTTTTACTGTTCATAGAGAAAATACAGCTGATACGTCGAACCCTTTATGGCTAGCATATAGTATGGTCCTCATTTCATTTTGTAACAGTTATTAAGATATCATTCATATACCATACATTTCACCATTGAAAGCGTATCATTTAGGCCAGGCACAGTGGCACACACCTGCAATCCTAGCTCTTTGAGTGGCTAAGGCAGGAGGATAGCTTGAGCCCAGGAGTTCAAGACCAGCGTGGGCAACATAGAGAAACCTTGGCTCTACCAAAAAAAAGAAAAAAACGCAAAAATCAGTCAGGTACGGTGATGTGTGCCTTTAGCCTCAGCAATTCCAGAGGCTGAGGTGGGAGGATTGCGTGAGCCCAGGAGGTCAAGGCTGCAGTGAGATTGCAGCACTGCACTCCAGCCTGAGTGACATAGCAAGACCCTGTCTCAAAAAAAACGTGTATCATTCAGTTCTTCTTAGTATATTCAGTGTTATACTAAGAAAGAAACCCTATGCCCATCACTAGTCACCCCCATCCTCCCTCCTCCCAGCCCTGGCACCCACTCATCTCCTTTCTGTCCCCGATGGATTGGCCCGTTCTGGACTTTTCACAGAAACGGAATCTACACTAGAGGCCTTCTGCGACTAGCTTGTTTCACGCGCATCATGTCTTCAGGGTCCACCCACGTCATAGCCCGTGTCAGAGCCTCATGCCTTTTGATGGCCACGTGTTCCATCGTGCGGACAGGGCACGCTTTGTCTCCTCATTCGTCTCTTGGTGGCTGTCGGGTTGTCTCTGCCTTCTGGCTGTTGTGGGCTGGGCGGTGCTGCAGTGGTGGGCACGTGCAGGTTTCTGCATAGACATTTGCTCTCATTTGCCTGGTGTGTGCCTAGGAGTGGCGGTGCTGGGTTTACGGCAATGAGGGCTCACCGACTGCTTTCCAAAGTGGCTGCAGCATTCTCTTTTAAATTTAAGCTTGCAAGTGCGAGCTGGTTGAAACGGATGGTGGTAGGTAAACCTGCGGGGAGGGACATGGGGGTGGCGGCAGTTGAAGTCGCAGGTGGAGAATGTTGGGACAGGTGATATCATCTGTGTTTGGACCTGGGTCAGGGTACCTTGTCTGTACCTTGAGGATGGCGGGGAGAGCACAGCTGGGCCCAGGTCCAGGGAGTGAGGCATGGCAGTGGCCAAAGGAGAGGCTTTAGGTGGTCCTGGGAGATCAAGCAGGGTCTGGACAGGTGGAGGGAGGGGAGGGAGGAGAGTGGGCCAGCGGTGGGGGCGGTGGAGGTGCATGCAGAAGTCAGGGTGACCTTCCTCGTCTGGCCCCCGTCTGTGCGCCATGGGCAGCCTAAGCAGGCATCACCGAGTCTGTGTCTGCTCTCCCCGCTCAGCTGAGCGTGTGGCAGATGCAGACAGCAGGCTGGTACCTGCAGGACAGGCCGGTCACATGCCGGTGGCCCCATGGTCCTGCTATGGCAGAGATTGAAGGAGGGGACTGCCGGCAGGGGCCTCAGCACCCTGGGCATCGGCCCTGCTCATCTGCAGGAAGGAGATGGGTGCCTTTGGGCGCCAGGCATCCCGCACTGGCAGCTGGGGACTGGGGTGGTGTGAGCTGTGTCCCTGTTGTCACAGCTCTCACCTCGAGGCCAGTAGGCTGTGACTTATAGTCTGCATAGGACATCGTCACTGTGGTCACAGCACAGAGTAGGGGCTGTGCCGACAGGACCTGCCGGCTTCTGGCACCCAGAAGTTTTGCCCTCTGGCTGAATTCCAGGCCCGTGGCTGCTGCCCTCACGCCTGCCATGTGGTCATTTCACTAGCTCGGAAGACCTAGGACAGAGACTGGGTTCTGCGTCGCCTCCAAATACACCCAAATGCAGGCCGGGCTGCTTCCATACCCCCAAACGCAGGCCGGGCCATCTCCATACCTGCAAACGCAGGCCAGGCCACCTCCATACCCCCAAACATAGGCTGGGCCACCTCCATACCCGCAGACGCAGGCTGGGCCACCTCCATACCCGCAAACGCAGTCCAGGCTGCCTCCAAATACCCCCAAACTCAGGCCGGGCTGCCTCCATACCCCCAAATGCAGGCCGGGCTGCCTCCATACACCCAAATGCAGGCTAGGCTGCTTTGTGCCTAGCAAATGCAGGTTGCAGGAGGGAGTCAAGAACTGGGCAGCCCCGGGCAGCCACACTGGGCAGGTGAAGGGTTCTCAGGCTGGAGCAGATCCAGTTCCTGCCCTCGGAGACCTCATGCCAAGTGGGGAGCCAGATGGGGATTATGGCAGGTGCTATACCCGGTGCTGGGGACTTAGAAATCCTGGAAGGCTTCCTGAAGGAAACGGCACCCACCGAACAGCTTGGGAGCCACACCCCAATGCACGCTCTGCCAGGCACCGTGTACCCTGCGTCGGCCTCTGGTCGGGCATCTCAGTAGCAGACAGAGGAAGGGACTGCGACTGTGGCTAATGAGTAGACAGTGGGCAGGCCCTACCTGCCCCTCCACACAAAGTCTGTGGCCTGGGCCCTTGTTATCATGTCCTCGTCCTTCGTGGATAGTGTGTGGGAGAGAGTCTAGGAAGTGGGTGCAGCTCCCCCACTCCTGCCTCTGGTAACCGGAGCTCATTCGGCTCCATGCCCACTGTCTTGCCCTGGCACCCGAGCCTCTCAGATTCGAGTGATGAGGAATCTCTTGGTGAATCTCTTCATTTCTCTGTCCCTGAATCGGGCTGATTCTTTGGCTTTCTGGCAGCTTCTGAAGGGCCACGTGTGGTGTGGGCCCCAGGTCTGGGCTTCTCTGGGATTTTCCTTGCCTGGAGATGTCTTTGGGGATGTTTGATCCCAGCCTGGGCCTCTAGCACTGCCCAGCTGGCCTCTAGGCTGGGGTGGGAGGCTGGCTTGGCCCCTGATGGGGCCTGCAAGAACCAGGGGAGTGAGTGAGGAGGCACCTGCCCGCCCACTCGTGCCTCCCCTCCCCTGGCCCCAAATCTTGGTCTGTTTTCCCAAGAGAAACCGTTGACATTATCTGGGTGAGCTGCACAGTCACCTCGTGTCTCAGGGCCTTAGCCTCGTCCCCAGGGCTTGAGACAGGAGAGGCCATCAAAACCGGGCAGCCCCCCACCCTGGGAGAGTCCGGCTGTGGGCCCCCAGCTGATGGTGCTCGTGTGCCCGCAGGCTGCTGTCCCCAAGGCCCAGCCTCCTCACCCCGACTGGCGACCCCCGGGCCAATGCCTCACCCCAGAAGCCACTGGACCTGAAGCAGCTGAAGCAGCGAGCGGCTGCCATCCCCCCCATCGTGAGTGCCCACCCCCAGAGCCCCACAGAGTCCACCCTGACCTTGACTTTCCCATTCATTGAGACAGAGAATCCCATGGGCGGGAGCGTGCACCTGCAGCCTAGCTCATCCGCTTCTGTTTCCTGGAGAAATCCCCGTGGAGCTGAGGTGGGAACAGCTGGGGAAGCTGGCAGGCGTACCGGGTGGGGCTCCCAGTGAAGGCGGGAACTGGCGGCCTAAGGTCTCCCCCCTTCCACCCTGCAGCACCCTTGAACCCCCAGATTAGATACTGGGTCATGGGGAGGCAGGAGCTTCCCCCACCCACTCAGCTATAGCAACAGCTTGGCCAGGGAAGGGTGGCCTACCAGTTCTGATCCTGGGGCCCTCTGGGGACACCCTCCTGGAAGGTTCTCTCAGCTGGGTGCGTGGGCCCTTGGAGGTGCCTTCTCCAGGGAGGTGAGTCTGGCCTTCCCAGTTGCAACTGGGGGCTCCGGGCTAAAAGACCCTGAGCTGACCAGGCTGGTGGTCCCTTGGGACTTTGAGTGATGGGCTCAGGGCGTGTCAGGCTACACGGCCCAGTCCCCGAGGCCCACAGAATCCTGTTGCTCAGTCCTGGCTTCCCTGAGACCCAGAGGATTTGGGTCCACAGAAGGAGCTGGAGGAGAGAGTCACAGCAGGCTCTAGCCTCCTGTCCACCACCAGGCTGCTAGGCCAGGCTTTTTGGGAGGTGGGCTCCCCCTGTCCATCACCAGGCAGCTGGGCTAGGCTTTCTGGGGAGGTGGGTTCCCCCTGTTCACTACCAGGCAGCTGGACCAGGCTTTTTAGGAGGTGAACTCCCCCTGTCCATCACCAGGCAGCTGGGCCAGGTTCTGGGAGGTGGGTCCCCCTGTTCACCACCAGGCAGCTGGGCCAGACTTTTTAGGAGGTGAGCTCCCCCTGTGCACCACCAGGCAGCTGGGCCAGGCTTTTTGGGAGGTGGGCTCCCCCTGTCCATCACCAGGCAGCTGGGCCAGGTTCTGGGAGGTGGGTCCCCCTGTTCACCACCAGGCAGCTGGGCCAGGCTTTCTGGGGAGGTGAGCTCCCCCTGTTCACCACCGGGCAGCTGGGCCAGGTTTTCTGGGAGGTGGGCTTCCCCATGTGCTCTGTGCTAAGACCTCCCTTTCTTGCTGCACCTGGGACCTTGAGCATGTCGCTGGCTTTCCCGGGCCTTGGTTTCCAGGCTGGTCGCGTGCATGTCTCTCCCTGACCCTGTCACTTTCAGACACCCTCTGTGGATGCTCACTTATGCCTGCTTCCCTCAGCAGGTCACCAAAGTCCATGAGCCCCCCCGGGAGGACGCAGCTCCCACCAAGCCAGCTCCCCCAGCCCCACCGCCACCGCAAAACCTGCAGCCGGAGAGCGACGCCCCTCAGCAGCCTGGCAGCAGCCCCCGGGGCAAGAGCAGGAGCCCGGCACCCCCCGCCGACAAGGAGGGTGAGTGCACACCAGTGGCTGAGTGGGGCTGGGGCAGCAGGGGACTGACGGGCAAGGGATGTTTGTGTGTCTAGAGCAGCTGCTGCAAACCCCATGGCCACAGTGGCAGGGAAAGCAAAGTAAACGAATGGAACAGTTGAGCAGGGGGAGGCAGCTGGGAATGGTAGGGACTGCGGCAATTGGAGAACTCTTGTTTTCTCTAAAGTGGGCACGTATTGGCCTTGGCCAAGAGTCACCCCGTGGCAAATCAGGCCTGGGGTGGTTCTTCCAGCAAAGCCAGAAATCCATCTTCTTATGTGAAATCCCCCTGGTTTCTCAACACTGGCAACTTCTCAAAATTTTCAAAAGCATTGTGAACACGCAAAAACATGTCTACAGCCCAGCCTCTGATTCGGTGTGAATCAGTCCACGCAGGAGCTTCTGGAATCACAGATGGGGCCCAGCACCCGGCTGGCAGCAGCTCTGGGGCCTGGGCAGGAAGGGCTGCCCTCCCCAGCTGGCATCCTGACCTCGCTCCAGGCCCAGGTCTCTGGGTTCACCAGGAGCCAGGGTTGGGGGTGACTCCCGAGCCGCTGTGTCACAGGGACTGCCCCGGGCACACCTCACTGTCATCACGTGAAGCTCAAGGTCAGGAGACAGGCGGGTGTGATTGCTTGTTCTCTGGATCTTCAATCTCTGCCCCACTTCCCACTAGGCCCAAGAAATTCTGAACCTGTGTCCCCAAAGAGGCATCTTCTCCAGGTCAGCCTGGCACGCAGCAGGTGCTGTTGTGCCTTGCAGGTGTTGGGGGCTGCCTCCCCAGAGGTTCCCCACCCTGGGCTAGCCCCGGCGCTTGCTGGCAGGCTGCTCCAAAGGTCTGAGGGCAGCAGGACACCAGGCCGACCTCCTGACCAGCACAGCCCAGGGACAAATCCGGGTGACTGCAGCTACCATCAGCTGCCCCCTCCCCGCTGCCTTGGGTGTGACATGCCCCTTCTCTTTTTTTTTTTTTTTTTTTTATTTGAGACGGAGTGTCACTCTCGCCAGGTTGGAGTGCAGTGGCACAATCTCCGCTCACTGCAACCTCTGCCTCCGGGGTCCACCGAGGCTGCTGGGTCACGACATTTGTTGAAAACCCAAGGCCCCAGGCACCATGCTGGCAGAGTGGGGATTAGGTAGGGAGAAGAGGAAGTCTCTGCTCTGGGGAGCTGCTGTTTTTTTGAGTGAGGAGGATGTTAAACCAGGGAACACGTAACGAAGCAAGATGGTTTTAGAGTCATTCATCCACCATGAGAAACAAAACGGGTTGAGTGAAGAGGCGGCTCCGGGAAGGACCCTGTGGAGTGGGAAGCAGCCCTGCTGTGGGAGATCTCTGGGTGGGCATTGCGGGCAGAGGGAACAGCACAGGCAAAGGCCCTGGTGTGGAAACACGCTCGGGGTGTGTGAGGAGTCGCCGGGGGTGGTTGTGGCCAGGGAAGGGTGGGCGGGTGGACAGTGAGGGAAGTGGGGACCGGATTGTGTGGGGCCTCTCAGGCCACAGCGGGCAGTGGATTTTGTCTCAGGTGTGGCAGGGGCTGCTGGAGGGATTTGAAGTGAGCGTGTGTTGTGGAAGGGGAAGGAGGTGCTTGTTATCTGATTTATATCTTGGAAAGCTCTGTCTGGCCGTTGTTGAGTCAAGGGCAGAAGCAGGAGGTCACAGCGCAGCTCTTGGCAGGCGACAGAGGCTGCCTGAACTGCACAGGTGGCTGTGGAGGTGGAAGGAAGGGCGCGTCGGGAGTTTGTTTTGGAGGCAAAGCCAGTGGGGCGTTGAACCCAGTGTGGGGATGACGCCAGGGATGTCTCGCTGGAACTGGGATGCCCCATGACCAGGGCTGGGCTACCTGGGGCCAGGGTACAGTGTGCGGCCCAGGGTGTGGCTCTGGGAGACGTTGCAGGTTTGGGGTGCCAGCCCGGGAAGGAGCTGGGTATCCATGTCAGGGGCCCCAGCAGCTTTGGCCAGGGTCAGATCTGATCAGGGCTGGAACTGCACGGCGCCAGCCAGGTCCTGCTGAGCCAGGTCGCAGGCCCCTGTCCTGGGAGAAAGGGAGCCACCGGCCAGCAGTTCCCGCGGCTGGCACTCAGCCCGTTGGTGTGGCCAGGGCCTGTGCCGTTTCCTGGCCTCATTCCCCGTGGGGACGGTGCACCTGGCGTCAGGCCCTGCATGCCTTTCTTGCACAGCCTGGCTTGCAGCTCAGCTCCCGCAGGGACACACATGAACTTGACACCCAGCGCTACCTCTCTGGTCTCTCAGGAAGCCAGCCTATTCTGCCCCTGGCTCCCACACAGAGCGGCTCAGCCAAGCAGGTCCCTTGGGGCCCCCTGGGCCCAGCTGGAGGAACAGGTTGTCTCTCCAGGCTCTCGGCCGCCCGCCCAGCCTGGCCTAGCCCCAGTTTGCCTTCCAGCATCGAACAGCTCCCCTCCTCTCCCTCCCAACTCTCTGGAACTGGGCTGGAGGAAGCACCAGAGGCTTACAGGGCTGGGTAGCCAGAGGGGCCAGGTCCAGGGCGTTTGCAGGATCTCCAGATCTGAGGCAGGCCCTGTACAGGTGCCTCCACTGGGGACTGGTTAAGAATGAGAATTCCCCTGCATCTGTGCCCCCTGCCTCCTGTGGGCTGCCCACCTCGCCAGGGCACAAGTCCAGGGGAAACAGTCTTCAAGGAGAGAATTGGGGGCAATTTGGTACATAGGCCTCCTTTGCCCACCTGCTCTGCTCACAGCAGGCATCATTAATTGATCTTAGCACTCTCCTCCTCTGTCACACCCTGATGGGCCCTCAGAACCTCCTTTGTTCATCTGGAGGCGGCATGATAGATGACACCTGCCTGCCATTCCTGTCCCAGAACCCAGAGGGCTCCGTCATTCCCAAGTTGTGTCTCTGCTCAACTTCTTGGCTGGTTATCTCTCCATAGGATTGGTCCTCAGGGAGAGGTTCAGAGCTGAGGACAGATTTCAGCAAAGGGCGAGAGGCCAGCAGGAAGATGCCATGAAGCCAGGCCTGAGCCCCGGGGCCCTGCTGAGTTTACAGGATCTCCCCAGGCCTGAAATCTAGGACCCATCATTGCTTCTCTGCCGCAGGCCGTGTGGCATAGCAGTCTGGGTTAAGGCCATGATCTGCAGCCCCAGTGCCTGGGTTCGAAGCTGCTATCTGCCACTTGCTAGCTGGGGCCTTTGACCAGGTGGCTTAACCTCTCAGCTTCCATTTTCCCGTCTGTGAAATGGGGACAGTCAGTCAGTTCCTTGTAGGGTGCTGTGAGAATAAATGAGTGAACACGCTTACATTCCTGTCAGCCGTGGAGCCCTGAGAGAGCATGACCTCTCGGTAATGCCCTTTGCACGCTCCGCCTGGTAAGTAGCCCTGCCTGAGCTTGGCTTCTCAGCCAGCCAGCACACAACCGCTGCTTGCACTGGCTCAGTGGGTTTCTGATCCTGACTCGGCTAAGTATTTGCTGGTGAACTCAGATGAGCCCATTGGTGTGTCTGTACCTCAGTTTCCCCTCTGTAAAATGTGTCTGGCAGCAGTCTCTGTGTGAGCTTAACCGGAGGCTCATGGAGGCCGTGGGATGCTGAGCACAGTGCCTGTGCTGAGTACCACTCAGCAAACTGAGGCTGACGCTGTGGTTGTTACCTGGAGGGTCTGGGCTTATAACTCCCCACTGCCCGCCACAACACACACACACAGGCACACACACACATCCATGCACTCGCACACACGTGCACGTGCACACACACACATCACAGGTTACCTCCTTCAACATTGTGTACAGGCACACACACATCCATGCACTCACACACACACGCACATACACGCGCACGTGCACACACACACACATCACAGGTTACCTCCTTCAACATTGTGTACAGGCACATACACACATCCATGCACTCACACATGCACATGCACGCGCACACACATCACAGGTTATCTCCTTCAACATTGTGTACAGGCACACACACATCCATGCACACACACACATCCATGCACTCACACACGCACGCACGTGCGCGTGCACACACACACACATCACAGGTTACCTCCTTCAACATTGTGTACAGGCACACACACACATCCATGCACTCACACACACATGCACGCACGTGCGCGCACGCACACACACACACACATCACAGGTTACCTCCTTCAACATTGTGTAGAGCACAGGCCAGCAAGCTTTTCCTGCAAAGAGCCGGAGAGTGAACATTTTAGGCTTTGTGGGCCAGACAATCTCTGTTGCAAGGATTCAGCTCTGCCATAGACAATACATAAATGCACAGATGTGGCCACGTTCCAGTAAAAGCGTATTCACAAAGTCAGACGGCGGGGCCAGGCGTGGGGGCTCACGCCTGTAATTCCAGCACTCTGGAGGCCAAGGTGGGAGGATCTGTTGAGCCCAGTAGTTCAAGACCAGCCTGGGCACACATAACAAGACCTCATCTCTACAAAAACAAAATATAAACTAGCCAAGCGTGGTGTGGTGACACGTGCTTGTAGTCCCAGCTACTTGGGAGCCTGAAGTGGGAAGATCCCTTGAAGCCAAGAGTTCAAGACCAGCCTGGGGCAACATAGCAAGACCCCATCTCTACAAAAGTAAAACAAATTAGCCAGGCATGGTGCGGTGGTGGGCGCCTGTATTCCCAGCTACTTGAGAGGCTGAGGTGGGAGAATCACTTGAGCCCAGAGGTGAAGGCTGCTGTAAGCCGTGACAGCACCACTGCACCCCAGCCTGAGTGACAGAGGGAGACCCTGTCTCAAAAAAATTAGGGGGCAGACAGACCCTCTGAGATACTGTTTGCCACCTCCTGGCTTAGAGGCCTGTCCAGGGACCTTGGCTTGCTGGGCTTGGTTGAGTGCTTGTGGGGTTGCAAAGCCAGAGGGTCCCGTTCTCGTCCTCAGCGGCAGCTGAGAGCCCCCAGCTCAGACCTTGAGATCCCCTCCCCTGCTGAGCAGAATACCATGGGGTTACAGAGCAGCACCCAGGCAGGCAGACTTGGGGGGCTTCCCGGAGGAGCCCAGGCCGTCACAGGCCACCACTACCGTGGGTGCAGGAAGGCCGTTTGTGTAGGGTCAGCCAGGGCTCCCGAGGTCTGACTGCCCCACCTCCTGCCCTCAGCAGAGAAGCCTGTGTTCTTCCCAGCCTTCGCAGCCGAGGCCCAGAAGCTGCCTGGGGACCCCCCTTGCTGGACTTCCGGCCTGCCCTTCCCCGTGCCCCCCCGTGAGGTGATCAAGGCCTCCCCGCATGCCCCGGACCCCTCAGCCTTCTCCTACGCTCCACCTGGTAAGTAGCTCCGCCCGAGCTTGGGCTTCTTCAGCCAGTGCACAATCGCTGTTTGCACTGTTTGCACCGGCTCAGAGCTGCACACAGAAGCATCTTAAAGCCTTATGGGACCTGGCTGGAGGGACAGCCTGGTCAGTGGAGGGAAAGGGGGAGATCTTTTAAGAAAGCTGCCCCAGGGTTGAGATGGAAGCCACTGGCAAGAGGGAGCCACAGCAGGTGCTTGAGCTGGTGAGGGGCAGGCTTAGAGTGGGAGCTATGTTTTCCGTTGACGGCTTAGAGCTAGAGAATGGGCAGATGGTAGAAGAGCCTGGGGAGGGAGCAGAGGCGCTACCTTTGTTCACAGACTCTGTGAGGCTGCATTTCGGCCCTGTTCTAGGTCCTGCAGTCCTGCTGGGCCTCACCAGCTGTAAAGCAGCACAGCCGGGGGCTGGTACAGACTGCCGTTGGTAAAGGCTGGTCCCGAGGGATGCGTGGGCCAAGGGAGCCAGAAGAACAGGGAAAGTCATGCCAGGCAGACGGAACAGCAAGTGCAAAAGCCCAGAGGCAGGAGAGAGCAGGCAAAGCTTGAGAAACTGAATCTGGCCACCACTGCCGAAGCTCGGTGCCCAGTGAGCTGGGGAGACCCAGGGGCCAGGTCAGGCGAGCCTGAAGGCCAAGTCGGGGGCTAAGACTTTCTCCTGAGGACAGTGGGAGCCATCGAGGGCACACAGCACAGGGAGGGTGTGCACCAGTAGACTTTTCCAAAAAGGTCCTTTTGGTTCCTATAAGGGGAAGGGGCTACTGGGGGCTACAGTGGAAATGGGGAGACAGGGGATCCAGATGAGAGTTGAGGGCGCTTGGATCAGGGCCTGGGCAGTGGGTGAGGTGGGAGGCTTCCCCAGGATAGTGGTGTCTGCACCTAGGACTCGGGTCACTAATGAGGACAGAGCCAGGCAGGGCAATAGAGGGGTGCGCATGGATGGGCACTTCCTGGCCAGGACAGGGAAGAGGTGGAGTGCAGCCTGGAGTGTGTGTCCGGCAGGGACGTGACCGCTCCTGGGCCCCACAATGGACAGACATGTGCTCCACAGGTCACCCACTGCCCCTGGGCCTCCATGACACTGCCCGGCCCGTCCTGCCGCGCCCACCCACCATCTCCAACCCGCCTCCCCTTATCTCCTCTGCCAAGCACCCCAGCGTCCTCGAGAGGCAAATAGGTGCCATCTCCCAAGTGAGTGGTAGCCCTTCCTTTCTTGGGGGCTTGGTCTTCTTATCTGTAAAGTGGGGGCAATGGGACCAATGAAGTCTGGGTGGGGGCCAGGCTCTCGGGGGCCTGGGTCATCTCCACTCAGGCATCTGGGGTCTGAGCTGGCTAGGTCCTGCCCCAGGCACTCAGGGCCTCGTCCCTGGGGGGTCACTCTGTATTGCAGTCAAGGGCATGGCTCAGGAACCAGTCTGTGTGGCCTCAGGCAAGTTACTTGACCTCCTGTTTCCCCCACTGCGAAATGGAAGGGCAAATGCAAGGGGCTCAGAGGGCATGGCCCCTTCACAGGGGAGGGGGCCAAGGCTTGGGAGTAGCAGTGACTTGTCTGCCGTCACACAGCTGGACAGCAGCCCCAGCCTCTGACCCACACATGGGCTTTTTGAACAGGAGCGTCAGGCACTCTGGACTGTGGGGGAGGGACCAGGGTGCCCCTGTGACCCCACAACTCCGCCCCTACAGGGAATGTCGGTCCAGCTCCACGTCCCGTACTCAGAGCATGCCAAGGCCCCGGTGGGCCCCGTCACCATGGGGCTGCCCCTGCCCATGGACCCCAAAAAGCTGGGTAAGTCTCCTGGCCCATCCATCTGGGTGGCTCAGGCTGGGCTCTGGCTGTCCTGTGGGTGGGGCGGGGGAGGAAGGGGTATCTTGGCCCACGGTACTCCAGGTAGCAGCTGGGAGGTCCCCCCTCAGCAGCCCTGGCTGGAACATGGTGGGGAGGGGCAGCGCTTCCCAGCCCCTGGCTCGGGTTGGGTGGGGACAAGCCTCCCGGGACCCTGCCCCGGCAGCACGTGACTCGCTCCTCTTACTGGTCCTCAGCACCCTTCAGCGGAGTGAAGCAGGAGCAGCTGTCCCCACGGGGCCAGGCTGGGCCACCGGAGAGCCTGGGAGTGCCCACGGCCCAGGAGGCATCCGTGCTGAGAGGTGAGGGCCCTTCTGCCCTGGGCCCCCAGCGTCTGCCCCTGTTCCTTGGGTGCCCAAAGGGCCCTTTATTCAAAACCTGCTGGGAAGTGTCATCTCCCAGAGGGTCTGGGGGCCCCTCTTCACAGCCGTCTCCCTCACC
Organism: Pan troglodytes; assembly: GCF_028858775.2. Taxonomy (NCBI): domain Eukaryota; kingdom Metazoa; phylum Chordata; class Mammalia; order Primates; family Hominidae; genus Pan; species Pan troglodytes. The sequence goes on along the minus strand of NC_072408.2, from coordinate 131,181,534 downwards.
ATTTAGGGGTAGGGGGACTCCCTCTGCGTTGAAACAACTAGCACAACTTGTGGGTCTCTCAGTCAGGGTGGCTCTCAGGACTGGGGCCTGGGGAAGGAAGGGCCACAGACACCCCCTCAGCCCCACATCTTGTGTCTTCCAGGGACAGCTCTGGGCTCAGTTCCGGGCGGAAGCATCACCAAAGGCATTCCCAGCACACGGGTGCCCTCGGACAGCGCCATCACATACCGCGGCTCCATCACCCACGTAGGTGTCCTGGGGTGCGGCATGAAGGACGATTGGGACCAGCACAGGGCCGGCCCATCTTATAACCCCTCATTGTCACCAAACCATTAGCCTCAGCCAATGGGGTGATGACTGGGGGACAGCAGTTCACTCCATGAACTTTCATCTAGTCTGCATGGAGTCAGGCACTGGGATTGCCAAGCACAGCTCAAAACTCTGCCTTCAGGGAGCTGCCATGTAGTGGAAGGAAACAGACCAGGGTAAATAAGTAGGCTGGTGAAAACCGAGCAGGTAGGCAGAATGTGAGCGTACCGCGGCTGAGAATGCCTGGCCACGGACATTGCTTAGACAGGTGAGGAAGGTGACATGTCAGCTGTGGCCAGAAGAAATTGAGGGGGCAAGCCATGCGGGAATCTCAGGGAACAGCATTCTAGGCTCAGGGAACAGCATGTGCAAAGACAGAGCATGAGAGGGTTCCTGAATCGTGCCAGGACTGGTGCCCCAGCCTTGCAGCTGGTGAGCTGTGGACCCAAGGTTTTGTGCCACGTGTGTCTGGCTCTAGAACACAGTGACAGAGCGTGGGTCCACACACGTGCACACGTGCATGCACGTTCTAACCGTGGAGCTTCGGGCAACAAGATGGTCCACAGGGAGGTGTTTTTCACTCAGGCAGCGTCAAATCCCACCACAGAGGAGCCATTTACACTTTGCCCTTCTCTGAAATCTGCAGGTTTTAAAAATCTGAGCTTTCAAAGGCAGCTGTGCTGAGTGGGAAGGGCAAGTGCTTTGGACAAAAGTCAGGCTGAGGGCCCTCGGGTGCCAGCTCCACCACCTACTCAGACAGGCAGCGGCCTGCCCTGACTCCGTTTCCCCTTTGCTAACAGTATTCCTGGGAGAGTCATTCTCCTGAAGTCGTAGGGACCTTTGAAGTTCCCAGGCATCCACCTGCTCTGGGTTCCTGAGTGGCCATGACCCGCGCCCTTCCTCGAACCTCCCAGTTACACACATCTCTTTGATTGCTTTTGGCAGACAGCCAGCTGCCAAAACATGTGAGATAGGCAAGGGTCAAACTTCCGTGCAGTCTCACTACCAGATAGTGAGGAAGTCAGCGTGTGGCCTGCACGCACAGAGCCGTTTATTAACCGAGTAGGTGCCACAGGCAGGGACCACGTGGTTCCCAGCTGGCAAGGGAGGTCAAGAAAGTCCCAGCTCCCTGATCCTCCAGGGACTTCCTGCCCATCTTGGGAGTAGAGTTCATTGGGGCCAAGAGCAAGAGGCTACAGGCTCATCTCCTGGAAGCAGACGTTATGCAAACAGAAGCTTCCCTGTTAATGGGAGTTTGTCCAGTGTATTCTCCCAAGAGCAGGGGCCACCGGCTGGATTTCTGTTCTCTGTCCATGTCCCTGAAGATGGCACCTCTAAAATACTATAGCTCAAAAACGTCAAGCTGGACACAGTGGCTCTTGCCTGTCAACCCAGCATTTTGGGAGGCCAAGGTGGGAGGATAGCTTGAGCCCAGGAGTTTGAGACCAGCCTGGACAAAAAGAGGCCTGTCTCTACAGAAAATTTAAAAATTGGCTGGGCATGGTGGCACATACCTGTAGTCTCAGCTACTTGGGACTGGGAGGCAGGAAGATCACTTGAGCCCAGGAGTTTGAGGCTGCAGTGAGCTATGACAGTGTTCTACACTCCAGCCTGGGCAATACAGCAAGACCCCTTCTCAAAAAAAAAAATCAGATGCCTCAGTTTCACCATGGAGAGCCCCCCTTTTTAAATCATTTATTGTGGTGTTCAGTAAGCCACTGATCTCTGCAGTACAAACCCAGTTCTGACATGGACCATCTGATGTTAGGGCTGGATACAGAAAGGGGTGTACTTGTATTAGCTGCCTCTTGGGGGGCTTTTCCCACCAGGATGCTGCAGGAATCCTGTGCTTTCCTGATGGGAGAGGTGGCTGCCCCGAGCTGTCACCTGACTTAGCACCTATTGTGCCACACTGTTAGTGTACAGGTGTCTTAAAGCACAGCAGGGAGATGCTGCTCAGAGTATTTGCTTTGGGAAGTTTGGGGGGAGCTCATCAGAATTCAGGGCGTCTTGCTGTTGCCCTCCACAAAGACCAGGATCTGCGGTGAACACCCCGGGGTACCAGGTGCTGCCCTCTGCCAGGGGATGTCCCCAGCCAAGCAAGTCCAGCCAGAGACTCAGAGCTCACTGGTCCAGGTCTTGGGACATAGTAGGACCCTTACCATTGAATCTGCTCCTGGAACCCTAGAAAGAGAAGAGGGATATTGAGATTTGGGGACCCGTTGTCTGTGCCAGATGCCTTTGAGAATCATCAATGCAGAAGGTCTCCATTTTGTGGATGTGCAAACTGAGGCTCAGAAAGGAGGTCCCAAGGCAGCTTGGTAGTAAAGTTGCTGTTTGACACCCAACATTCTGATTCCAAAGTCATATTCTAACTCTGATGCTTGTGTTCTTGAAAGTCACCCAAGGCAGGATGCTGCCCCATGTGGCCATCTCCTCTCTGCTTGAACATATCCTCCAACGGGGAGCTCATTCCCTATATGGCAGTGGTTCTCAGTTGGGGGAAATTTTGCCTCCAACTCTCTAGGGACATTTTCGATTGTCCTAACTTGGTGGGGGACACACTGGGGAGGCGTGTACTCCTGGCTTCTAGTGCTTTGAAGCCAGGGATGCTGTTAACAGCCCGCAGTGCACAGGACAGCCCCACAGCAAAGAAGGGTCCAGCTCCAGCTGTCAGGAGGGCCGAGGTGGAAAACCTGGGTTAGAACTAAAATTTCCAGTGTGCTGCCCTGACGTGAGTCCTTGTCCTGGTTTTAGGAAACCAAAGTGCATGACGTGGTCACGGGCACAGCACAGGAGCAGAAACCCCAGCGTCCCCGCCAGTTGCCGTTTTCGGTAACTGAATGTCAAGGCTCTGAGAAGTAGACCCCACGCAGTGGTGGGGACACAGACTCCAGGACCAGAATGCCTGGGTTCAAGTCCCCGCCTGCCCCTTATTAGCCAGGTGACCCCGGGTAAAGTCACTGTGCCTCCCTGTGCCTCGGTTTCCCCATCTGAAACAGGCATAATCAACAGGGTTGTCTTAGGGTTGTTTCGAGGATTAAATGAGCAAATCCATAGAGAGCACCCAGAACAGCGTCCACTCATGGGAAGCACTTGACAAGGGATCTTCATTCTTCAGGTTCCTCATAGGGTTTTGTTCCATGCAAACTCTTACCTATTTGAGACAGTGTGTGTGTGGACACGCGTGTGCATCGGTGGGCACATGGGCTTTTAAGCACGTCTTTGCCTGCATTTGAGTTGAGAGGGGTCCTGGGCTGCAGCCTCCTGGGCGCTCACCCCTCTGCACCTGCAGGGCACGCCAGCTGACGTCCTGTACAAGGGCACCATCACCAGGATCATCGGCGAGGACAGCCCAAGTCGCTTGGACCGCGGCCGGGAGGACAGCCTGCCCAAGGGCCACGTCATCTACGAAGGCAAGAAGGGCCACGTCTTGTCCTATGAGGGTGAGTCGCAGGAGGAGAGGAGGCCCAGGACCAGGGGAGGAGTGTGCTTGGCCCACTGAGGTAGCTTCACAGGGAGGCAGGGCTGGATTGACATCAGAAAGCACAATCTGATAGGTGGTGACCTCCTTACCCCTGCAGGTATGCAAGCCAGCAGCAGGGAAGCGTTGGCCTTAGCTGCCTCCCACCTCTGCCCAGTTCTTTACAGTTTAGGAAACAAACTCATGGCCAACCTTTTTAGAAGCGTAGGAGGGAAACTGAGGCCCGGAACAGAAGCCCGAGCTCACGCCGCCAGGCCTCCAGCACCGTACTGACAAACCACGCACTCTCTCATTGGCCATGAAAGAGGCCATGGCCAGAGTGCCCCTCGCCCCACTGTGTCCCAGGCTCTTGCTGCGGAGCCCCCATCCTCTCCCTCTCTAGGCTCTGGGTTCCAGAACGAGGAGACCCTGCCAGGAAGGAGTTAAGGGAGTCGAGTGCCGGGAGAGAGAATTTCCTGGCAGCCTAGGGCACCCAGGGGTGTGGAGATGAAAGCTGCTAATGGGCACCTCTCTCAGCACTGCAGCTGCGAGGCCCGGAATTGCCTCTCCTCCATCCACCTCCGCCTGTGCCCGCGGCCCCCTCCCCAGGCCTGGGAGGTGGAGGTGGCACCGTGTGGCTTAGGAACATAATGCACTCCCTGCTGCCACAGAGATAGCCTTGGAGACAGGCCTGCAGCTGTGTCTTGGGTGCCAGCTCATGCCCTGGTGCCCCTGGACTGAGTGCCCTGGGGGTGGCGGGAAGCCTGGGAAGGGCTGGTGGCGGGGTTAGTCAAGAGCTTGTCTTGAAAGGTCACTGGGTAGAGTCCCACCTTGGGACCCCAGACCAGTGCCTGAGCCTTTATAGGCCTTCAGTGTATCGTCTTCATCATGGGTTTCAGTCGGGGCCTTTAAACTCTCGTCTGCTCCCTGGGCCAGGTAGGCAGTGTGGGCAGCGGCAGGTGTGAGACTGTAGGGAGTGGGGAGGACTGTAGGGAGTGGGGAGGACTGTAGGGAGTGGGGAGGACTGTGGTGCCTGCCCATGCCGTCCACTCCCCTGCGGCCACCGGTCAGCCAGGTTTCTCATCTCCGTTTTTATCTGAAATCTCCCAATGTTTAAACATCGACGATTAATTTGGAACGTTTTCTGAACAGCAACCCAGTACCCTCCTGTTGGCAACCCCTGGAGTAGCTCACGGGCCGTGGGCCACACGAAGCAATGGTTGAAAAGCCCGAGAGCCTGTCAGTTGCTCATTCCCTCTGAGGGGTGGGGCGGGGGCTCCCGGGGCTCATTTCTGATAGCTCTGGACTCGGCTGCCCTGGAAGGAGAGCCCTGGCTAGATGGGCAAAGCCCAGCCTTTACCTTCGGGGGCCACCTCCGTCTGTTCAACTCTCTGCCTGTCCGGGGAGCAGTGAGCCGGGCCCATGTAGGCTCCTTTGGCCTGGCGAGGCCACCCCTGCCACCCCTCACCACTGCCTGCAACACACACCTCTCCGTGCACACGCAGACTTGTGGTCGGACACTCACATGCACATCGGCACAGGTTTCTGGGTGTGACATGTGTATACATACAAAGCCGTGTACTGCCTGCACCCTGGTACATGTGTGTACATGGACCCACTTAGTTCTCAGCAGCCAGGCTCACGTGCATGTGCCCACATCCACTCCTGCACGCACAAGACCCATGCCAGTGCACATGCGTGCTCCTGCCTGCCACACGTCCACACATTGCTGATGTATCGGTGCACACGCATGCTCCTGCCTGCCCGCACCTCCACTCTGCTGTATCGGTGCACGCGTGCTGCTGCCTGCCACACATCCACACTCTGCTGCTGATGTATCGGTGCACGCGTGCTCCTGCCTGCCACACATCCACACACTGCTGATGCGTCTTTGCTCACGTGCGTGTGTATGCACTTGTTCACGCCCCATGTCGGCACCCGTGTGTGTGGACACAGACTCACATGCTTATGTGGTCATAGGCACACCCTTGCTTGCAGACAGAGCACCCTGGAGGGCTAGGGTACAGGGTGCAGGCAGCGTGCCCTGCATCTCCCACCGTGCAACCCCCTGGAAAAGCTCCTGGGTCCTGCTGGCAGGCCCCCGGGGGCTGCAGGCTGCCAGCTACCTCTGGAGGCCTCGGCTGTGAGGCTTTGTGACGGGGCCAGCATGGAAGCACTGCTGGCTCCTGCCTACCGGCTCTGCCTGTCCTGCCTGCCCACCGTGGTTCTGGGCCCGTGCCCAGCTCCTCACCGAGTGCTTTGTGTGGTTTCCAGGTGGCATGTCTGTGACCCAGTGCTCCAAGGAGGACGGCAGAAGCAGCTCAGGACCCCCCCATGAGACGGCCGCCCCCAAGCGCACCTATGACATGATGGAGGGCCGCGTGGGCAGAGCCATCTCCTCAGCCAGCATCGAAGGTGATAGCAGGGAGGAGACTTCATCTCTCGGTGCCCCCTGGTGGGCGGTGGGGGGATGGCTGACCCCGTTTTACAGATGGGGAAACCGAGGCTGGGCTTTCTGAGGCTCCATCTGGAGGTAGCGCAGGGACCTTCCCGTGCTGGGTCCTACTCCACCATCATCGTGGGGATGACCACTGGCGGCTGTAAACACTCACCCCTGTCACTGCCCAGTGTCGGCTCAGGGACCCACGGAATGATGGCCTTATCCTCTCCTACCCAGGTCTCATGGGCCGTGCCATCCCGCCGGAGCGACACAGCCCCCACCACCTCAAAGAGCAGCACCACATCCGCGGGTCCATCACACAAGGTACTGCCCTGTCCCCTGCTCCCTCGTTGCCCCCAACGGGTGTACAGTCACGCAGGGCGCGGGAGGGAGAGACACAGCCAGAGTGTGGTGGGAACTCAGGACAAGTATGCAGAAAGGCCTGCAGCACACATGTACATGATCAGTACATGAGCTACGGAGCAAGGGTGTCTCTTACTTATTTCAAAACAAAAAGCAAAATACCACCGATCACCCCTCTGCTTTTAGGTGTCACATAGCAACTGTCCTGTGCTTGGCACTAACCCAGGTGCCACCTGCGTATCGTTTTACAGAACATCCTGGTGAGGCACACGCGATTGGGAGAGGCTTGGAGAGCTCCGAGAACTCTTTCAGGTTCTCGCGGCTGGTCCATGGCACAGCCAGCTACTGTGAACTTGGCAGCTTTGTGGGTTTTTTTTTTTTTTTTTTTTTTTTTGTTGTTGTTGTTGCTGTTTGAGACAGGGTCTCATTCTGTTGCCCAGGCTGGAGTGCAGTGGCACGATCTCAGCTCACTGCAGCCTCCGCCTTTCAGGCTTAAACAATCCTCCCACTTCAGCCTCCCAAGTAGCTGGGACCACAGATGCACACCACCACATCTAGCTAATTTTTGTATTTTTGTAGAGATGGGGTTTCACCATGTTGCCCAGGCTGGTCTCGAACTCCTGAGCTCAAGCTGTCTGCCTGCCGCAGCCCCCCAAAGTGTTGGGATTACAGGCGTGAGCTACTGCACCCAGCCTGTGGTTTTAGCTTCATGATTTCATAGTGTTCCCGACTTGCTGAGGTGGTTCAGTTAATATTCTTGTTTTATGTGTGAAGAAGCTGAGGCCCAGAGAGGTCAGATTTCCTGGTCAAGGTCACACAGCAAGTGGGGATTTGAACTCAGGCAGACTAGCTCCAGAACCCACTGGCGTGGAGGCTCTTGATGGGTCTGGGCGGGGCGGGGCGTGAGGGTCAGTGCTGTCGGCCCGGCAGGGATCCCTCGGTCCTACGTGGAGGCACAGGAAGACTACCTGCGTCGGGAGGCCAAGCTCCTAAAGCGGGAGGGCACGCCTCCGCCCCCGCCGCCCCCACGGGACCTGACCGAGGCCTACAAGACGCAGGCCCTGGGCCCCCTGAAGCTGAAGCCGGCCCATGAGGGCCTGGTGGCCACGGTGAAGGAGGCGGGCCGCTCCATCCATGAGATCCCGCGCGAGGAGCTGCGGCACACGCCCGAGCTGCCCCTGGCCCCGCGGCCGCTCAAGGAGGGCTCCATCACGCAGGTACGGCCCAGGGCCAGGCACACGGGCCCAGTTCTAGGAGGGGTGGCGGTGGCTGTGGGGCACTGCCCTGGGCCTCTCCACATGGGGAAACCGAGGCTGAGAGCTCTCGCGTACCTTACAGTCACCCAGCTGCTCATCACCGGGCCTCAGCTGTGCGTGTTCCAGGGCTGCGCAGGGGGCACCAGGCTCCTGACCTGATTCTACTGAACTCACATTGTTCCCATTCTTCAGGGAGGGAAACTGAGGCCCAGAGAGGCCAAGCAGGCTTCCAAGGCCACAGGACTAAACATAGTGACGAGTAACTGCCTCCGTTGAATCTTTGTGAGGGGCCAGGTGCGGCCTGAGGATGTTGCATGCGTTCATTGTTTCACCCCCTAGCAATGCTCTGAGGTCGTTTTCTTAATGACCTTATTTTATTGCTGAGTAAATTGAGGTTCAGAGAGGTTCAACGACTCACCCAGAGTCACGCAGCAAATGCAGTTGTGAAACCCAAATTCAGATGTTCCTACAGCCGCAGCATCCACTGCACCCACCAGCAGGTTGCACCACAAGAGGCCCCAGTCCCCCCAGGCGGCCCCAGCTCAGTAGGGGAAGTTCCGTGCCGATGGTACGAGGAGCTGTTTGGTGGAAAGCCCCTGAAGGCCACCGTCCTTCCACATGGGCAGAGGTGGCCTCTTGTGAAGGGGAAGGAGAATGGGAGCCACCACGGAGCTGTGGGGCTGTGAGGCAGAAGGACTGGGGTGGGTGTCCCGGGAGGGGTTCCAGCTTGTAGGAAGGTTTTGAAGCCAGGGGGAAGGCAGAAGCAGTAAGATCCCTGATTGTCAGGGGAAGGGTTTGGCTCTCAGCCCCTAGGCAATTGTGGAGTCCTTGGAAGCATCCACCGCATGACCAAGACAGGGTCCAGATTCTAGAATATTCTTTTGAAAAACAAGGGCAGTTCCCCTTCTTACGACAGTAATGAAGACATCCCTAAATAGAGTTTTGTTGCTTGCAAAGCCCTAAAGTCCCACCATATCAAGTGTCTCCGAAGCCTGCTGAAAAGAGGCAGGGGACCTGGTGGCCTGGCTACGAAGGTCCCAGTCTGGACTGTGACCCCCCCCCCCCATTTCCTCACCATCCTTTCTGTCTGGAGGGCAAACACCTCAGCCCTGACCTCAGTGTCCCTGGGGCTGAAAGCCTCAGGGCGGGTAGTATTGGGTCTGGGTGCTGACTTTCTCTGCTTGGCATTGGGTGGGCCATGGAGGGTCCCAGGCTGAACAGAGGAATGTTTTTTACCCACATGAGGGTGTTGGGCTTCTTTCTCGCAAACTCCAGGGACCATCAGAGGGCCCACCACTTGCGGCAGGGAGAGTTGACTGCTGAACTTTTTACCCCTTTCTGCAGTCCCCCCAGGGAGCGTGGGGACCAGGGTCAGGCCCAGGGTGCGCAGGGCAGTAAGTAACAAGTGTGCCATCTCAGGGTTAGCAAAGCCCTCTGTCTCCCTGCCTCTGGAGGCATCAGATGTCACTTCCATCTTATAGATGACAAACTTTTTGAGGCTCAGAAGGGGGATGCAGCTGGTCTGGGCTATGGCTGTGGCCAGGGCTAGAGCTTACATCCCCTCTGCCCCAGGGCACCCCGCTCAAGTACGACACCGGCGCGTCCACCACTGGCTCCAAAAAGCACGACGTACGCTCCCTCATCGGCAGCCCCGGCCGGACGTTCCCACCCGTGCACCCGCTGGATGTGATGGCCGACGCCCGGGCACTGGAACGTGCCTGCTACGAGGAGAGCCTGAAGAGCCGGCCAGGCACCGCCAGCAGCTCGGGGGGCTCCATTGCGCGCGGCGCCCCGGTCATTGTGCCTGAGCTGGGCAAGCCGCGGCAGAGCCCCCTGACCTATGAGGACCACGGGGCACCCTTTGCCGGCCACCTCCCGCGAGGTTCGCCCGTGACCACGCGGGAGCCCACGCCGCGCCTGCAGGAGGGTGAGTGGGGTGTGCATGGGTGTGAGTGGGGTGGGCGCCTGTCTGGAGAAGCTGTGCCTCCCCATCCACCATTAGCTTAGTTTGCACCTGGGATATCCTCGCCACCCGCTTTCCACCACATCCAAACCACCTGCAGGCCCGTGGGCTCTGCCTCCGATTCCAAACCCTGTCCAACTCCTTGCCACCTCCCAGACCACCGTGGTGTCTCACCTAGCTTCCCCCACGCCCCTCCCTCTTCCTGCTGTAATCCACTCTGCAAACAGCTACCCGGATACTTTCTAAAAATGCAAATCAAATTATTCCACTTCCCTGCTTTCATCCTTCTAGCAACTTCACACGTTTTGCTATGGCCTTGGGGCGCCTGCCTGTTGGGGCCCTGCCTGCCTCTCTTCAGCTGGATTTCTTCATCCTCCCCAGCCCCAGCCCCTGGGCCCTCTTTCTCTTTGTTCCCTGGCCATGCTTAGCTCGGTCAATTCAGTCTTTGCTGGGGAGCTTTCGTGGCTCCTCCTCTCTGCCTGCCATGTCCCCGCCTTCCAGTAACTTCTTTACTTAGTGGGTTTCTTTCCATCCCTCAGGTCTTTGTTTAAATATTACATCCTTGGGGAGGCTTCTTCTAACCAGACCCCCTATCTCCAGTTCATATCACATGCTGCGACATTTTAAAATTGTCTTCCGGCCAGGCATGGTGGCTCACACCTGTAATCCCAGCAGTTTGGGAGGCCAAGGCAGGCAGATCACCTGAGGTCAGGAGTTCAAGACCAGCCTGGTCAACATGGTGAAACCCTGTCTCTACTAAAAATACAAAAAAATAACCGGGTGTGGTGGTACGCACCTGTATTCCCAGCTACTCGGGAGGCTGAGGCAGGAGAATCACTTGAGCCTGGGAGGCAGAGGTTACAGTGAACGGAGATCGTGCCATTGCACTCCAGCCTGGGCAACAAGAGTGAAACTCTTATCTCAAAAAAAAAAAATGAAAGAAAATTTTCTTCTGAGCATGTTTCACTCTGTAATTCTCATTTGTTTGCTAGTTTATCACCTGTCTCTCACATTGAATGTCAGCTTGTGAGGGCTGGGATTTCTATTTCATTCACTGGGGTGACCCCAGTTCTCACAACAATGCTTGCCACGTAGTAGAGGCTGCATCAATATTTTTTAATTGATTGAGTGAGTGAATGGATGAAAGAATGAATTTTTTAAAAACTATAACACAAAAGCAAATGAGTCAGTGAGCAAAAAGTGAACTAAGGCAATGAAGAAATGAAGGAGTGAATGAAGAGACCTGGTCCTTGGGATCCCGAGGTCCCTATCCTCAAACAACTCCCCGTAAATGCCAGCCCCAGAGGCCCTGCGTGGGGGGTCAGTGCAGAGGCCCAATGCATCCACCTTGCCCATCCACAGGCAGCCTTTCGTCCAGCAAGGCATCCCAGGACCGAAAGCTGACGTCGACGCCTCGTGAGATCGCCAAGTCCCCGCACAGCACCGTGCCCGAGCACCACCCACACCCCATCTCGCCCTATGAGCACCTGCTTCGGGGCGTGAGTGGCGTTGACCTGTATCGCAGCCACATCCCCCTGGCCTTCGACCCCACCTCCATACCCCGCGGCATCCCTCTGGACGCAGGTGATTGCCCTGGGGCTCCCAGAACCCTGCAGTGGTGCTGAACAGGGCCACGGACCTCATCAGTGTTCGCTCAGGGACTCCTTAGGCATCAACTGTCAGGTTCCCCTGGATGGCGAAACTGAGGCCTCGGGATTGGAAGACCCAACAGTGTAATCATGAGCTTAGGTTGGAGCAGAATTTCTCTTAGTAGTTTGCAGGACATGTGGGGTTAAACATTTCAGTGGTTTTCTTTTCCTGCAGGACTTATCAGTGCCTTTAGCAATGCAAAGGTATAGAATGAGGACTTGAGTATATGCATTTTTCAAATAGACATGATCTGAAAGTCTTTTTTAAAAGTTGCCGGGCACGGTGGCTCACACCTGTAATCCCAGCACTTTGGGAGGCTGAGGCAGGCGGATCACAAGGTCAGGAGATAGAGACCATCCTGGCTAACACGGTGAAACCCCGTCTCTACTAAAAATACAAAAACTAGCCGGGTGTGGTGGTGGGTGCCTGTAGTCCCAGCTACTCGGGAGGCTGAGGCAGGAGAATGGCGTGAACCCGGGAGGCGGAGCTTGCAGTGAGCCAAGATCGCGCCACTGCACTCCAGCCTGGGCGACAGAGCGAGACTCCTTCTCTAAAAATAAAAGAAATTTTAAAAAAAGAAATAAAGAAAGTTGCATCCCTTTGGAGTGTTAATCTGCATTGGGATGTCCTATGTTTGGGACAACTTTGATGCAAAAAGCATCCTTCGTAGAAGTCACCCTCTTGTGTCCTGGCGTGATGTTTTCCTGCTGTCCGACGCTCAGTTCTGGTTTGTGCTTTGGGCAGCCACACATGTAGGTGGGAGAAGCTGTCCGGGTGCAGAAGTAGGGGGCATCCAGACAGGTGGAGCGACACCATCAGGCCTAGGTATGGCTGGCCTCACATGAGCTCCCCTCTGCCCCGCAGCCGCTGCCTACTACCTGCCCCGGCACCTGGCCCCCAACCCCACCTACCCGCACCTGTACCCACCCTACCTCATCCGCGGCTACCCCGACACGGCAGCGCTGGAGAACCGGCAGACCATCATCAATGACTACATCACCTCGCAGCAGATGCACCACAACGCGGCCACCACCATGGCCCAGCGAGCTGACATGCTGAGGGGCCTCTCGCCCCGCGAGTCCTCGCTGGCACTCAACTACGCTGCGGGTCCCCGAGGTGAGTGGGTGGGCAGACCACCTCCGCTGGGTTTGGCCTTATTCCCAAAGGACGTGGGCGTGCCCCTGTGGCCTCGCGGAGGCAGCTAGACCTGGTCACCTTGTGGGTCACCTTGTGTGAACAGACCTGAGTGGGTGGCCTGGGGTTGTGCGTGCTATGGGTGCTGGTTGGCATCTGGTAGGTGAGTGCACAGCGTGTGGCTCCTGGCTGCATCCTCAGTGGGTGTGTGTGCATCTGTGTATACTCTTAGGATACGGGGGCCTCAGGAGTTTAAAGATCAAAATGTGGCCAGGCACAGTGGCTCATGCCTGTAATCCCAGCACTTGGGGAGGCCGAGGCAGGTGGATAACAAGGTCAGAAGTTCGAGACCAGTCTGACCAACATGGTGAAACCCATCTCTCCTAAAAATACAAAAATTAGCCAGGCATGGTGATGCGCACCTGTAGTCCCAGCTACTCACTAGGCTGAGGCAAGAGAATCACTTGAACCCGGGAGGCGGAGGTTACAGTGAGCGGAGATTGTACCATTGCACTCCAGCCTGGGCAACAGGGCAAGACTGTGTCTCGAAAAAAAAAAAAGATGAAAATGTGAGGCTGTTTGGAGTTTGTTCCTTTGCCTTGTAAACAGCCCACAGCTGCTTTGCATGCACACGTTCCAGGGCCATCCTCAGAAATGCTTCTGGAATAACCAAGTTCTAGCTGGGGCTCAGCTGGAAAAGCCGAAGTCACACTAAGTATTTTGAACAGTGAGGATTGAATACAGGGAATGGATTGTGTAGGCGTCAGAGGCTTAAGGGGCACAGAGGGCCTGAGATGGGAACCAGTGAGGGCAGCTGCAGGAGATGCCACGGCTCGGGCTTGGGAGCAGAAGAGGAGGTGGTACCGAGAGAACCTGAGCATTCAGAAAAGGGTTCCATGGCCGGTGCTGGGAGCCGAGGAGGGAGTGCCTGTCACCAGCTCTGCTGGCTCCAGGAGTGTGTGCCGTGCTCTCCAGGAGGGTGATCTGGCCAGTGGGCAGCCTGGCCTCTCTCCTCCCTGTGGCTACAGCCCTGGCCCAACACCTCCCGCAGGCATCATCGACCTGTCCCAAGTGCCACACCTGCCTGTGCTCGTGCCCCCGACACCAGGCACCCCAGCCACCGCCATGGACCGCCTTGCCTACCTCCCCACCGCGCCCCAGCCCTTCAGCAGCCGCCACAGCAGCTCCCCACTCTCCCCAGGTAGCGCCACTGCCCAGTCTGGGGTGGGGACCCCGGCATCCATGGGAGGCGGCTGGGGGATGGGCGGGCAGAAGCCCTGCTCTCTTTCCCACCCCAGAAGACAAAGCCAGGCTCTTCTTGGGCCCTGGGGCTGAGTCTCTGGCCTTTCGGTTTCCTAGGAGGTCCAACACACTTGACAAAACCAACCACCACATCCTCGTCCGAGCGGGAGCGAGACCGGGATCGAGAGCGTGACCGGGATCGGGAGCGGGAAAAGTCCATCCTCACGTCCACCACGACAGTGGAGCACGCCCCCATCTGGAGACCTGGTAGGGCATCAGAGCCCCCACCCCCGGCTCCGGGACTCCTTGTGGGCCGCAAGAGGCCTCCCCCTGCTGATGCCACTGCCTGTCACCAGGTACAGAGCAGAGCAGCGGCAGCAGCGGCAGCAGCGGTGGGGGTGGGGGCAGCAGCAGCCGCCCCGCCTCCCACTCCCATGCCCACCAGCACTCGCCCATCTCCCCTCGGACCCAGGATGCCCTCCAGCAGAGACCCAGTGTGCTTCACAACACAGGCATGAAGGGTATCATCACCGCTGTGGAGCCCAGTACGCCCACGGTCCTGAGGTGGGCCAGGTTGGCATGGGGGAGGGGGCGGGCGGGTGGATGGGTGGTCAGTAGGAGGATGAGCAGATAAGAGGATGCTTGGTGGAAGGTATATGGGAGGTGGGTGGGTGGGCAGATGTGTGGGGGTAGAAGAATAGACTATGTGTGAGTAGTAGATGGATGGGTGGGTGGTCGGGTTAGGTGGGTGTGTGGGTCAGTGGGAAGTTAGGTTAGCTGCGTGGGTGGATGGATGGATGGATGGTGGGGTGGTCGGGTTAGGTGGGTGGGTGGGTCAGTGGAAAGATAGATGGCTGGGTTAGCTGGTTGGATGGGTGGATGATCAGGTTTGGTAGGTAGGTGGGTGGGTGGAAGGATAGATGGCCGGGTTAGCCAGATAGGTGGTTGGGTTAGGTGGGTAGGTGGGTCAGTGGGAGGATAGATGGTTAGGTTAGCTGGGTGGGTGGATGGATGGATGGGTGGGTGATAGGGTTAGGTAGGTAGGTGGGTGGGTGAGAGGATAGATAGCTGGGTTAGCTGGGTGGATGGATGGGTGGGTGGTCACGTTAGGTAGGTAAGTAGATGGGCAAAAGGATAGATGGCCAAGTTAGCTGTGTGGGTGGGTGGGTGGGTGGTAGGTAGGTAGGTAGGTAGGTAGGTGGCTAAGAGGATAAATGACTGAGTTAGCCAGATGGATGGATGGATGGATGGATGGATGATGGATGGATAGATGGGCAGGTGGTTGGGTTAGGTAGGTAGGTGGGTGGGTGAGAGGATAGATGACTGGCTTAGCTGGGTGGGTGGGTGGGTGGTAGGTAGGTAGATCGGGTTAGGTAGGTAGATGGGTGGGTAAGAGGATAGATGGCTGGGTTAACTGGGTGGATGGATGGATGGGTGGGTGGTTGGGTTAAGTAGATAGGTAGGTGGGAGGAAGGATAGATGGCCAGGTTAGCCATGTGGATGGATGGATGGGTGGGTGGCTGAGTTAGGTAGGTAGGTGGGTGGGTGAGAGTATAGACGCTGGCTTAGCTGGGTGGGTGGATGGGTGGGTGGTAGGGTTAGGGAGGTAGGTGGGTGGGTGAGAGTATAGACGGCTGGCTTAGCTGGGTGGGTGGATGGGAGGGTGGTAGGGTTAGGGAGGTAGGTGGGTGGGTGAGAGGAGAGACAGCTGGCTTAGCTGGGTGGATGGATGGATGGGTAGGTGGTTGGGTTAGGGAGGTAGGTGGGTGGGTGAGAGTGTAGTTGACTGGCTTAGCTGGGTGGATGGATGGATGGATGGGTGGGTGGTTGGGTTAGGTAGGTAGGTGGGTGGGTGAGAGTATAGATGGCTGGGTTAGCTGGGTGGGTGGGTGGATGGGTGGGTGGTAGGGTTAGGTGGATGATGGAATGGATGGTTGGATGAGTAATTGTGGGGATGAGTGGATGGAGGCCCAGGTGGACGGACAATGAGTTGGGCCGTGGGATGAGTAGATGGGGAGGTTGTTTGGTTTGAGAATAGAATCTGTGGAGAGGGAGAGACTGAATGGGGGCTGTGAGGAAAGACTTTCCCGGTCCCCCACATTTAGCAAGGCCAGCAAGGAAAAGAGGTGTCCCTCTTGCCTGGACAGAGTCCCAAGTTTCTCTGAGATGGGAGAGGCCCCTGAGTGCCCTCTGGTGACACACACTCCAGAGACTGTGGGCAGAGCTGCTTCACCAGGGGGGTGGGGTCACACCTCAACACCCTTCCCTGCCCGGGACCTTTTTTTTTTTTTTTTTTTTTGAGATGGAGTTGTACTCTGTCGCCCAGGCTGGAGTGCAGTGGTACGATCTCTGCTTACTGCAACCTCCACCTCCTGGGTTCAAGTGATTCTCCTGCCTCAGCCTCCCAAGTAGCTGCAATTACAGGCACGTGCAACCACACCCGGCTAATTTTTATATTTTTAGTAGAAATGCGATCTCACCATGTTGGCCAGGCTGGTCTCAAACTTCTGACCTCAAGTGATCTGCCTGCCTCAGCCTCCCAAAGTGCCGGGATTACAGGCGTGCGCCACCGCACTCAGCCTCCAGGACCTATTTAGAGGCAACTTACTCCTCCAAAATGAATTTTTATTCAAAAAAGTACCTGTGCCCCAACTTGCCACTTGGATGCCTGAATTCATACCTCCCCTAATCATTATTTCAATTATGAAAAATGGCATCGTTTCCCAAAAGCAGTGGTGACTTTGTCACCCCTGACTCAGAGACCCAGCAGGTGCATGAAGCACTAATCCCTGGCTGTGGGGAGCAGGGTTCCGCACACAGGCTCTGTGGGATATGCCCGTGACAGCCGATTCAAAAATATAATGGAAAAAACGAGCGCCTGCCCACTGCCCGCTCATGAATGAGGCTCTGGGAGGTAGAGTTAGCGAGAGATGGGGGTGCCCCCGTGGAAACGCAGGGCTCCGGGAAGGCCGCGTGGGTGGAGCAGCCGGCTCCTGTTCCAGCCCCAGCCCTGTGCAAGGGCAGCTGTGCCCCAGCTTCTCACTCACAGAGCCGGGAACAGCAGCTTTCTCTGTTCTCAGCGCCCACCCTGGCCGCCCCCTGGCGTCCTTCCCCTTGCTCTCTCACTCCTCACATGGCTTTTTTAGCTCTTCGGGTATCCTGAGCAGGCCCAGCTCCCTCATGTGCCCCCTCCCTGAAGACCTCCTAGCCCTGCCTCAGCTTCCTTGCCGTTCTCTCCTGATACCTTATCAACTACCTCCACACAGTTACCAGGCTCTGTAGAGCTTGGGATATCTGTTAATGTGATCGTAGTCTGTTTTCTGAATTAGATGGTAAGATGCTTGCATCCGTTTTATGACCGCTGTATTCACAGTGTCTAGAACAGTGCCTGGCACCTAGTAGCTGCTTAATCAGAAGTTTTGGAATGATGCAAGGAATGAATGAACGAATGAGTGGGATGGGTCAAACCATGACGCACAGAGTCTGGCAGGTTACAGTCAGGAGGGCAGTTTCACTCTGGGAGCAGCAGGGGATGTGGATTTATCCCAGGGCAATGGGGACTCATCGAGGGTGGTGGAGGAAGAGGGCAGCTCCCATGACTGCCTGACCGCCTTCTCTCCTCCCCCAGGTCCACCTCCACCTCCTCACCCGTTCGCCCGGCTGCCACATTCCCACCTGCCACCCACTGCCCACTGGGCGGCACCCTCGATGGGGTCTACCCTACCCTCATGGAGCCCGTCTTGCTGCCCAAGGAGGCCCCCCGGGTCGCCCGGCCAGAGCGGCCCCGAGCAGACACCGGCCATGCCTTCCTCGCCAAGCCCCCAGCCCGCTCCGGGCTGGAGCCCGCCTCCTCCCCCAGCAAGGGCTCGGAGCCCCGGCCCCTAGTGCCCCCCGTCTCTGGCCACGCCACCATCGCCCGCACCCCTGCGAAGAACCTCGCACCTCACCACGCCAGCCCGGACCCGCCGGCGCCACCTGCCTCGGCCTCGGACCCGCACCGGGAAAAGACTCAAAGTAAACCCTTTTCCATCCAGGAACTGGAACTCCGTTCTCTGGGTAAGACCACCCTGACAGCGGCCACCTTCATAGACGCGATTATCATGCGTCAAATTGCTCACGATAAAGGGGCGCGAGAAGGAGGTGCGCTGGCCAACGGCTCCCCTCGCGATGGTAAGACTTCCGGCCCGCACCCACCCCGTCTCGTGGTCCAAAGATATTTTCAGATCTCTGCTTTTTACTTTGGCCCCCGTTTTTTTTGTTGTTGGTTTTGGTATTTTGTTTTGAAGCCCATCCGTCCTCGCCGGTTTGCACGCGCTGACGACTACTCCGGCCGCGCCTGCCCCTCTGGTTTGGGGGCGCTCATCATTTGCACATCATTTTACCATGGTTTTTTTTTTTTTTTGGATTTTTGCTTTTTTTTCTTTAATGAATGGATCTGTGATTCTGACTTCGACTGCGCCCCCATCTCCCTCTTTGCGCCTGTGTCCAGGGAGCAGGGATGGGGCTGCGGGAGGGCTCGGGCCTACGCCCCCACCTGCCGGCTGCCTGGATGCAGTTGGACTGGGGGAAGTGGAGGCAGGCGGTGCAAGGAGAAGCTGAGGCGGGGCAGGGACCTGCGCTGTCGAGGAGGAGCTGGGTCTGGCTCTTGCATCCTGCCCTGTCCCCAGCCCCTGTACCCCAGAAAAAGGGGAGCCCTCTGCCTCTGGACCCCTGCCTTGGCCCTAGTTCATGGCTCCTCTCTGTTGGACTGGGATGGCCGAGGCTATAGCCCAGGCGGGGCCCCGGGGACCCAGGGTCACTCCCAGCCACACCCCCACTTCTCACTCCGCCCCACACACTCCTTCCCCAGAGACCCATGCTGCCCCCATCTCACGCTGGCCTCGCCCGGCCTCCACCACCTGAACCCATCTCTGTCCCTTCTTGCCTAATCTCTCTCTGTGTCTCCCTCTCTGTCTGTCTCTGTCCCGGGCTCTGCATCTCTCTCCACCTCTCCCTTGGCCTCCCTGTCTCTCCCCAACACCCCTCTCTGCCTTACTGTCTTTTGGGAGCCCAAACCCTACCCCTAGCTTGGGTTCCCCTTGACCCCCCCGGGGTCCCAGCCAGCTGGGAGGGCAGCCCTGCCCCTCGGACTCCGAAATCCTGGGCCCGGTGCCTGACTCTGCACCCCCCGCCTGCCCTAGGTTACCACGGCAGCAGCTACAGCCCCGAAGGGGTGGAGCCCGTCAGCCCTGTGAGCTCGCCCAGTCTGACCCACGACAAGGGGCTCCCCAAGCACCTGGAAGAGCTCGACAAGAGCCACCTGGAGGGGGAGCTGCGGCCCAAGCAGCCAGGTACACCCCACCCAGCACCCAGGCCCCCGAAGCCCTGCACAGTGAGGACCCTCAAGGCCCCATCATGCAGATAGGAAAACAGAGGTGCCTAAAGGCCAAGGAATCGGCTGGATCATGAGGCTCAAAGGCATGGGGCTGGGATTTGGGCCCAGCAGCCCTGGGGCCAGCAGACACCCCCTGACCAGCTCTGCTCTGCCTGCAGGCCCCGTGAAGCTTGGCGGGGAGGCCGCCCACCTCCCACACCTGCGGCCGCTGCCTGAGAGCCAGCCCTCGTCCAGCCCGCTGCTCCAGACCGCCCCAGGGGTCAAAGGTCACCAGCGGGTGGTCACCCTGGCCCAGCACATCAGTGTAACTACGCGTTCTCTGCTGCTTCTTGTCACCTTTGCACCTGGGGGCACCAGGCCTGGAGAGGGGATGGGGAACCCCACAGCCCTTCTGTCCTGGTGGGGTGGCTGGGGGATCCAGGGCATGGCGCGGGGGGGATCCAGGGCGTGGGTGAGGGTGAGATCCCAAAGCCCCGAGCACCGGCACCATCACCGCCCCCTAATCCATGGGAGGAGCCTGTGATGCGAGCCGATGGCATCTTCACGGGCAATGAGGCCTTCCTGGTGGCCCGGGTTTCTCAGTGTCATGGGCTGGTCTCATCAGCCATCTGCCAACTACCAGCTTGGGACCGCTGACCACAGCCCCACTCCCATGCACACTGGGACACGGAGGCCCAGAGGGTGGCGGGCAGGTCCACAGTCACCCAGGAAGCTGGCCCCACCCAGGATTCTGCCCCGAGCTCCGTCTAGCCCCTCCCCACCCCCAGAAGGTTCTGTCAGGAGAGCGCTGCCTGACTCTGGGCCCCCCACTTGCCTGCAGGAGGTCATCACACAGGACTACACCCGGCACCACCCACAGCAGCTCAGCGCACCCCTGCCCGCCCCCCTCTACTCCTTCCCTGGGGCCAGCTGCCCCGTCCTGGACCTCCGCCGCCCACCCAGTGACCTCTACCTCCCGCCCCCGGACCATGGTGCCCCGGCCCGTGGCTCCCCCCACAGCGAAGGGGGCAAGAGGTGAGCGAGGGATGGGGGTGCCTCTTGCTGGTCAGCCGGTGGGAGGCCTTCGTCAGCTGCCTGCCTCAGAGCTGGGTCTGAGCTCAGCTGCATATGAGGCCCGCCTGGTGCCATTGCACAGGCAAGAAATGGAGGCTCCAGGAGATGGGGGAGTCACAGAGCGGATACATAACGAATAATAGCTGATAAAAGTACATGTTGTGCTCAGTGGGTTCCAGGCACTCACGTGTACCCTTTACACACAGCCCCCCAGGAGACATAGGCAGCATTCTCCCCATTTCACAGATGAAGAAACTAAGGCCTGGAGAAGTGAATTCACTTGCCCACAGGGACACAGTCAGTAGGTGACAGAGGGTGATTTGTTCCAGGGCTGTATGATTAGAGAGCAGCCTTTCCACACATGCACACCCACACACATGCACACATGTGCGCGCACACACATGCACACCCGCACACGCACACCCACACATGCACACCCGCACACATGCGCACCCGCACACAGGCGCACCCGCACACATGCGCACCCGCACACACGCGCACCCGCGCACCCGCACACATGCGCACCCGCACACACGCGCACCCGCACACACGCGCACCCGCACATCCCTGTAGACACAGGCACATGCACATGCTCACGCACACTCCCACTCCCGCCCCCACCCCCACCCCCACCCCCACCCCCACCCCCACCCCCACCCTGGTGAACCATGGGGCCTCTGGCGGTCAAAAGAGGAAGAGAGGGGAGGGCCCTGAGCTCCAGGGTGAAGGAGGCGTTTTGGTGGGGGCGGGGGGGGTAATGTGTGTGCGAGGACAGACATGGCAAGACAGCAGGACATCTTTGGGGGGCAGTGATGTAGCTGGCACTGGGGTACCACCAGAATTCAGAGCAGGGGTCAATAAACTGTGGCCCATGGGCCAGATCTAGCCCGGGCCCTCTGTTTGTACAATTCATAAACTAAAAAGATGATTTTACGTTTTTAAAGGGTTGTTTAAAAAAAAAATTAAAATGATAACAATACATGCCAGAGATTACTTGTGGTCGAAAATGCCTAAAACGTTTATGATTTGGCTACGTACAGGAAAAGCGTGCGGGGCCCTGGTTTAGAGTGGAGGGAGGGTGCGTCCCCTCAGTAGGGAGACCTCTGACCACATCTGGGGCCCTTTCTCCATCCAGGTCTCCAGAGCCAAACAAGACGTCAGTCTTGGGTGGCGGTGAGGACGGTATTGAACCTGTGTCCCCACCGGAGGGCATGACGGAGCCAGGGCACTCCCGGAGTGCTGTGTACCCGCTGCTGTACCGGGATGGGGAACAGACGGAGCCCAGGTACTTCTGTGGGCACATGCGCTGCCCCCGGGATGCTCTGGTATCCCTTGCCCATCCTTGGCCCCAGTCCACCGTGGTGCCATGTGGAGAGTGACAAGGGCACAGGGCTCAGCTGGGTGACCTCAAGCCTGCCAAGCAGGTTTCACCAACTTGGGGGTGTGATACATGCCCACCCTCCCTGGGGAGACCTCAGTGGTAGCTTTCCGTGCTTTGGGCTGGGATCTCAGCTGGACCAGGCCCCCGTTGACAGCCCCTGTTGAACCTCTAAGAAATAATGAGCTAGGTGTGCTGGGCCAGACCGGGGGTGATGGGTGAGGTGGGACCTGAGAAGGAAGCTGGGCCCGCTGCCCCTGGGGAAGGGCATGATCGGAACCCAATTTCAGTCCTTGGGGCTCTCTTGAGAGGGTCAGGCTGGAGCAAGTGGTCAGAGGCAGCCCACCACGCAGCCAGGCGTCTCCCAAGACACCCCTAGCCCCAGGACGGGTGAACCGCAGAGGAGATTTCAGGAGCCGTGATCTTCTACCAGGCAGGGGATGCAGGCGTGGGGGCGGGTGAAGCTTGCTTCCAAATGTCTAAGGCATCTCAGGTGGTGAGTTCCCCATCATCAAAGGCATGCAAGCTTGGCACCAAGTGAGCTGATGTGAGGTGTTTGATCCTCACAGCAGGATGGGCTCCAAGTCTCCAGGCAACACCAGCCAGCCGCCAGCCTTCTTCAGCAAGCTGACCGAGAGCAACTCCGCCATGGTCAAGTCCAAGAAGCAAGAGATCAACAAGAAGCTGAACACCCACAACCGGAATGAGCCTGAATACAGTAAGGGGCCTGCAGGCTCCCGGGGAAGCATGGGGCCACAGGTGGGCGGGTGGCCTGCCTGGGCAGCTGGAGCCGCCCAGTGGCAGAAACCCACGGTGCACCTTCGAAAGCTAAGTGGCCCTGCTGACCACCTCCCCCCAGGCCCTTTGCCTCACATTTGGGGAGCCCCAAGGCAGTTTCTTGATTTGCTGGGCTTTCTATAGGAGCTTACTGGCACAGAAGAATAGCACCCAGCACATAGTAGGTGCCCGGTGAATACCTGCGTGAATACTGGGACCAGGGGTTGGATCCCTCCCACACAAGGGCCGGGCGCCTCCCACACTCAGCACCTGTGTGGCTTTGCACCCACTGACGTGGTTGCTGGGTATGAACGCCCCACTCTGCTTCCCAGTCCCTAGCACAGCGCCTGGCAGTTAGCAGATCCACCAGGGAATACGTGAGTGGGTGGGCAAATAAAGAATCTGTCACAGTCCCCGACCCCAAGAAGCCTCATCTGCCAGGGAAGTTTGGACAAATCACAGATGCTTTTCCCTTCCTGGGGCTGGAGTAGAAACCTTGCAGATAGTCACTGGCTTGCCGGGCACGGTGGCTCATGCCTATAGGCCCAGCACTTTGGGAGGATGAGGCAGGAGGATTGCTTGAAGCCAGGAGTTCGAGACCAGTCTGTGCAACATAGCAAGACCCCATCTCTACAAAAAACTTTAAAAACAGGCACACACCTATAGTCCCAGCTACTGGGGAGGCTGAGATAGGAGGATTTCTTGAGCCTCGGAGGTCAAGGCTGCAGTGAGCTATGATCACACCACTGCACTCCAGCCTGGACAACAGAGCAAGACACTGTCTTAAAAAAAAAAAAATCTCTGACCCAGGCTGGTAACTCCAGGGCCCTGTAAGTGCAGTCCAGGGAACCGTAGCATCAGCATCCCCAGGGTACTGGTTAGAAATGCAGGCCCTTGGCCAGGCGCGGTGGCTTACACCTGTAATCCTAGCACTTTGGGAGGTCAAGGTGGGTGGATCATATGAGGTCAGGAGTTTGAGACCAGCCTGACCAACATGGTGAAACCCCGTCTCTACTAAAAATACAAAAATTAGCCAGGCGTGGTGGCGGATGTCTGTAACCCCAGCTACTCGGGAGGCTGAGGCAGGAGAATCACTTGAACCTGGGAGGCGGAGGTTGCAGGGAGCCAAGATCGCACAACTGCACTCCAGCCTGGGCGACAGAGTGAGACTCTATCTCAAAAAAAAAAAAAAAAAGAAAAAGAAATGCAGACGCTTGGCCCTGTCCCAGGCCTGCTGCATGAGAACCTGCAATGAACAAGTTTCCCCAGGTGATGCCAGCACACCTGGCCTGGACCACACAGGGGACTGGTAGGGCAGGTAATTCCCAGAGACCTGGGGGCCTCACCCACTCTGTCACCCGCTTCCAGATATCGGCCAGCCTGGGACAGAGATCTTCAATATGCCCGCCATCACCGGAACAGGTAACCCATCCAGCCCTTGCTATATGGCCGCCCTGGTCCCCTGCGCTCCCTCCCCACCCCTGCTCCAGCTGTCATGAAGGGACGAGGAGCCTTCGCTAGTCTGGGTGTACCCCCTCATTCTGGGATGAACTAACTGCACAGTAGGATTCAGAGTCACACAACAGGCAGGCGAGGCTTGTTCCCTGTGTAGACAGGACCCTCGCTGTGCAGGGAATCTCTGGAGTTAAGATCCCCTCGGGTGGTTAGTAAGTATCAGATGCACCCTCACCAGCTGGAAACTCACCTTGCTTCTTCGCCAGCCTCGGCTGGAGATGCACCTGTCTGGACGAGGGGTGGGCCTGAGCTCAGAGCACAAGCCTCCGAGTTCACTCGGGCGTTTGTTATAGCTAGAGCTTCATTCCTTAATTCCAGCCAGGGAACTGGGAAGCCTTACTTTTTCTTTCAAGATCAAATACAGGTGTGTGGCAGAGATAGGTGTAAAATTGACACGCACTTTTAAGCTGAAACTTAAGACTTCTATGATCTTTTGGACTTAGGGGTCCCTTGAGGTTGGAGCCCCATCCTCTAGGAGGGCCCCATTGTGTATTTCCTTGGTGAGTCTGGGGTGTGGCCTCTGGGGGTCACTCTGCATGGGCAGGCCTGGCCCAGTGGGGCTGAGGCAGTTTCGGGGTCGGCTGCCTCTGTGTGGGTGCCTGGTTATCCTCTGGTCCTTTGGTGGAAGCCAAGGCCAGGATGGAGGTCGGAGAGGTTTGCTGATCTTCCCCGGGGAACATTCCTGGGCCTTGAGCCCTGGGAATGGTGAGCGAAGGATAGTCATTCAGATATTATCAGGGGGTCAGCGAGGCCTCCAAATGGGAGTCCCAACTAGGACACCTCCACCTGCCCAGTGACTAGACACCGGTGGCATTGCCAAGCCTCAGGCAACGGGAAGAAGACAATTTGGTCGAAACAACAAGAGGGTTAGAAATGAATGTCCCTGGGATGTTCTAAATCTTGAAGTAGGTGCTAGACACACAGGTGTATCTGTGTGTACAAACTCATGGCATGGTACAGTGAAGATTTATGCTAACACTTATATATAAATATTTTGTATTTATCTTTTTAAGACACGGTCTTTCTGTCACCTAGGCCAGAGTGCAGTGGTGCAATCACAGCTCACTGCAGCCTCCGCCTCCCAGGCTTAGATGATCCTCCTACCTCTCAGCCTCCTGAGCAGCTGGGACTACAGGCATGCGCCACTGCACCCGACTAATTTTTTATCTTTTTTGTAGAGACAGGCTCTCAATATGTTACCCAGGCTAGTCTTGAACTCCTGTCCTCAAGCTGAGGATCCTCCCACCTCGACTGATTTTTGTTTTTTGTGTTTGTTTGTTTGTCTGTTTGTTTGACAGAGTCTTGCTCTGTCACCCAGGCTGGAGTGCAGTGGTGCAATCTTGGCTCACTGCAGCCTCTGCCTCCCGGGTTTCAGCAGTTCTTCCACCTCAGCCTCCCAAGTAGCGGGATTACAGACACCTGCCACTACACCTGGCTAATTTTTGTATTTTTAGTAGAGACGGGGTTTCATCATGTTGGCCAGGCTGATCTCGAACTCCTGACGTCAGATGATCCACCCACATTGGGCCTCCCAAAGTGCTGGGTTTACAGGCGTGAGCAGTCACGCCCAGCCTGATTTTTTCTTTTTATGCAGTTTTAGTCCACAAGAAGAAATTTTCCAGGCTCCAGTCTTTGCCACTCAACCTGTGTCAGACTTCACCTTTATAAATGGAGATCGTTAAGCCTGGAGCCAGCTCCATCAGGTCACGGACTCGTGGCCTTGGGTAGAAGGCCCAGTTGCGCTGCTGTGATTTCAGCACTCACCCTTGTTGGAAATGTTGCTTTTTCTTCATGCACATGGCTGTTTTTTCAAAAGTGCTGCAGAAATGTGGCCAAGACAGCAGAAAAGGTGTGAGCATCCCTGGCTACAAACGTATTTGAAACCAAAAGGGAAAAGAAAACGCAGGCAGCCAGCAGTTGCTACAGAAACGTGATTTTCAAAGCATCTGCGTCACCCGCAACCTCATGGAAGCCTCGGTTTAGTTTACAAAGGAGCGAGTGGTCAGAAAGACGATTTGACCACTTTGTATTCGTATGATTCATTCAGAGCAGAAGTTTAAAAATCCATGAAACACTTGCCCCGTGTGGGCACGGTGGAATGGGGATTCACTGGGGGCTTTTGAAAGCAAAGGCTGGTTTAACAAAAATTCTGAAAAGACAGCACCTATAGGGGGTGTGCAAAGGTCCCCCACCTCCATGTGGTTCACAAGAAAGAAAAAAGGGAAAGGAATTGTGGTTAACAGAAAAGGAGGTTTCCCCGATTGTCAGGAGGTGTTCTGGAAGCATCCTCTTGGGACCGGTTTGTTGATTCGACCACTTTGTCCTTGGGACTGGGCAGCTGGGCCAGCTGGGGCCGGACCAGGGCTGGTCCCGTGATTGTGTCTACTTCTGCCCTGTCCCCTGCACGCACCGTAACTGCATGGCTATGACCCCGCCCTCAGCGTCCGTCTCTGCACCTCTTTCTCCTCATGGCTCCTGGGTGGGGAGAGGCAGAGGGAGGAGAGCAGGCCCAGCTTGGTGGGGAGGTAGGGGGCTGCACGTCCCAGGTCACACAGGTGGAGGTGGGGCAGCGGGAGGACCATCTGGTCACCTTCTCTCTCTCAGTCCCTTCCCCAGCCCCCCGCCAGCCCCCAGCTCTGGCTTGAGCCAATTTTCTAGCAGCCTGTTCCCCAAACAGGGTAGCCCTCCCATCTCCCACCCTCTCCATTAAGGCCACTTGAGATTAAAAAAAAAACAAAACAGCCCCAGCTAGGATTGGAGGTGCAGACGGGGCTTGTGATTTCCCAGAGGACAGAATAGGAATGAGAATAGGGGCTGGTGGGGGCATCTGACCTCCCCTACCCCACCTCCCTGGCAGTGCCCAAGAGCTTCCGGGGCCCCAGGTAGAAGGAACCAGCCTCTCCCCTTTTAACACCACCCAGCAGGAAAAAAAGGGTGGGGAGGGATAGGGAAATAAATATGTTGCTTTGCCGAAATGTGCTCACTGTGTATTTCTCTCTCCTCCTCCTCCTCCTCCTTCCCTCTCTCTCTCCCTTCTCTCTCTCCCCCTTCTCTCTCTCCGTCGCCCCTCTGGCTCCCCCTCCCCGGCCCCCATGTGTCTGTCTGTCTGTCTGTCTCTCTCTCCCAGGCCTTATGACCTATAGAAGCCAGGCGGTGCAGGAACATGCCAGCACCAACATGGGGCTGGAGGCCATAATTAGAAAGGCACTCATGGGTAAATATGACCAGTGGGAAGAGTCCCCGCCACTCAGCGCCAATGCTTTTAACCCTCTGAATGCCAGTGCCAGCCTGCCCGCTGCTATGCCCATAACCGCTGCTGACGGACGGAGTGACCACACACTCACCTCGCCAGGTCTGCAGGCCACCCCCGCCCCGCCCCCGTCTGTCCCCACCCCCGGTGTGATTAATCCTCGCTCCTCCGCGCTCCTCTGACAACCCCCTCCTCGAGCTTTGGAGCTTGTGACTTTATTTTTGTGCGTGTTTGACCTCGTTCTGGAGTTTGCTAATCTGAAGCTGGGCTGACACCCCCCAAGTGTCTGTACCCTCTGCCCCCCAGCCCCGGCCCTCCTGCCCACTAGGCCCAAAGCGCTGCCGCCTCCCTCGGACACTCACACTGCTGTCCGCCCCCCAGTCCTCCCGCCTTCCTCCCTGCGGAGACCCGGCTTCTTGGCCCATCTGTCTCCTTGAGGGAGAGCAGGCTGGAGTGAAGCCCCACCCACACTGTGTGGACAGGGGAATGGCAGCCAGGCCTGTGCTCAGCATCTGCCAGACCCACTATGTGTCCTCAGCTGCCCCTTAGCCTGGTGGGGAGGAGCCCAGGGTCTGTCTCAGCCCTGGGAGTCAGGGAGCCTTAGGGGTCAGCCTGGTTCCCCATCAATACCCTCTGTATCGGGGCAGGGAGCTGAGGAGAGAGTTGCAGTTGTCCAACCTGGACACTGAGGCCCCAAGAAGCTTCTGGAGCCTCTGTGGGGGTCAGGCCTGGCCTCAGGGGTCCTGACTTCTCTGCACGGGGCCTGGATCCTGCCTAGCCTTAGCATGGTTCTGGGGCCACGCTCAAACTGGAAGCCCAGCTTCATGCTTAGGGTTCCAGCCCCTGGGGCTGGGGTTGCTGCAGGACAGCCCAGGGGGCTATTGCAAACAGCAGACAGTTTAGCCACCTCCCCCCGCCCAGCAGAAACTATCTCCACCCTCCAGGCTCATGGCTGGCCATCTGGTCAACCCTGGCTTCCCAGCTGGGGCGGGCAGCAGGGAGGAGGGGTTCACGTCGCTGCTCTCCCTCCCTCTTTGGAGGGCCCATGGCAGGACCTCACCCTGCCCCTGTGGCCCCACCGCAGCGTCAGTGCTGTCTTCACTGCCCAACGCAGCCCCTTCCCATCTTGTCCCCCTGCAGGTGGCGGCGGGAAGGCCAAGGTCTCTGGCAGACCCAGCAGCCGAAAAGCCAAGTCCCCGGCCCCGGGCCTGGCGTCTGGGGACCGGCCACCCTCTGTCTCCTCAGTGCACTCGGAGGGAGACTGCAACCGCCGGACGCCGCTCACCAACCGCGTGTGGGAGGACAGGCCCTCGTCCGCAGGTGGGCACCAGGTGGGGACAGGGCTGGGCTCGCCGAGCCCCCCGACACTGGGCTGTGAATGCTGCCGGGGCACTGAATGCTGAGCGCCTGCTGCGTGCAGAGCTCAGACTCGGGCCTGTTCTGTGGAAACGCTGTCCAGGGGCCTGGGCAGCTGAGCCTGGCTCACGAACCATCAGGATGCTTCTGCCAGGGGCACAGGCAGAGGAAAAGGGTGTGGTTGGGGCCGGCCAGATCACATGGGCCTGGTGGGCCATCCAGGGGAGCCTGGACTTCCTTTGATGGGTAGTGAGGAGGCGTGGAGGGCTTTCGGAAGGGAAATGCTCATCTAACATAGGGTCAGAAGGCCCCTGGGAGAATAGACCAGAGGGACGGTGAATAGGCTACTGCTATAGTCCAGGCAAAAGACAGCAGCAGGGTGTGAACAGGGACGGAAGTAGAACAGGTGAAGAGAGGCAGACGGTTCTGAGACCTGTTTGCAATTAGAAAGGTCTGGGAGGACTGTTGGACAGAAACGCTGAGGCCTCTGTTCCCGGTGTGGTGGGCAGGCGGCCAGCAGGGGCTGCCGGGCTCACAGAGGCCTCCCGGGCATCTTTCGCTTCTTCCCGCAGGTTCCACGCCATTCCCCTACAACCCCCTGATCATGCGGCTGCAGGCGGGTGTCATGGCTTCCCCACCCCCACCGGGCCTCCCCGCGGGCAGCGGGCCCCTCGCTGGCCCCCACCACGCCTGGGACGAGGAGCCCAAGCCACTGCTCTGCTCGCAGTACGAGACACTCTCCGACAGCGAGTGACTCAGAACGGGGGAGGGGGGGGCGGTGTCAGGTCCCAGCGAGCCACAGGAACGGCCCGGCAGGAGCGGGGCGGCTGCCGACTCCCCCAACCAAGGAAGGAGCCCCTGAGTCCGCCTGCGCCTCCATCCATCTGTCCGTCCAGAGCCGGCATCCTTGCCTGTCTAAAGCCTTAACTAAGACTCCCGCCCCGGGCTGGCCCTGTGCAGACCTTACTCAGGGGATGTTTACCTGGTGCTCGGGAAGGGAGGGGAAGGGGCCGGGGAGGGGGCACGGCAGGCGTGTGGCAGCCACACGCAGGCGGCCGGGGCGGCCAGGGACCCAAAGCAGGATGACCACGCACCTCCACGCCACTGCCTCCCCCGAATGCATTTGGAACCAAAGTCTAAACTGAGCTCGCAGCCCCCGCGCCCTCCCTCCGCCTCCCATCCCGCTTAGCGCTCTGGACAGATGGATGCAGGCCCTGTCCAGCCCCCAGTGCGCTCGTTCCGGTCCCCACAGACTGCCCCAGCCAACGAGATTGCTGGAAACCAAGTCAGGCCAGGTGGGCGGACAAAAGGGCCAGGTGCGGCCTGGGGGGAACAGATGCTCCGAGGACTGGACTGTTTTTTTCACACATCGTTGCCGCAGCGGTGGGAAGGAAAGGCAGATGTAAATGATGTATTGGTTTACAGGGTATATTTTTGATACCTTCAATGAATTAATTCAGATGTTTTACGCAAGGAAGGACTTACCCAGTATTACTGCTGCTGTGCTTTTGATCTCTGCTTACCGTTCAAGAGGCGTGTGCAGGCCGACAGTCGGTGACCCCATCACTCGCAGGACCAAGGGGGCGGGGACTGCTGGCTCACGCCCCGCTGTGTCCTCCCTCCCTCCCTTCCTTGGGCAGAATGAATTCGATGCGTATTCTGTGGCCGCCATCTGCGCAGGGTGGTGGTATTCTGTCATTTACACACGTCGTTCTAATTAAAAAGCGAATTATACTCCAGTTACAAAGGTTTCTTCTCTACCTCAGACTGGGCAGCCAATAGGGCAGGCGTTTAGGGGACAGTGGGAGTATACCCCTGGAGGGCCAAGGCCACATCCGCCTGAGTCACCAGGGAGTGGATCCTTTTGCAAGTTGAATATTTATACCCTTGGTAAGGACATCACCATGAGGGCATCAAATAGTCACATCTGTGGTGAAGGTCTCAAGTGTTCACACCCATGGTAAGAGTGTGTCATGTTCACATGGGTTCACACCCATGTGTCAGGTATTCACACAATGGTGAGTGTCAGGTATTCACACGATGGTCAGGGTGTCATGTTCACACTCATGGTGAGAGGGTGTCAGGTATTCACACCCATGTATCAGGTATTCACACCATGCTGAGGGTGTCAAGTAGTCACACCCATGGTGAGAGTGTCAGATGTTCATACTCATGGTGTTAGGTATTCACACCATGGCGAGGGTGTCAGATGTTCACACATGGTGTCAGGTGTTCACACCATGGTGAGGGTGTCATGTTCACACTCATGGTGTCAGGTATTCACACCATAGTGAGGGTGTCAGATGTTCACACATGGTGAGAGGGTGCCAGGTATTCATACCCATGTGTCAGGTGTTCACACCGTGGTGAGGGTGTCAAGTGGTCACACCATGGTGAGAGGGTGTCAGATGTTCACACCCATGTGTCAGGTATTCACACCATGGCGAGGGTGTCAAGTCACACCCATGGTGAAGGTGTCAGATGTTCACACATGGTGAGAGGGTGTCAGGTATTCACACATGGTGAGGATGTTAGGTGTTCACACTCATGGCAAGAGTATCATATATACACAGGGTGAGGGTGTTGAGTATTCACACCCATGTGTCAGGTATTCACACTCATGGTGAGGATGTTAGGTGTTCACACTCATGGCAAGAGTATCAAATATACACAGGATGAGGGTGTTGGGTATTCACACCCATAGTGAAGGTATCTAGTATTCACACCTGTGGAGTCCAGAATGGCCATCACTTCCTAATTGTAGTATTTTAATGTCATCCCCGCCCACAGAGATCATGACCGGGGATGTCCTGGTGTGTTTTGAATACAGGCAGGAGAGAGAGCAACTCCTGCCAGCTTGTTCAGGTGCCTCCTGGGTTCAAGTCTACCACATCTTGGGTGTGCCCTGTCTTGTGCCCGCAGCATCCCTTCTGGAGCAGAGTGGAACCTGGGAGTGGCCACAGTTCTTCACTATTGACCCAGTCACCCTTGGCCTTGTCCCTTGGTGCCAGTGGCCTGGCCCTCCCCCTCATTTTCCTGCTCTTTCCCTATGCTGCCACAGCAGCACGGCTGCCCCTCCACACTCCCCCAAAGCCTGACACCCCACCTGGTGCCCGGTCCCGTGTGCAGTGTCAGTCCCCAGAGCCAGATTGGGTGGCTGAGCTGGAAGAGCGTGAGAGAGACTTCATATGGCCCACTGGCCCCCAGGTATAGCTACAGGCGCCCTGGCATGGGGAGTGCACTGGGGCCCCCTGTGGTGCCACTGCCTGCTTCCCTAGAGAGAGGAAGCCCACCCTTGCCCTGGAGCTTCCCCTGCTGGTCCAGAGTGTCTTGAAGCCTCCTGGTAGGGTTTCCATCTGGACAGCCCCATCACAACCTCTTAGCCATCCTATGTCCCCAAGCCCATGGGGACAGCACTGGCCTGAGTGTGGCCGCTGAGGCCTGCCCCCATCCTAGAGCAGAGGTCAGAGAACCTTTCCTCTTGGCAGAGCCATGACGTCAGCTCTGCCCCAATAGCATTCCTGGAGCCACTGTGGAGTGAAGACCCCCAGTTTGTGTCCCACTCCACCCAAGACCCACCAGACATGTAGACAGTTGGCAGCCAGGAAACGCCTGCCCTGCAAAAGCTGAGTCTTGCTGGGTGGGTTCCCAGGGTGGCCCCAGCTTCCCAGGCCCCTAAAACCTTTCGGAGTACAAAGGGGGTGGGAGGTGGGTCCTCTGCCCCTCATGGGCACAAGATAATCTGCAAAGCAGGGCATTCTCTTTTTTTCTTCCTTCAGAAGTGCGTCTGAGTCATGCTAAGCGTGGGGATACCCAGGGTCCTGGAATTCTGCCTGTCCCCATCTCTCAGCCTTCATGCCCAGGCAGTCTGGGATGCTGACCTCAGTTCACCCAGAAAGAGGCAGTCCCAAATCCCCAAAGAGGGCCCACCCTGGCCCAGCTACTGGTAAGCAGGGACAAAGGGGTGGTGCCAACACAGATGGAATTCATCCTTGGGGGCTCTGATGGGGATTTGCCAGCAAGGATAGCCATGGCTGGGGGGTCCCTGGCCCTGTGCTGGTGTCTGACCAGCCTCACATCCAGCACTGCAGAAACCAGCCCCACAGGACTGGGGGGCAATGAAAGGGAGAACCATGGTCTGCTGGAAGCAGAAATTGCCACCTTCTGCCCCGACCTTCCCAGGGGACCCAAAGCCTCCAGGGCCCAGGCTTGCCCAGGGTCCTGCCTCCCCTGGAGTGGGGACCAGGGAGGAGGGGCATCCTCAGGGGCTCTGCCCAGCCTCACTGGCTCTCGGTGTCCCACCCTGATTACTGTGCCCAGGTTAAAAATAAGCAGAAGCCTTGGGCCCATGCAGGACCTGGATTCCAGCTTGGTGACTGTGATCTGTGTGAACTTGGGGATGCTTTGGGTGCCCTCTGGGCCTTGGTTTCTCATCTGTGCACTGGGCTTTCATGCGTCCCAACAGGGCTGAACCTGGCGCTGGGCTGTAGTTCTGAGGCCGGCAGGCAGATGGCAGTGTGGGGCCGGCAAAGGGCACTGTCCCAGGCAGGCCTGCCCTCCACCCAGGGCACAGAGTGGCCCCTACCCAGAATCCAGGATGGGTTGGGGTGTTGGTCATGCCAGCCGCCAGGGGTTACCCACTCACATCGGTGAGGCCCAAGATCCCACAGCACCTTGTTGAGCCACCAGTTAGACCAGAGAGATGGGAGTGGATCACAGGGCTCAGCCCTCACGGTCATCACCATCAGCCCCTGTCTCTGTGCCTCTGAATTGGTACCATTCAGCACCACGGCGTATCTTCTCTGAGGACCAGGGACTTAGACCCAACCCAGGCGGTTGTTTGCAGGTGCATGGAAAGCTCGCAGCCTCCTGCCCTCAGAGGGTCCACTCTGTCTCCCAGCTACAGCCAGTTGGTCCTCAGCCTTCAAAGAGGTCATCCTACCTACCCCCAAAGAGGTCATCCCACCTACCCCCAAAGAAAGAGGTCATCCCACCTACCCCTAAAGAAAGAAAGAGGTCATCCCACGTACCCCTAAAGAAAGAGGTCATCCCACCTACCCCTAAAGAAAGAGGTCATCCCACCTACCCCTAAAGAAAGAGGTCATCCCACCTACCCCTAAAGAAAGAAAGAGGTCATCCCACGTACCCCTAAAGAAGTCATCCCACCTACCCCCAAAGAAAGAGGTCATCCCACCTACCCCTAAAGAAAGAGGTCATCCCACCTACCCCCAAAGAAAGAGGTCATCCCACCTACCCCCAAAGAAAGAAAGAGGTCATCCCACGTACCCCTAAAGAAAGAGGTCATCCCACCTACCCCCAAAGAAAGAGGTCATCCCACCTACCCCTAAAGAAAGAAAGAGGTCATCCCACGTACCCCTAAAGAAAGAAAGAGGTCATCCCACGTACCCCTAAAGAAAGAGGTCATCCCACCTACCCCTAAAGAAAGAAAGAGGTCATCCCACGTACCCCTAAAGAAAGAGGTCATCACACCTCCCCCTAAAGAAAGAGGTCATCCCACCTCCCCCTAAAGAAAGAGGTCATCCCACCTACCCCTAAAGAAAGAGGTCATCCCACCTCCCCCTAAAGAAAGAGGTCATCCCACCTACCCCTAAAGAAAGAGGTCATCCCACCTACCCCTAAAGAAAGAGGTCATCCCACCTCCCCCTAAAGAAAGAGGTCATCCCACCCGCCCCCAAAGAAAGAGGTCATCCCACCTACCCCTAAAGAAAGAGGTCATCCCACCTACCCCTAAAGAAAGAGGTCATCCCACCTGCCCCCAAAGAAAGATGTCATCCCACCCCTGTCTTATGTGGCTTTTTCACTGCTGCATCTTTAAAATGAAGACTCATGCTGTTCCCCTGACCCCCATCTCCCTGGAAAACCCCTATACACACTTCAAAACCCAGCTGGGGCATTACTTCCTTGAAGAGCACACTACCCTGGCCTATCTTCTCTCCCCTCTGGGTCTCTGATAACACAGTGCAATCCTTGTCTCAAACCCGACAGAACCCTCGAGGGGCAGAGCTCTTGTCTTTCCCCTCCTGACCCTGCCTTTGGCTCTGAACCTCCCTGGCAAGTGTGTTGTGAAGTGACGCTGCGAGTGTCTAGTTCTCAAAAGAAAGCTAGAAAGAGCTCTGTAAAGGACAGTTGGTGGCAAATGTCACCATGTCTTAGGACATCGAGAAGTTGGTTAAATGCAGATTCCTGGGTCCACCTCGACAGTCTGATGCTCTAGGTCCAGGGTGGGGCCCAGGAATCTGTGTTTTCAACAAGCAGCCCAGGGGTTTCCGGTGGGGGTGGTTGACGACCCTCACCATGATGGCAGGGGCGGTGCCCAAGGTTGGAGCTAGGCCTTCACCTGGAACCTGGCTCCTTCGCTTCCATCTGATCAGGAGGTCTCCAGTAAGTGCACAAAAGTCTCTGTAGAAGGAGACCTGGCCACCAGCCCCAAGAGCTGCTGCCCCACAGGGCAGCAAAGGACTGGTCCCAAAGACCCTGGGGTTGGCTCCAGACAAGCTTTCCTGGGATGACACAGATAAACTGGAGCAGTCAGGGTGGCTTCCCGAAGGAGGCAGGTCTAGGGAAGGGAATAGGCTGAGAGGAGAAAACCTGTGTGGGCAAAGGCTAGGAGGTGAGGCGCAACCAAGGACCCTTGGGAGCCCACGACCGTGGGCTGGACGTGAGTCCCTGTGGGGGCCCAGGAGTGTCTGGGGTGGTGAGCCGTTGCTTAATAAGGTAACTTGCCGGTTTTCTGAAATCAGAGCAGTTTTGTCTCGCAAGGGTGCTGATGGATTGTGAGGGAGAATTAGACCTGGGAGGCCAGTGTGGGACCAGGATAAGGGGCTGGCACAGTGGAGAGGCCAGGACACAGCCCCCTTGCCCTGGGGAGGGGATCGGGGACAGACACCATGGCGTGAGGGGGCAGGGGGCTCGGGGATCAGCACGATGCAAAGGCGTGTCACGGCCAGCTGCCTGGTCCTGGCCCCGTCATTCGACCCCACCACGGCTCAGTTTCCGTGTCTGTCGAATGGGGTGGTGGTATTGCTATAGGGAGTGACTGCTTCCTAAAAGCTATTGGGTTTTTTTGGTTTGGTTTGTTTGTTTTTTACATAGCCGCTGTTTGCTCACCTGTATGGGAATCAGATAGTGGCCAGAGGCAAAGGACAAAGGCAGAGGTGGGGAGGGAGGAGAAGCTGCAGGTGGTCGGCAGCAGCGGCTCATTTGCAAATCTGGGGAGCTGACGCTGGTGGAAGGGTTCTCTGGCCATTCCGTCCTTGAGAGGCTAAGAAGGGCCATCAAAGAAAATTCAGTCGTTTACAGATTCTCTAGAAAGCCGAGAGGGCTCAGCGGTCTGCAAGCCACCAGCTGTCCTCACAGGGACACTTCCTCTGGAGGGAGGCCGGGGGCACACGCTTCGTTCGCAGGATTCTCCTCACCCCTTGCAGGGCCGTCGTGAAGATGAAACAGATTAAATACACGACATGCTCCCAGCAGGGCCAGGCACAGTGTGGGTGCTACGCAGGCCCTGGTTTTCATTCCCATTCTGGCAAGGAAAAGATGGGACCAGTGTCAAGTTCAGTGGACTTGCGGGGAAAGAGCACCGTGTACAGGGCAAGCAAGGGGCTGCCGAATCTGATTTTAGGTCTGGGAGGTAGAGACCTTCCGCTCATTTTGCAGATGCTTAGGGAAGTGAAGTGACCTGTTCCTTTTCCAGCGACGAGGCCCATCCTTTGTCAGTTTCCCTTCCCCAGGGCCTGGTGGGTGACAGTTGCCCCTCTGAGGGCATCACCGGGGTCTTGCATGGCACATTGAATCTTGCACATCTGGTGTGCCTGGGCTGGGGGGAGATGGGGAAAGGCGCTATAGCCAGCAGCACGCGAAGGCTGGGCAGTTGAGGACAGCAGCCAGTCTCTGTTTCAGGGATGGAAGTCCCCAAGGGCTAGGATCAGACAGAACCGATGCCTCTTTCTGCCTGTCTCCAGGTCTTTTGGGTTCCCCTAGGACAGACGAGCTGCTTTAAGGGAAAAGCAGGTGCACTTGGGGGCCTTCGAGTGGTTGCCCTTGCCCTCTCCTTCCGCCTTGTGCCTGGCTGGGCTTCCCTGGGCCCCTGCATGACCAGCAGGCAGGCCGGGCCTCCAGCATCATCAGCAAATGCAACAACCATTTGTGTGGTAGAGCCACTGCAGGAGGTCCACAAATTGCAGGCTCTCAGAGGCGGGCGTGTTCTCCGGGTTCTCCAGGAAACGGGCTGAGATGGAGTTAGGAGGGTAAGAGGTTTTGCAGGGTAATGCCTGTGAAAGGGGAGTGAGGAACGGAATGGGACGGGACAGGAAGAGTCTGGCAGGCCATGCAGAGCTGACGATTTCAACAGACTCCACCTGAGCTCCAGCGCAAGACCGATCCCAGGGGAACCTCCATGTTTGTTGAATTCATTGGCACTATAATTGCAAGTGTCGGAAAGCCTTATCCATTTTCCCTTCGAGATGGTGAGAGATCAAGGTTGTGATTGAAAATCAGGCTTGTGGAGTTGAATTTGCATGGATTAAGGAAGGTGCAAAGAATGCCACCCCCAGCAGGCATCTGTAGGGAATCCCATGAGTAAAGCAGGGCTCGGGTCTTGAGGCGCGCTTCTGTCCGTGTAGACCAGTGGAGGCCTCAAGATTCGTCCTCGAGTCGATGTGAACCTGTGTTGGACTCAGCCTCTCTGGCTTCCATCCCCCCTTCCCTGTTAGGGGCCGTCCTCCATCAGAGCAGGCAGCTGGTGGTTTAGAGTGTCCCGGATCTTGGGTTCAGATCCTGTCTCTGCCTCCTACCAGCTGCGTCCTACCAGTGTGGGCAAATGACTTAACCTCTCTGTGCCTTACTTTCTCCTCTGTGAAGTGGAGATGCGGTTGCATCCATGTCAGCGGGTAGGGATGGCATGCAAGTTTTCATATGCAATGTTTCCTACAGAGCCTGAAATCCAATGAGTGCTCTGAATTAGCACGCATAGCATTCCCACTAGTGTTAGCTTAACCACTGCCAGACCAGGGTGTGGACCTCAAGAGGCTACCACCAGTCCTGACCATGGCACTCTTGTGACACATCCCCTCGGAAGACCTGTCCCCAGCAGTCTCTGGGGACACTCCCTTATCCCCTGCCCCCACCAACTCCAGAGCCTGGGAGCAAATTCTAGTCTGATTTTCCAGTCTGACTCACTGTCCCCTGGCTGCCGAGTGTTCCCTTTAACACACTCACGATCTCCATGGAGCCCCATGGGCCTCTCCAAGGGCGAGATGGAGAGAAACAGATTGTAAGGTGCGTCCCAGCCACCTGCTCCGCAGTGGCAGCCAGGGCCCTTCTCCAGGGATGCTGTGGGTTGAGGGGCTTGCCAGAGCTGACGACCAGGATATGGAGCTGCAGATATGCACGCCATCCAAAGTGCAGATGCCTGGGCCCATCCAAGGAGCTGCCCCCAAGATCTGAGTCCCCAGGTAGGTCCCAGGCCTCTGCATTTATTAATTAGCTCTTGGGTGGAGCTGGCGTGTGGAGGTGGCGTACGCTTAGGCTGTCTACAGGGGTGGGGGCTGAGTCCTTCTTTGTTCCTTTGATCAGGGCCAAGGCCAGCTCCTTAGGGCACAAGCTCCGAGTGGAAAAAAAGTGATGGCCACACAGGAAAAGGGGCCTGGAGACCCATCTTCCCCTTCCCCAACCCCAGCGGGAGCTGAGGGTCTCACAGACAGAAAAGGAAGTCCCGTTGGGTTTGCACAGTTTATTAAGATAATCAATCAATTTCTTAAGTTATTCCTTTGTTAACCAGACAGCATCTCTGGAGAGAAAATGCACTCTCTGTGTAGATACATAAAAATACATCAGTCATTTTGCCCCTCCTGGATGTGAACGGAATCTCCCCTCCTCACCTCCACAGAGGGAGCTCAAGCCCCAGGGAACCTTCCCCTCCCCTTTTATGCGTTACCAGGGGAGTGGCAGGGGCAGCCCCCAACTGCGGGGTGCATTCAGGTCTGAGGGGGGAGGAAGGCTCAGAGGGGCATCTCCCCAGCACCCTGCCACAGTGCTGGCTTCTGGGGTGTTTGTTCAGCGGCCTGCTGGGCTGCCCCAGGCTGGGGGCTCCCCCAGCTCCCCGTGCATCCTGGCTTGTTCCAGGGAGCCCTGAGCCAAGTCTTTGGCTCATGTTCCTCTCACAACATTCCACAGGCAGGGGTGAGCCTGCCGCAGGAAGAAGTAAGGTTCTGTCATTGCGGAATCGATTGCGCACAGGAATGCAGGCTGAGGGCGGCAGCCCGGTCCCCTCAGTGTCTCTTTAAACCGACAGCTGAGCTCCGACTCCCTCGAGTTCAGACCCGGCCTCACACAGGTGGCAGCATTTCCGAGAGCTTCACCGCCTCCACTGGGCACTTGGTTTTGACATCAAGGGTTCTAGTCCTGGAGGTGGTGCGTGGATGGGTGTTAGCTGGGGACGCCCTGCAGGTGAGGCTCCAGAGGCTGAGCACCAACCTTTCCATTTCGACAGGCAGTGCCCCAAATCTTCGACACTGGAGGGCACGGGACACTGGCAAGGCCATGGCTCTAAGTATTTCTAGGCCTTCCCCGCCCCCAATATAACCACCTCCAGCGCTGGCATCAGCATCCGGCCTTTGCTCAACCTCCTGGCTCAACATCCACCAGAGGTGGCTCAGCCACCGCTCCAGACCTCTCGGTGCAACCTGCATGTGTGCGAAAAGGCTGTTTTGGAAACACCCCAGGCCAGCAGCAGGGAAGAGAGGTACCCCTCTTCCCTCACACATGGCCTTGGCCACCAGCCTGGGACACATGGGGTGGCAGGGCTCTGGGGGAGTGGCAGCCGTCCCCACCGGCTGAGGCCGGGATGCTTCTGTCCTCACACTGCTCGGGGCTGTTCTCTGCCTCAAGGGCACGCTATGGACCCATTCTTTTCCCCTGACCCTGGGGGTGGCCACCACCTAACAGTGCATGCCCCTACTGCCTTGCCAGCTTAAGTGCTAAAAAAATAGATGCTTTTACTGAGTCCTTGACACCAAAACAAGGAGACCACCACCTAGCCTGTAGGTCAGGGCAGGCAGCCGGGAGCCGCCTCCTTCCACACGGGTCCTTGGTCTGGCAGCCTCCCTTCCCGCCTCCTGCCCGAGTGCCAGGCCGAGCTCATCGTGTCCATCCTCCCAGCTTCTCCCCAGGGCTCCCGGCTCCTCCAGCACCCTGGGCCGGCCCCAGCCCCGTCAGAGCGTGGCAGGGCCCAGGAGGCCGGGGGCAGGGTCCTGGCAAAGCTGCAGCTGCACGCTGGCGGTGAACCAGCGGCTGGGCCGGCCCAGGCTACAGTGCAGGGTGGTCCGGAAAGTGCTCCTGGCGTGCTTGGGGAAGATGATGGTGGTGCTGCGGAAGCGCAGGGCGCGCGGGCGTGGCTCCAGGGTCAGCTGGCTGCGGTAGTTGCGCCACGTGCAGTTGGGCGCTGCCACGATGGTCTCGCTGTAGGCCGTAACGGTGGGCACGGGCGCATAGAAGACCTTGTCCTGGAAATGCTTCTCCGAGGCGTACTTGACCTCAGAGTTGCAGCTGGAAAGGGCAGGAGGGAAGCGGAGTGAACCCAGGATGGGGGGCAGCCCGATTCCCTGCCCTCAGCATGGACACGAAAGGGCCCTGGGCAGATGCTCTGAAGCCTAACGGGTGTGGGCTGCTCTGAAATGTCAAGGTCAAGAAGGTCAAAGAAGGACTGAGGGACTGTCTTGGCTTCACAGAGACTAAAGAGGCGAGACAGCTAAACGCAATGAAGGACCCCGACTGGATCCTGAACTGGGGAGAAAAGTAAGCCAGGAAAGGACCTTATCGGGACGATGGGTGAAACTGAGCCGTGTCGTGTGGCTTAGTTGCTGGCGTCACCGTGTGCACTTCGCTGACGTTGACAACTATGCTGCTGTCATGGAAGAGGATGTCCCTGTTCTTAAGAGACACACTGAAGTATCTGGGGGCTAAAGGGCAGGATGTCACCAATCTCCTCTCAAATAGGGCAAGATATAAACAACCAGTGAATCTGTTTGAGAGGCACATGCAACCTTTTTTTTTTTTTTTTGAGACGGAGTCTCGCTCTGTCACCCAGGCTGGAGTGCAGTGGCGCGATCTCGGCTCTCTGCAAGCTCCGCCTCCCAGGTTCACGCCATTCTCCTGCCTCAGCCTCCCGAGTAGCTGGGACTACAGGCGCCCACCACCATGCCTGGCTAATTTTTTGTAATTTTTAGTAGAGACGGAGTTTCACCGTGTTAGCCAGGATGGTCTCGATCTCCTGACCTCGTGATCCGCCCGCCTCGGCCTCCCAAAGTGCTGGGATTACAGGCGTGAGCCACCGCGCCCGGCCGCAACCTTTTAAAAAGTTTGAAATTATATCAAAATACGTTTTCCAAGAAGTCCCTTCAACACCCTTGGAGGAATGACCGACTAGTATCCCCCAGTTCCACGTCCAGAGCTTTAGGAAATCAGACTGGAAGCTCTGGGAGGGAGAGAATCCTCCCCATCTCATTCCCTGCTGAACCCCCAGAGGTGATCACAGAAGACTTGTGAAGGGATCAGAGGTCCCGAGGGTCAAGGCATCCATCCTCCACCCTTGCTGGGCTTCTGATGATCTAATTTTGGCTTGCATTTTAAAAACTAGACAATGAAGGCTGTTTGGGGATTGAAAAATAATTTAGAAGTGGACTCGTTTGTCTCCTGGGACCATTGCCTGGCTGGCAGGGGCAGCAGGCAGTGGGTCTCAGAGGCTTGGCTGGCCCCACTCAACAGGGACGAGTGGATGGAGAGAGCCCCATAGATATGTGGGTAACTCACGGATCCCACACTCCACCCTTGGGAAGCCTGAGCCCCAGCAGCTTCAGAGGAGGGCAAATCGATGTGGGATGTTCCCAAGCAGGGGTGCCTTAATTCAATTCGGATGCCACCTAAGATGTCATATGCATGGGAGGGCACCCAATACACTTACAGTGCAGTAGCTCATGGGTGGCCTCAAGAACCTAAGTTACAGTCACAAAGAACATGGAGCAGCTGGACAACTGTCCCCTAATGCTTGGACAACAGGGTGGAAGGCGGTCCTGAGTTGCCTGAATGGTTTGGTTGTGAATACCTAACAATCTGTCAGGGGCTGGGCGTGGTGACTCACACCTGTCATCCCAGCATTGTAGGAGGCTGAGGCAGGAGGATCACTTGAGCCCAGGAGCTGGAGACCAGTCTGGGCAACATAGTGAGACCCCATCTCTACACAAAATACAAAAATTAGCCGGCCATGGGGGCGCACACCTGCAGTCTCAGCTACTCGGGAGGCTGAGGTAGGAGGATTGCTTAAGCCCAGGAGGTTGAGGCTGCAGTGAGCCATGATCCCACCACTGCACTTCAGCCTGGGTGACACAGTGAGATCCTGTCAAAAAAAAAAATCTGGCAGGAGAAGGGAGGTAGAGTTAGGGTGCACGAGTGGTTATGTTCATAATTTTCCATTTTTTCTGAGAGGTTGGATTTAAAATAAAAGCCTTTTGGAGGAGAAGGTAAATGGGGAAATGGGAAACGGCTGAATAGGCCTGGGGTGGGGGCGTGGGGTGGATACAGAGGGTCCCTTGGGGTCAGAGTCTCTTAAACAGTTTTGTCTGTGGCTAAGATACGGCCAAACTCCCCAGGAAGCAGCACCCAGAGGGGCTGCCTGGAGGGTAGAGAGCCTCCTGAGCCCCCAGCTTGGCCTAGTCCCCACCCCCACCCCACAAGAGAGTCAGGACCAGCACCCAACCCCCCGCCCCCTCCTCCCGCGCAGAGCCCAGCGGCCCACTCACCGGATCTCATGCGTGGATTCCGGGTTCACCTTGATGCTCTCCCCAAAGTATACTGGCAGCATCCGGGGCCTCATCTCCAACGCGGGGGGATTTGGGAGTTGGGAGGGGGGCTGTGGGGAGAGCCAGGGACGCGGGGTTATGCAGCCCCTTGTCGCAGTGGCCTCAGCTCCCTGCTGGGCACACAGGACCACCTGACACCCTCTGGCCCTGGCTTGGTCTGGAAGCTGCTTTGTGGGGCCCATCAGGAAGCCCACCCCAGACACCCTCCATGGGATCCAGGCATTCAGGGATCTGCCCAGCTCTCCACCACCAGCCTGTCCTCCAGCTCCCAGTTCTCAACAAGGGGTGTGGTCATGGCCTCTCACGGCAACCTCCAGGCCACACCCACCCCGGAGCCTGGCTCAGAGCCCTGGAGAACTGGGATCCCTCTGTGCTCTTTGCGGGGCTGAAACCACACTCGGCCTGGAGGAAGGGTTCCCAGCCCTTCTTGGTACCACCCAAGGCTCAGGCAACCTCCAGAGGGGTAGAGACCCCACCACACCTGTGTCTGTGGCACACCTGCCAGGGAGGAACACACAGGTGGGAGCTGGCCAGGCCTGTCTAGGGGGCACGGGAAGCTGATCAGAATAGCAGATGTCTGCAGGAGGGCAGGGCGGGCCTACCCAGCATCCACATCTTCTAGAAATGGCACCACATCTCCCTGAGGACAAGGACTGGATTGGACATGGGCGTGTAACCCACACTGGGCCAATGAGAGCCCTACCCAGGTTCTCCTCCAGAGCTGTGGAGACAGCCCCCCCTGTGAGGGCTAAGAATGTAGGGGGGTTGGAAACCAGTGGAAATGGAGCTACGCTCAGGAGAGCAGGAGTCAAAGATGTGAAAGATCAAGTCTTTCCAACATTGTTCAAATGCCTGGATCAAGCCACACCTGAAACTGTCCCTCAGTTGTGAGCACCAGCAAATCCATTTTGAGGCTTCAGACCATTTGAGCTGCCTTTCTGTCACTTGCAGCTGGAAGAATCTTGGCAAGGTGGGGAAAGAGAGTTCTATGGGAACAGAAGCCATCCACAGCCCCTTCAGAAAGAGCCCCATCAGACAGACACAAAGAAAGCACTCTCTGTTCCCCTCCCAAATCCACCCCACAGCTCCTGTGGGAAGTTCTTTCTCTGGTCTGTTTTAAAGTCTGTCCCAAAATTCCACTCCCTGTGGAAGCAAAGACCATCAGGGACATGCCCCTGCCCGGTGCTCCTCACAGGAAGTGGCCTAAGGACCCCCACCCCATCCTGCTCCTCACAGAAAGTGGCATAAGGACCCCTACCCCATCCTGCTCCTCA
Organism: Pan troglodytes; assembly: GCF_028858775.2. Lineage (NCBI taxonomy): Eukaryota > Metazoa > Chordata > Mammalia > Primates > Hominidae > Pan > Pan troglodytes. The sequence goes on along the minus strand of NC_072408.2, from coordinate 131,137,863 downwards.
CAGAAAGTGGCCTAAGGACCCCCACCCCATCCTGCTCCTCACAGAAAGTGGCCTAAGGACCCCTACCCCATCCTGCAGTCCACCTCCCCCTCCCCACAGCTCAGCCCATTGCTGGTTCAGCCCCAAACTGATGCTGAAAACAGACCTCTGGCCCCTGCAGCCTCTCCTCATGCCAACATGGTGACACTTCTGCCCTCCCCCTACCCCACTCTTCCCTCCGGAAGTGTTCCCCGCCAGACTCATCCTCACAGGCCTTTCCCCTCTTCCACCAACCCAAGAAAACCCCATCCATCTGTATTCGGGGGTCCTTCAGGGCCAGCCCAGCAAAGTGAGCATCTTGAAGTAGAGATTTCACTCAGGGCAGGGCCAGGAGGCTCTGTTTCTAAAGGCTTTTTGTTTGTTTGTTTGTTTGTTTGTTTGTTTTTTGAGACAGGATCTCTCTCTGTCACCCAGGCTAGAGTACGGTAGTGCAATCATGGCTCACTGCAGCCTCGAACTTCTGGGTTCAAGCAATCCTTCCACCCCAGCCTCCCACATAGCTGGCACTACAGGTGCATGCCACCATGCCCCAGCCAATTTAAAAAACAATTTTTGCAGAGAGAGGATCTCACTATGTTGCCCAGGCTGATCGCAAATTCCTGGGCTCAAGTGATCCTCCTACCCTGGCCTCTCAAAGAGCTGGAACTGCAGGCGTGAGCCACCACGCCTGGCCCCTAAAGCCTTTTAAGGCAGCCCTAGATGTTCTCCTTGAGGTGTGGCTGCAACACTCAAGTCACGGCCAACCCGTTGGGAACACATGGTGAGAGCCAGAAAGAAGCCCTTGCTCTTCGATGCCATTGAGATTGGGGATGTTTGTTACGAGGCATCCCCCTGCCTGACTAGCCTGTGCTGGGATAGCAGGGGGCCTGGCAAGGCCACTCCCTAGGGCCTCTGCTGGAACTACACATGCCCGCACCAAGGGCTCAGGGAGGTGAAGGGCAGGGCTTTAAATAACCCGCCTATTTTTCAGATAGCTTGTTCATCACTGAGGTTATGAATAATAGACCCAGAGTGTATGAATAGCACAGCTTTGGAGAAAGCATGGGTCCAGATGTGAAGAGATGCTCGCGGCCACGGCAGAACGCCTTTCGTTCAGCTCACCCACTGCATGCCACTGTGTGCCAGCACTGCGCTCTGTATTGCTGCCACGGTGGCAAACAGAGGCTCTCCTGGCCTCGTCGGAGCTTGCTGCCTGAATCCCCCACTGCTCTCACCAGTGTCCCACCAGTGGACTAAGATTCCAACTGTCAGGAGGGCTGTGGTCGACAAGGCGATGAGGGCACGAGAAGGGTTTGACCACCAGGTAATCAGGGAGGGCTTCCCTGTGCAGTGCCACTCGGGATGTGATCGGAGGGGTGAAGCAGAGTCCACTGTGGCCCCAGGGCCCACAGGTCCTGGAGTGCCCCCACTGGGCACCAGGACCACACAGCCACAAACAGCACCCAGGACACCTGCACGCCCTCAGCCCTGCCTCCCCCTGGCATGCAGGCCATACCCTGGGACCCTGTTCTAGGGCTTCTAATACAGAGGCCACTAGCCGCACGGGGCTATTCAACTTAAATTCATTACAATTCAGTAGGTTGAAAAACGCCATTCCTCAGTCGCACCCGCCGCGCGCTGGCAGCTGTCACGCTGGCTGGGGTAGATCCAGAACACGCTCACTGTCACAGCAAGCACCCTGCACAGGCCGCCCTAGGGGGACGCAGGCTGTGGGTGAGGTTCCAGCTGGCGGGCCGGCCCCAGCCCCCAAATGACCACGGCATGCTGTGTGCAGAGGCCCTCAAAGAAGAGATCCCAAGACGTCCCCATCAATGGCTCTGCTCCTCCCAGAGCCACTCAGGCTGCTGGCTGGGCAGGTCCCGGGTTTGCCCCTGGCTCTGTCTGCCTGTGTGAAAATGGGGAGAGATGGAGGTACCTGGGGTGGAGGCAGGAACCCAAGGGAGGTCACAGTCTGGTCTGAAACCTGCAGACCCTCTCCCTGGGAGGTGGGGCATGGCCCACTGTGGCCAAGACAAGATGGACCCAGAAGTCCTGGAGAGAAGCAGCGAGGGTCAACGCATGGACACCAAAAACGCGGCCAGAGGTGGCTTTCCAAGGACAAGGGCAGTGTGGGTAGAACAGGGTCCCCCCCAAAGCCCATGTCCACGCAGACCCTGTGGACAGGATCTTATTTGGAATAGAGCCTTTGCAGATGGAATTGAGGCTCCTGAGATGAGGCCATCTCAGAGGAGGGTGGGCCCTAAAGCCAATGACTGGTGTCCCTACAAGAAGCGTGGACACAGGCCAGAGGCAGTGGCTGACGCCTGTAATCCTAGCACTTTGGGAGGCCGAGGTGGGTGGATCACCTGAGGTCAGGAGTTTAAGACTAGCCTGGACAACATGGTGAAATCCTGTCTCTACTAAAAATACAAAAATTAGCCAGGTGTGGTGGTGCACGCCTGTAGTCCCAGCTACTAGGGAGGCTGAGGCAGGAGGATCGCTCAAACCCAGGAGGCAGAGGTTGCAGTGAACCGAGATCGCGCCACTGCACTCCAGCCTGGGCAACAGAGCGGGACTCTGTCTCAAAAAAAAAAAAAAAAGAGCGGACACAGACGCACAGGGACGATGTGAAGGCAGGGATGGCAGGGGCACAACCACAAGCCAAGGAGCACCTGGAGCCACCAGAAGCCGGAGAGGCAGGAAGGAGCCTCCCCTGGAGCCCTCCGAGGCAGTGTGGCCCTGCTCACACCTCGATTGGAACTCTGGCCTCCAGAACTGTGCGAGAATAGAGTTCTATTTTCTCAGGCCACCCAGTTTGTGGCAGTTTTTTTTTTTTACAGCGGCTCTAGGAAGATCACACAAAAAGGCCACATGCTAAAAATCGACAAGACTGAACCCCGGGGCCTGCGCCTCCCAGTCCTCCATGAAGGCACCGGGGCTGGCTGAGACCACCCGTGGGTCCCCAGCCCGGCCTCCTCCCATCTTGATCAGGGACTGGGGATGGGAAATCTTGTGAAACCAGTTTATGAGGGGAGTCCTTCCAGGGGAATGGGAGAGAGGGGCTAAGCAGGTGTCAGCCAGGCAAGGCGGCTGCACAGCTGTGACCAGCCTGGCCCCATCACACCAGGGGCACAGGAGTGTGACTGCCTCAGCACTGGTCCCAGCTGGGAGAGCAGGCTGCTGGCCACTGGCTGCCCCACTCCTGGGGGTGGGAGTCACCTTCTGGGGGAAGAAGCTCCCTTTCCCCAAAAGGACAGCTCTCTAGGAAAGGGGACAGCTGCCAGCAGTGGGCAGCCAGGGTTCACGGCCACTGGGGACTGAGGCAGTGGGGCACCGTGCACAGCGGCCATGACACCTCCCTGACCCCGTCACTGGGACACGGCACTTAGCGGGTTTTGCTTACGCATTTATTTCTAGGTTTGCGGCCCTCTCCCTGCTCTCTGGCCCTACCCAGATCACGATGCCCCCGCGGATGGGGAGGCACGGTCTCCATCCCCTACACCCCAGCGTCTAGTGCATGGTGATGCTCAGTGCTTTGTTCTTGGCTGAAGAGGGGATAGCTGGCTCCCACGGGGGACAGCAGGCGGTGGGGACCCTATTCCTCCAGGCTGGTGCTCATGCCTGGGCCGCAGAGGGCCAAGCCTATAACCATGGTGACCACATGCACACCGGCCTCGGGCAGAGGGAGTGGAGGGTGGACATCGGGCTGGGCGGGAACTGTGAACTCAGAGCCAAGTCCTGCAGGGACCTAGCTTGATATCTCCTACATCTGTCCCCTCCCCACCGCCCCCATACCTGCCTGGACAATGAGGATGCAGAGCTTTTTGCACTCTCACTGTGCCGGGCACCATTCTGGGCACTCGCCACATATCCTACTCATCTGATCCTTATAAAAACCCCAGCACGCAGCTGCTGGCAGCACCCCCATTTTCCAGATGTGGAAACCGAGGCCCAGAGTGGCTAAGTCATTTGCCCAAGGCAACACAGCTGGAAGAGGCAGGTCAGGGCTGGAACGCTGCTGGTGTGGCTCCAGGGCCCGGGCCCTCACCATCGCTCCTCCACTGCCTTTCATGCCCAGGTGCCTGTCTCATTGCTGCCCCTCAGCTCCAGGCTCCCCCGACACAGGCTCAAGGCTTCCCACTCGGGCCTCTGCCTGTTCCTGTCTCGGCCCCTTGTCTGTGACCCGAGGCTGCCTCTGTGTTCCCGCTGTTCCCTGCTGCACTGGCTGCTTCTCGCTTGGGCTGGTGAGAGCCAACTCAGCGTCCGCTCCAAGTCTTAGGGGCATCCTCTGTGGGGACACGGGAGCACCCATCTACTGGCCTTCATCGCGATAACCCTGTGTCTGTCACCCCCAGAGAAGCAGCTCCCTAAGGCTGGAGTCTTTATCACCTCTAAGCCCAGGACCTGGCACCTCTCTGCCCCCGCGCTATGGGGAGGGGAGACCCCACACCTGCAAAGCAGCCCCTGCCCCAACCCAGAGAGCCCTGAGTATGGGCCCATACCTGTCCTCAAGTTTGGCAGCAGTCTGTGGACAAACATCACCAGGAGCCCCATCCCTGCTAGTCACGGTCACCCCAGAACAAGGGCTGAGGACCACAGGGAGAGGATCGAGGACTGAAGAAGCAGGAGATTCCTCAAAGCCCCCAGCAGCTGGCCTCGAGGTGGCCCCATCTCTCCCTGGCATTGACACGGAGTGAGTGGCCCAAAAGAGAGGCAGCTGCTCTCTTCCTGGGTGTGGCATGCTGAACAACAGCCCCCAAAGCTGTCCACACCCTAACCCCCAGGACCTGGGAATATCTGCAAAAGGGACTTTGCAGATGTGATTAAGGATTCTGAGATGGGATATGGTCCTGGGTCATCCAGGTGGGCCTGATGTCATCACAGCATTCCAGGGGGTCAGAGTCAGAGAAAGGCCAGAAGATGCTGCGCTGCTGGCTTTGATGAGGAGGAAGAGGCCGCAAGCCAAGGGGCACGGGCCCCTCTAGGAGCCAGAACAGGCAGAGGAACGGACTCTTTCTGAGCCTCCAGAAGGAACCAGCCCTGCCGACGCTTTGATTCTGGGACTCCTGACCTCCAGAGCTGGAAGATGATAGCAAATTCGTGCCGTTTGAAGCCACTCTGTGTTTGGTAATTGGCTGCAGCAGCCATAAGAGACTGCTAAGCTGTGTGACTTGGGCCAATGACTTCCCGTCTCTGGGCCACAACAGCCTCCACGTCTCTGAAGTGGGCCGTTAGGAGGACCCGCCTCCCAGCTTCGGCGCAGCTGAGTCAGAGCCGGCAGCCACATGGAACAGCGCCCAACCCAGGGGTGGCACTGGGTGCCAGTGGGCCCGCAAGGGGGATCCTCCTTTCCCATGAAGGTCTGGGGTGGAGGTGCCTCCCTGGACAGAGGTATAGCTCACACCCTTCTAACCTAAAACAACACTTCTCCTTACTTTCAGAAGCAAGCAAGCATCATTTCAGAACAGTCACTTCACAAAAACAAGGCAGTGACAAGACAGGCCCATCCTCATCTTCTATGGCTCACCGTTCAGTCAACACTGACCCCAGCTGCAAGACTCTATATGATTCCATGTTTCTAGAAATAATACACACTCCCCAAAAGACGTTATCTGAAGCTCGGCATTTTCCCAAGTGCGTGCAGGTGTTTGTTTGCTGAGCACCTACTGTGTGCTGGGCCCGGTGGGAGTGAGATGAGGCACAGGAACCCCCAGGGCCCTTCTCCCGCAAGAGGGGGTGACGTGTAGCCACAGGGGAGGTGAGAGGACGACTCCGGTGTGGAAGGGGACATAAACATGGGCACTAAGGTTTGGGGAGGTGTTTCTTCTGTCCAGACAAGTGGAAGGGCTGGAGGGAGAGAGAGGCAGCCTGCTGCTGCCGTTACCCACCCACGCGCTGCCAGGAAAGGCTAACTCCTCACCCATCGAGCAGGGAGGGCTTATTTCAGAGGCAAAGCCTTTGGGCTGTGGCAGAGCCCCCGCCCCAGCATCTCTCTTGGGTCAACCCGGAATGAAGACACTGCCAAACCCTCCGGATACCGCCACACCTGGAATGTGGGCGCCGACAAAGGCAGCCCCTTTCCGCCCGGTCCCGCTCCCCACCTGGCTGCCAGCAGCAGACAAGGCCTAATTCACAGGCTGGCCCGGGAAGCCAGAGCTCCGGGCACCATTTGCCAAAGGGTCCCGCTGAAAAAACACCTAAAGTCCACCCAAGCTGGAAGCGCTGGGCAGGAGACACCAGAAGCCGTGAAAGCCCAGACCGATATAGGCTGGCGTCCAGTGGGCCTGGGCAGTGAGACGGCTCGGGAAGTCCCCGCCAAGGCCCAGGACACTCCCGCGGAGCTGCAGGGCTGGACACCAAGGGAAGATGGTGGCAGCCACCAGTTCATCCTGAGGCTCGCAGCTTCGTCTTTCTGGCTGCAGGGCTATTCGAACATCGAAATGGTTGTGGCGCCGCGCGGACTCCAGCCAGCCTGGGGAGTGGGCAAGGGAAGTGCCTCTCGCGGCCAAGAAGGCAGGCTGCGGCCCTGAAGTCCGACTTTCCAGCCACGCGGGAGCGAGATACTGCCGAAGACTGGGTCACACACAGTCCCACGGGGGCTGGCAAGGCAGGGGAGGGCCAGGGAAGGGGTCGGGCACACGCACACGGGGACCTGTCATTGCTCACCTGCCCTGGCCATGCGGCCACCTTGGGCACAGGAAGCCCCCAGACAGGCCCGCTCCCCACCCCCACCCCCAGCCGGTCTGTCAGGCTGCAGCGCCCTCCCACAGGCCCGGGCTCCTGTTCTGGTCTAGACAGAATCCGGTGAGATGCCCTTGGCTGCCCTTGGCTGCCCTCGGTTTGCTCATCTGTGAAACGAGGCTGTGCCATCGGCAAGGCCCACATCCTGGGGCTGGGGGACCATCAGGGATGCCCAAGACACAGGCTGGTGGTTTCCTGGGGGGCTCAGCATCCGCCCGGAAGCTCTGGGATGTTAGGACAGGGGAGAACAAGTGCTTCTCAGGCACACAGGAGGGTCACCCAGATGCCATGCTTCCCTCCCAGCTTAGGAAAACAGGGATGGCCCAGGCCCAGGTTCCCAGCTCCTTCCAGGGTCTGGGGCAAGCCTGCTGGGGCCTGGGGAGGCTGGGCTTACTCCCAGGCTTCTGGGCAGCAGGACAGTGTGGGGGGCAGGACGGGCCCTGGAGGGTGTTGGGTCCTGTGGACACTCGCCAAGGGCCCATCAGGCCCCACCCGCTTCACCCAGGAGCCTTCCCCGGGAGCCGCTGGGGCGGGGATGAACACTCGCTGGCTGGAAGTCAAAGTACACAGGGGCTCTTCGGAGCTCCCACCTTCCTGGCTGCTGCACAGGCCATAGCCCACAGGCCAGCGAGGAAAGATAGCCGCTCTGTTGTCGAGAGCTCAGTGCCTCACAGTGACAGCCTGCCAGACCTGGAGTCTAGGCCCGGCTGGGCAGGGACTCACAGGGAGGCACAGCCTGAGTGACACGGGGCCATCCACAGATACTATGGCCCAGTTCGCTGAACCATGAGCTTTCACCCAGGAGCCAACTAGCGGCCCATCAGTGCAGGAGTGGGAGACAGGAGGAGGTACCCAGAGCCCCCCCTCCCCCGTTGCTGCTCCTGGAGACAGCAGGACAGCCAGGGAGCCCCACACGGGCCGCGGGAGAGGCGTCCTTATGAAAGCCACATGGAGCCTTGCAACAGCTATCCCTGACCTCGGCCCCTGACCTCAGCCCCTGACCTCAGCCCCTGACCTCGGCCCCTGACCTCAGCCCCTGTCCTCGGCCCTCTGACCTCGGCCCCCTGACCTCGGCCCCTGACCTCCCTGGCGGTGAGAACCCCTGCTGCTGTCAGAACTTGATCGTCTGGGATATACACTGGGAATCTGAGACCAAAGCGCACGGGCTGGGCTAAGGTTAATCTTGACCATCACCCATGAGGAAGATGAACCAAGGAGGGGCATTTAAGCACCAAGAATTCCCACCCTTCTGATGACAGCCTTGGCTATTGGCGAATCCTGGGGCAGGGGTGGGTCTTTCTCGATCTCCCCCAACGTGGCACTACGGGGCACCTGAATGTGATTATCGAAAGGACACAGTCTGCTTAGGGGGGATCCCAGGAGACCCCGAGTGGATCAGGCCATGTGGAGAGCCATGAACTATCAAGGGCCCAGCAAGGAACCCACGAGCGCAGGATCTGACACCCAAGGCAGAGAAACGGTGAACAAACTCGAACGTCGCAGCTCGGAGGCAGTGCTCCGGCTGGGCTCCCTCCTGAGATGGGCAGGCCTGGTGCACCCAAGTCAGCAAGATGGGTGTGGCCTGCCTTGTGTCCCCCACAAAGATAAGTTCAAGTCCTAAACCCTGGTACCTGCAACTGTCACCTTATTTGGAAAGAGGGTCTTTGCACATGTGATCAAGTTAAGATGAGGTCAGATTAGATTAGGGTGGACCCTGATCCAAGGACTGGTGTCTTTCTAAGAAGAGGGAAATCTGGACATGGGGACACACACAGAGACAAGAAGGCCACATAAAGACAGAGGCAGAGACTGGCGTGATGCGGCCAGCAGCTAGGAGAGGCAGGTGGGACGGACCCCCTTACAGCCTCCAGAGGAGCGTGCCCCCGCCGTCAGCTTGATTTCAGACTTCTTGGCCTCTGGAACTGTGAGAGGATGAATTTCTTCTGTGTTAAGCCACCCAGTCTGTGGCACTTTGTCACGGCAGCTCTGGGAAGTGAGTGCAGGGACCCACAGCTCTGCCAGCCAGTAACAGAGTGGGGGCCGTCAACCTAGGGCACAAGAATCACTTTGCGCAGGCTGCGGGGCTTGGGGCAGGGTCTCCCACTTCCCCCCAGACACTCAGAACACTGTCCTTTCTCAACCACTCACAACGGCCAGGCAGCCTCCCAGATAGGGGACACCCGTCTCTGTACACAAAAAAACGGCGAACCCAGACCCTGCCCTTATAAAGGCCGGATTTGCTGCAAGGTGGACAAATATCCCCTCTGGATTCCTGTGCATCCTAACATACAGATGGCACACCAGGAGTGTCCACAGTCCATGTACCGTGCCCCGCAGGGAGGCCGAGCACTGGAGGGCAGACAGGACAGGCCACACCTGCCCCCAGGAAAGCTGTCCCCGGGGAAGCTGCCCCCAGTCTGTCTGGCAGCATTTTCCCCATGCAGGTGGCTCCCTTGTTTCCAGAGCACCTGGAAGGCCGTGAGCCTATTTGTCTTCTTTTCACACTAAAGCTGCAGATATAGCTGAGTTTCTCAGCTGGGTAAGCCTGCCCCGGAGACCAGGGCTGTCAGACACTTTGCTGAATTTCCATTGGAGGCCAGTTCACCCGGGATCGAGCAGACGCGGCTGGAAGGAGGCGCCAGGGCTTCTGGCTTTCCCTCCTCTCCCTCCTCACAGCCTCCCTTTCTGCAAACAGGCTCCTCCCTCCCACCTTGTCCTGACATACCTGGCTGTCTTCCACTTAGCTTGCTCAGACACCTTCACAGGAACACACCTGTGAGCCTGCCAGGGGGCCATGGGGACCGATCCCTGTTTTCCTGAGTCCATCTGTTCAGCCATCTGTTCATCCATTCATCCCCCATCCATCCATCTATCCATCCATCAATCTATCCATCCATCCTTCCATCCATCCATCCATCTATCCATCCATCAATCCATCCATCCATCCATCCTTCCATCCATCCATCCTTCCATCCATCCATCCATCCACCCTTCTGCCCATCCATCCATCCTTCTATTTGCCCATCTATTCATCCATCCATCCATCCATCCACCCATTCTTCTGTCCATCCATCCATCCATCCACCCATTCTTCTGTCCATCCATCCATCCATCCATCCACCCATTCTTCTGTCCATCCATCCATCCATCCATCCACCCATTCTTCTGTCCATCCATCCATCCATCCATCCACCCATTCTTCTGTCCATCCATCCATCCATCCATCCATCTATCCATCCATCAATCCATCCATCCTTCCATCCATCCTTCCATCCATCCATTCATCCATCCATCCTTCTGCCCATCCATCCATCCTTCTACCTATTTGCCCATCGATCCATCCATCCATCCATCCACCCTTCTGCCCATCCATACATCCTTCTATCTATTTGCCCATCGATCCATCCATCCATTCATCCATCCACCCACTCTTCTGTCCATCCATCCATCCATCCATCTATCCATCCATCCATCCATCCTTCCCAACCCCAGCACTACCTCCCTAGCTCCCTTCCCTCTCCTCTCTCATACTCAGTTTCACCATCACAGACAAGAAGCAGAAATGAGAAAATCCAAGAGTCCCAAGGGTCCCAGCCAAGGTCCAAAGGGATGGCTGAGACCTCAGGCGGCCTCCAAGAGCTGGGCCCCCAGGGGAGTTCTTAGGGATGGCTTCTCTTGCAATGTGGGTCCAGGGATCCAGCACGTCTTCCTTAGGGAAGCTCTCACGTACACTCTTCAGAAATCCACCCACTGCATAAACAGACTGAGGGAGGCTGGATGGAGGGAAGGAGCCCTGAAGGTGACAGAGCCCAGGCCACCAGCTGTGGGTGCAGTCCAGGGCCAGAGGCCCCGTCTCTGCATCTGGGAGGCAGCAACAGCTCAGATCTGTCACCACCTGCCATTGCCCCATAACAGGCTGAGTCCTTTGCTTGCCACAGGGGGGCTGTTCATTTGAACATGAACCCCAGAGAACACAATGTAAGATCCCAAATGCCACTTTCAGCCTCCCTGAGTGCAGTAAGATGGCACAGGGCTACTTCTCCGAACTGCCCATATTCACTTAGGGAGATAGGTCTGCCTCAAAGCCATCCTCACTCCTCCACGATGCCAACCCCTAAATGCCCACAGCTCTGCCGGGCAGGGCGGGGAGGAGAAGAAGAGCAATGGGTGTTTGCTCAGTCTGCGGTGACAGTCCAGGCCCTGGGAGCTCAAAGGCAGCAGAGGCAGCATCTGTCCTGCTCAGCTGTGTTACTCACCCACCCCGCTTTAAATATCTGTGAGCTGACAAATGCCCATCAATCAGAGTGGATAAAGAAACTGTGGTATATATATACGCCATGGAATACTACTCAGCCATAAAAAGGAATGAAATCATGGCATTTGCAGCAACCTGGATGGAATTGGAGACCATTATTCTAAGTGAAGTAACTCAGGAATGGAAAACGAAACACTGTATTTCTCATTTATAAGTGGGAGCTCAGCTATGAGGATGCAAAGGCATAAGAATGATACAATGGACTTTGGGGACTCAGGGGAAAGGGTGGGAAGAGGGTGAGGGATAAAAGATGACAAATTGGGTTCAGTGTGTACTGCTTGGGTGGTGGGTGCACCACAATCTCACAAGTCACCACTAAAGAGCTTCCTCATCTCACCAAATACCACCTGTTCCCCCAAAACCTATGGAAAGAAAACATTAAAAAATAAATTGAAAAAAAATTGTGGGCTGAATGCAGCTGACAGACAATCTCCTCTGCCACCAGGCCCAGTGGGCAGGCTCCGCTGTCCTGGGCCATGCAGGAGACAGGTCCCCGCCCGCATGGAGACACGCCCTACACTGATGCAAAATGGCCACCTTCCGCGTCCCGCACGGGCACCTTCCTCACTCAAGTCTCTCATTTGAGTTTCTAATTTGGGGAGTGTGGAATGGAAGCTCATGATGCCTTTTTAAAAATAAAAATAGAACAGTCACAAGTAGTTTTTAAAAGACCAAATGGAATTTTAACTTTTGGCCTCAGCTTCACCTAGAAGTCACTGACCTGGCCTCTCCCAGCCCCTCCGGTGGTCCCTGCCTCTTTGTGGCTCCTCAAGGCATTTGGTTACATGCATAAGTTCTTTAGTGGTGATTTCTGAGATTTTTGTGCACCCATCACCCGAACAGGCCATGCCTAGCTTGCTTGTGCCTCAGGACCTTTGCACATGCCATTGTCTCGGACTGAGCACATCTCAGCCCTAGAACTGTAAAGTTCGTACCCTGAGTGTGTGTGGGTTTCTATTAACCATCACTTCCCTGTCTACCTGCCTAAAGCTCACCTCTCACCCAGCTTCTGGCCTTAAGGACACTTCTCCATCCACCTGCTGCTGCCACACATAGTTCAGCTGGTGGCTGTCTCTCTTCCGCTAGGATGCCAGTTCATGAGGGCAGGGACCGTCAGCATCTTGTTCACTGCTGTGTCCTCCATGGCCCCAAACAGAGCGTGACACACAGTAGGTGCTCAGTAAGTACTGGGGGGACCAATGCCTGATTCCCAGCTCTTCGTCTGGCTTGGGAGTGATCGGGAATGTTCCCACCTTTGCTCCAAGAGTGAGCACAAAAAGCCCATGGTGAGTGGGGAGGGGGTTCATTCATATCCAGCCTGGCCCCCAGGGCCTTTGATATCTTGGGGAGTGATCTTACAGCCAGCCGCTTCCCAGATACCCTGCCTTAATTGGTGGGGGGCGTCCAGGAGGCAAGTCCAGCTTATTCAAACAAAGTTGGGGGGGCCTCTTTAATGAAGTGAAGCGTAGGCAGGTTTAACATGCACGTCCGTCCAGCCTCCTAAAGTAGGTGACAAGGTGGTGAGGACTTCAGTGGCTTAGATTTGAGGGCGGGACTGCAGTCCATCCCAGCAGCTGAGGCATATGCCACCAACTTTTATCAGAAAGGTGGTGTCATTCACTGGATAGTGGAACAAAGACACCCACCCTGCCAAACGCCGTCTGAACCTGAGGCCCACATGGAAACCCGGCACCGCTCACCCCATCCTCTTCCTCGGGTGTTGGAAACCCTCAGTCGCGAGGCGCAGCACAGGTTTCCGCCTCTTTGTCCTGAGACATTATGGGGTGCCGATATTTGCACCTAAAAAGCACTCTCCCTGAGTCGTCAGTGAGCAGGGTGCGGTTAAATACCGCTCAGCAAAGTTTAGCAGGAGTTAACGGGGAGGTGGGGCGCCTTGTGGGGTGGGCGATGGGTGGGTGGGCATGGCCACAGCGGCAAGCCCCAAAGCTGAGAAGAGTGGGCGCCAGGCAATCCTTTCTCCCTTTTATTGAAAGCAGCCCTTCAAACCTGGTAGGTACACAGGCATTTTGTTTTCCAATAAAAAAAAATCACAGGTAGTTAATTAGCTGCACAGTGAAAAGGGGGATAATATGAGGTTGAAGGGCAGACTCTGCAGTCAGACTCTCTGGGTCTAGCCCAGCACAGCCGCTTCCTGGCTGGGCAACTTTGGGCAGGTTGCTAACCTCCTCTGTGCCTTGGCTTCCGCCTCTGGAAAATGGGGCTAATTGGTGTGTAGGCTTCATGGGAATATAGTGAAAATTAAATGAATTGGCGTAAAGAAAGAGCTTAGGACAGTTATCCTGGCACACGGTATGAGCTATCTAAATGCCAAGTATCATAACCCATGAGGAAACAGCCCCAGGCTTTGCTTTTAAGCCAAATTAGAAGATCAGGGCAACACAGTTTCATACCTGGCATCTAGTGAGCAGGAAGGGGAAAAAATAAAGTCAAGTAGAAGAGCCAAGACAAGTAAGCCAGCCATGCTATTCTTGCGGCAGCCACGGGCTGGCCCGGATGGCAGAGAACGCTTCCAGAAAACCCTCTGTAAGGAGGCTTCTGGGTCATGGAAGGAACCAAGGAGAAGGCGGATTCCCGGTCGTTTTTCTCCAAGCCCCACTGTGCAAGGCACCACGGGGATTCAGTCCCAAAGTGTGCAGCTCAAATGGGCAACAGTGCCAAGTCCCAGAGGCTCTGGCAGGAAAGCTGGCCCCCTTTAGACAGCAAGATCAGGTTCACTGCAAACAGCCCTGGTCACCTCTATCAACTCCTGGAAGTCCTCACTGCCCCTTCCACCCGCCAGGCTCCCATAAAGAGACCAAAGTTCAAATTTGCTGCATGATTTGGTCTAAGATAGTGACTCCCAGACTTGGCTGAACAGTACAATCACCCAGGGAGACTGAAACCCTCCTGATGCCGAGCTGCACCCCCTATCAATTCAGTGAGACTATCTGGGCGGTGAGTGTGGGTGGGTTTTAAAGATTCTCCAAGTGATTCCAATGGGCGACCAAGTTTGGGACCCACCAGGCTAAGAAACAAGCAAGGCACGAATGAAGGTCATGTCCTGAGGCTTGAGGCCGGGGAGCCGCTCCTTTCCGCTGTGGGGAGGAGGATTTTCAGCGGCAGGGAGGCCTTTTTTGCCCTGTGAGTGCCAGGCAAGAATCCCCGGGGCCCCAGGAAAGGGGAGTGGAGCCAGCACACACGCCCCAGCAGTAGAGCTGTTAAGGTGGGCAGGGCGCAGCCAGAGAGCGGGCAGGGATGGGCAATCACTCATTTCAACTTGTCATTTCCTCAAGCTGCAAAGGCGCCCGCTCGGCCCATATGCTTCCCCGCCTGCCGGGGGGTGCCCAGTCTCAGGCAAGGCGCCAAACTGGGTCCCCACCGGAGTCCACCCCCAGGCTGGACTTAGTCTGGCAGGAGACAAACTCCTGAGTTTCCTGACCCGAGGTTCCAGCCTCCCCCTCCCGCCTAAGCTCCACGTCAACATGCCTTAACATCCCGGGAAGGAAGGAATCCTGTCTGGGTTTGGTTATTTAAAAAAAAGAAAGAGAGAAAGAAAGAAAGAAAAGGCTTTCACGTTGGCAGCGCCCGGACAGTAAACAGGGCACCCAGAGCAGCAGAGGGGCCGGGTCCAGATGTCTGCAACATGCTGGGCCTCTGGGCGCAAGCCCACCTAGCCAACAGCCAACTTCTTTGGGAATTTCGGACCGTCCTTTACCCCGCCCCATGAGCCCCCCATTATTACTGACAATAGGAAGAATCACTCTAGAGGGAGGCCCACCGCCAGGGAGCCGTCTCCAGGTCCGGGGTCAGCCTGGATCACCTCCCCCTACACACCCTGGTCCCCACCTGAGAAGCGTGGCTGTCACTGGCCACCTTCGTGGTTGCGGGGCAGGTAGAGGAGGAGGCCCGTCCTGCTTCTGCAGTAGCGCGCGTCTCTGGGGGCAGCCCTCACCCACCCGCCCACGCGGTCCCCCGTTTGGGAGAGAGAGCGCCTCCTTACCGCTCTGGCCTCGCTGGGTCCCGGGGGCTCCGAGGAGGCGCCGGCGCCCCCCGCGCGCGCGTCGAGGATGCCGGGCGCCAGGGAGTAGAAGGGCGGGCTGGGGCTGGGGCTGGGGGGCAGCCCGGAGTCGGGGCTGTCCAGCAAGCCCTCCCGGCCCTGCTCCTTCAGGCTGTCCTCCATGCCCTGCAGATGCAGGTGGCCCACCATGTCTGGGGGGCGCGGGGCGCGGGCCCCCCGCTCCTCCGGGGGCTTCTCCACCGCGCTCCGGGGCCCGGGGCAGGCGGTGGCGGGGCGAGAGCTGCGCGCCCGGGGACCTGCGGGCACCGCGAGAGGCGGCGATCAGGCCCGGCGCCCCCCGCGCCCCGGATCCCCGCGGGTCTGCAGCCTGCTCGCCGCCGTGGGCCGCGCTCCTGCCAGCGCCGCCGCCCTCCGCCCTCCGCCCTCCGCCCTCCGCCCTCCGCCCTCCGCGGCTCCCGCCCGCCGGGCCCGGCCTCGCCTCCGCGCTGCGCTGCGATCCCGCAGGCCGGCCCAGCCCCGAGGCGCACGTCGCCGCCCGGCCCTCTCCGCACCTCCCCGGCCCGCGCCTCCTTTTCTAGGCGCCTCCTCCTCCCCCTTCCTCTCCCCGCCCCGGCCTGCGCGGTGGGCAACAGCCCCGGCCCGGCGCCTCCGCCGAGGCCCTCCCGCTCCCGGGCACTGCGCGCCCAGCCAGCAGCTGGAGTCCCACGAGGCGCGTGTGTCCCCCACTCCCGGAACAAGCACCACACTGGCGCACCGAGGGTGCCTTGTGGGGTCCCCAAGTCATCCCAAGAAATACGAGTAATCATCATCATCCTATTTCGTGGTGCTCTTGGAGGTTTTCTCCATCTCATTTGAAGTCCCAATAAAAGCAGCTTGAGAAACTTTATTTTAGAGTTTTCTTTTTCTCTGTAACTTACAATCGATGGGGAGGAGGGCCACCACCGCCCTAGTACTGGCGTCTCGGTTACCCGCACACCCAGGGCCAGCTCTTTGGGCCTTGAGGGTGGAAAGCATTGGGTGGAACCTGTGGGTGGGGGGCGGCGGGGGCGATGAGCAGCACTTCCGGGAATCCCCCGGCATCTGGCTGTTCCTGCATTTTTTCCAGGCAGGTCCTCGCTCATCAACAAGGGTCCTGCCCGTCTTTCCCTTCTTTTCCTTCCTCCCAAGAGAGAAGAACACGTGTTTCCCTTCCTTACTGTTTTCTTATCAGATGCCTGGCAAAGGATGTCTGCATTTCCAGCGCCCAGCCACACAGACGCCCCCCACCCCACTCCTGAGGATCCATCCTTCCATTCTGCAAGCGGGGCAGCTGGGGGTGTCCACGGACTGCTTTGAAAAGCAGGAATGTAGGAGAGGCTAATAGGGCGAAGAGAGCAGAGGTAGACTCCAGGAGGGGTGAAAGTGTGCCCAGACACACTCACTTCCATTCAGCTTACAGCAGAAAGCCCAAGATCAGGGGCGGGAAGCCGGGTGTCAGAATCCGCTCTTTGGACACCCCCAAACTGAGGGCAGCACTTTGAAGATGTTCTCAGGCTCCCATTCTGCACCCAGCCTTGGCCGGACCTCAGAACGGGCAGGCGTAAGACAGCAGGCCCCTGCCCTGTGGAGGGCCCAGTCTGATGAGGGAGCCTGTCAATGCACCAGGAAGCTGAGGCTGTGAGTCTAAGGGAAGGAACTTAATGAGGTGCTGCAACCAAGAATAGTCAAAGGGACAACTTAAGGCTTTGGAGTGTTCAGGGAAGGCTTCTTGGAGGAGGTGATTTTCAAAGATAAGATCTGAATAGCCAAGCAGTGAGAATTAGCGCACCATGTGGAGGGAACAGCAGGGCGCAGGCCCTGCAGCAGCAGGAGTAAGGTGCATGCCGGACACTGACAGAGGATGGGGCCACTTCCTGAGAGCCCACAGGGTGACAGGCATGCACCTGTCACCAGGTGAATTTACAGCCCATTTCCATGTCGCCCAGGAAAGAACGCTGGAAGTCTGCTGCCCAAACAGACCAAACTAACCAGAGGTTTGAATATTTGGAACATTCTGGGAAAAAAACAATAGGACTACGGATTCCATTTGCTTCAATTCTTAGGCAAGACAGGCCTTCTTCAGCCCTTGGGCCACTTGACCAGAATGACTGGCTGAACTACTGTCACTGACTAGGACGAAAGTGGTGGGGGGAGGGGGCATTCTTTCTGGAACACAGATACATGGAAATTCACATTTCCCAAATGCTCACCCACCCAGACCCAGTAGTCTTCTGCTTCCCTGGAGAAAGTCTTCGGCAAGAACTAATTTCTTCTTATCTCAGGGACTAATGACCCCTTGGCCACAATAGCTACCAAGGGCAGGGCAGGATGCGGGCAAGGTAGAGTTTCAGAATTGCAGGGTTCCTCTGTCTTTATTTAAAATGTTGATATTTTGAGGCCTGGTGTGGTGGCTAATGCCTGTAATCCCAGCACGTTGGGAAGCTGAGGCGGGTGGATCCCCTGAGGTCAGGAGTTTAAGACCAGCCTGGCCAACATGGTGAAATTCTGTCTCTACTAAAAATAACGAAAAATTAGCTGGGCATGGTGGCGGGCGCCTGTAATCCCAACTACTCAGGAGGCTGAGGCAGGAGAATTGCTTGAACTCAGGAGGTGGAGGTTGCAGTGAGCTGAGGTCATGCCATTGCACTCCAGCCTGGGCAACAGAGCAAGACTCTGTCTCAAAATAAAATAAAATGTTGATGTTTTGTTCATCTTGAACTGTTTGTGTCCATTTTGACTTTTAAAACATTGCAGCGAAATACCATTTGTGGTGATTTCTGTGTTTGGGCGATGTCCTGAAAGTCCCTTGCCCCACTCTACTAATCCTGGCCCCCTTGTGCCATTCATCTTGATCTAGAAGCCCGCTTATCAAGAGTGCCTTCATGACTATGCCCACCTGGGTTCTGGAAGTTTCCCCTGAAACAGGCTGCCCTGTGTGGATAACCGTCGGAGATGTGTGCACACCAGACAGCAGGCAGAACATGAGTGCACTACAAATGTCAGACCCCCAGAGAGCAGCCCACACTGATGGCCCCAGTGACCGTGACCTCTGACCTATTCGGATCCGCTGCTGCGGGCTGGGGACCGCCCCTCAACTGAAAGCCGGTACTGTGGAAGCTTCTATTTCTCACAGCACCAGATGGTCTGCAAATGTCAAAGAGGGGAGGAAAGGACGAAATTTCCATAAATTCATCTGAGCCAGGGGCTAGCCAGTGGGCAGGGCAGGAGGCTCTTGTGGCCAGTCTCAGAGGGAAAAGGGACTTGAAATGTGAGGCCTGAGGAGCAGAAAAGGGGGTCTTTCAAGATCGGGGTGTCTGCTCCAGGCCCAGCGCTGTAGGAAGGGCAGAGGGAAGAAGGTACTAGGTCTACGGAGGCCCTCATGCTGTGCTAAGGGATTGGGGCTTTATCTGCCAGGGATGGGAGAATCTGCAGAGGTTTTGAAGCAGGTAAAGAATGATCTGATCCAAATCGCTTCCAAAGTTCCTCACATATACACACATATGCACAGAAACAAAGTTGGATGAAAGAAAGGAGAGTTTGGAGGCAGAGAAAAATTGAGCAGAGAAAGTAGATATTTAATAGAAAAGAGGTATTGGGGTATCCCTGACAAGCGGTCGTAAAGAGCGGGTCCCGTGTTGGAGAGAAGGGGAGAAGGCTGTGTGCATATGTGTGCACCACACACCCCTGGGAAGGAAGACCTTCCTCCACAAGCTTCTGAAGTCACTGGCTTTTCAGAGCACATGTTGGGGAAGAAAGAAAAGTGACCTGGGGTAACCCCAAGCCCCAGCCCAGGGCTCCCCAAGCACTCCCCATATCAGGGGGATTTTCCCAGAATGCTTTGTGTGGGGGAAGCTCAACTCTGCGAGGAAGGCCAGAGGGAAGGGTGTTGAGGAAAAATAAAGGCTTTTTCACGGAGAGCCATTTGCCACTTGTTCCAAGCAGCATTGAAGGAAGGCTCCTAGAAGTAGGGCTGCGCATTCCTGGGCAGCTTACAGAGCTCTGCACACGCACCATCGTGCACTTGAACCCTGGCTGCATATTATTTCCATTTTAAAATAAAGCAGGCCAGGAACGGTGGCTCATGCCTGTAATCCCAGCACTTTGGGAGGCCAAGGTGCGTGGATCAACTGAGGTCAGGAGTTTGAGACCAGCCTGACCAACATGGTGAAACCCCGTCTCTACTAAAAATACTTAAAAATTAGCCAGATGTGGTGGTGCACACCTGTAATCCCAGCTACACAGGAGGCTGAGGCAGGAGAATCCCTTGAACCTGGGAGGCAGAGGCTGCAGTGAGCCAAGATCATGCCACTGCACTCCAACTTGGGCAATAGAGTGAGACTCCAACTCAAAAAAATAAATTAATAAAATAAAAGATAAATCATAAATAAATAAAGCAGATGGAGCCATGGAGACTCAGAGAGGTTAAGTGACTGCCTGAGGTCGCACAGCCTATCCTAAGTAGAAAGCCATACTGGAGGCTGCTAGGGTGGATGTGGGGGAAGGCTGTCAGTGGGTCCCAGTGGACCGTGACATGGAGGCAGGAGGACTGAGGTCATCATGCCTGACAACCGCAAGGCTTTTCTGTGACCTGCAGAGAGAGCCCTGAAACAAGGCCATCTGAGCGCATTGGAGGCCGCTCGCCTTCCAAGGAGACTTTCAGACAAGGAAGGGGTCTTCTTGCCATGTGCACGCTCGGCTGCCTGGGTTTGAACCCTGGCCCTACCATGTCCCGGCTGTGTGATCTTGGCAATTGGCCTGCCCTTTCTGTGCCTCAGTGTCCCCATCCATAAAGCAGGGATGATAATAAAGGTAGTGAATGAAGATTAAATATAAACATATTAAGGGTATGCTTCCAGGCGCGCCAGGCACAAGCTGAGCCCTCGGCATGGCGCCAGGGAAATTTTCGCAGGCTCAGCTGGGCCCTGCTCTCATCACCACACCCCATGCCTCTTTGTGTGAAATCACCAAGATAATCAATACATTTAGATACACACACACACTTATGCATGCACATAAACACATATGCACATACACACACACAAGCACACATATGCACACACATATACATGTACACACATAAACATGTATATACACATAAACACAAATATACACACATACACACAGATGCATACACAATACACATGTGTACACACAAGCACACGTATACACACAAATACATAAATATATACACATACACATGTATGCACATACACACATGCACATACACATACACATGTAAACACATATGCACACATACACATAAACACACAAATACACATACACATATGCACACACATATGCAAATGCACATACATGGACACACAAATATACACACTAACACATGCACATACATACATATACACACATGTACCCACACACATACACACATGTCTACACATCTACACACATACACACACACATATGCATATACACTTTTGAGAAGAAGAAAAGACGAGAGAACTGCGGTGTCAGCGAAATCTTTGTCTTTCCTAGGGAGAGCCCCGGGCTCTTGCCTATTTTTAGGGAATGCAGAAGTAACACTGAACATCCCTGAGGGTTTGAAAGTAGCCACAGAAGAAGTTGAAGTGGAGGCGTTCAAAGGGGCGGCGAGAACAGAGGCAAGAAGAGCGGCTTCTTGATCACACGCTCCTTACAGGCCCTGTCTGAGCTGTCCAGCCGGGCATGTGGTCAAATGTTTCAGAGTGAAGGTCCCGGTGACTGTACGACCGTGAGACCTGGGACTCTGCATCCTCAGCAGGCCAGGTCCTAGTGCCTGGCCCAGGGATGCCTCCTTGCCCCGGGGAGTCGCATGTTCCCGGGAGGCCTGTCTCACCCGAGGGACTTTTCCGCAGTGCCCTTGCTCAGTCCCCAGCTGTACCACAGACGTCCACGCCTGGACAGAGCTCCAGCAGTGACTCACCTCTTCATTTTCAGCCCGTGTCCTCTCGGAGCCTGCAGCCCGCCTTTGCTGGGCAGCTGTCTGGGGGTCAGGGCCCATGCCCTGGGTGTCCACTCATAAAACCAGCTCTTGACCACCTGCCCTACTAAGACAGGGAAGTGGGGACAAAATGAATTCAAAGTGCCTTTGACCTGGGCATACGTTCTGCTGCCATTTGTATGTGCGTGTCCAGGACAGCCTCCAGATTCCCAGTGCTTTCAGTGAGTAATGAAAGCTGTTCTAAGGGTCTGCCGCCCAGCGTCCTGGCTTGGCTTTCCCGCAGCCCCTCCCGTTCCCACTCCACAATGGGGCTGCTGGACTCACCTCACAGCTCCGGGCAAAGACGCCTACGGCTGAGAGGCTTCTTCCTGGCTGGAAACTCGCCGCTTCACACCTTCCGGCTGTAAGGAGCTTTTAGCTGAAAAGGCCTTTTCTGCCAGCTTCTCCCAAGCTTGAGTAAACAAAAAACCTATTTATGTCTTCAGAGCACTTAATTAAGCCAGGGCAGGGATAAAATCAGAGACTGAGTGTAGTGAAAACACACTCCGTAAAGTCAGGAGAAGGTCGCTCCCGGCCAGGCTTGGCCAAGAGCCAGCTGTGTGTTCTTGGGGGAAGCTGGGTCCCCCTGAATTTTTGCAAGAATAATGTAATGAAAACCCAAGTACCATTTGGGTTTGTTGGGTGTTGACATATCGGATCTCTCTCTTTCGTATGTGTGTGTGTACTGTTTATTTTGTTTTGTGTTTTGCTAAACTATGTAAAAATTGGTGGTAAACATCATGCCCCTTTGCTCCAAAACTCTTCAGCGGCACCTCCTAAGAAGAAAGATGATATGGAACCACAATACCGCGATCATACTGAGGGAATTTAACATTGATACAATTATATAACCTATATTCCATATCAAAATGTCCCCAATTTTCCCAACAATGTCCTTTAAAGCTGTTTTCTTTCTCAACCCAGGGCTCAAACACACGTTGCATTTCACTTGATCTTAGCCAAAAGGCCGAGAAGCGATCACACACATTGCATTTCGTTGTCACTATTAGGAGACAATTCTTCATGAGTCTCCCGTGTTTATTCCCATCTTGCAAACAGAGGCCTTGGCCGCCCTTCATTCTGGGCTATCATTTCAATAACGTTTGTAGGGAGAACAGTTTTGAAAGGTAGAGATAGCGTCTCTCTTCAAATCAAAGGATAGGCATGCTTCCTGTCCACTGTAATAAAAATAATGGTTCCCTCTGGAGAAAAGTTCAGGCAGGCTTATTACCCACTGTGAAAGATTCGGGTTCCCTACACTGTGGGTTTCTCCCCTGTCATGCAAACAGCTGCATGTGCAAGGGTCACCTGGGCCCCTTCTAGTGGCCCTGTGGAAACCAGAGCTGGGGAACTGGCTCAAGAACATGCTGGCCCCCTGGCTTCTGTGATTATTGTGAGTAATAACATCCTTTGTCTCGGACCCAGGAGTCTTGTATCTTCTGCTTGAGTCTGTGAGACTGTGGCACAGCCATGTCTTCCCTGGCCAGCAGAGTGAAATCCCAGTTCTGTGTAGTAACATCTCTTTAATTCTTCGACCCTAACAGACCCCAAGCCTATTTTGCCTTTCCTGACATGTCTAGTTTTAACGAGTTTGGGCCAGTTGTAGAGCGTCCCATGATCTCGATTTGTCTGATTGCTGTCTCAGGATTCGATGTAGGATAAACAATTTTGCAGGAATTTTTCAGGGTCCATGTTGTGCCATCAACTTCAGGAGGCACATCCCGTCAGCTTGTCCCACTGTTGGTCATGCTAGGGATGATCACTGGGTGGAGGTGGTATCCACCTCATTTCTTCGTGCTCAAGGTAGCTTTCCCTTTGTGATTTATCAGGAAGCTCTGGGGAGATATTTTGATATCTTGGGGATATCCTGCTCCCTGACAAGCCTTAAACTCCACAAACCCCAGCTGATGCATTGGTAAAGAGCTTTGTGCTAGACGATAGCCCCAGATACTATGACTATTATGTTTTCCTTTTGCAACAGAGAATGCATAGTCTGCAGAGACTAAACTATTTGCAATCTTGCCTTGTATAGAAAAAGTTGGCCGACCCCTGCAATAGTGGGTAGTGGGTGGTATAGGGTGAGTCTAGAGTTACCTTCAAGAAATCCCCTTCAATACACCCACCTTTCTACACCACTTTCTTTATCGTTTTTCAGCTTTTTAGGGGTTCACAATTCTCTTGCTCCCAAGTTGTAGAATGCTTAAAGTGAAACACATATACCTTTCTGGCTAACACAATAGTGCGTGACACTCGTGGAAATGGCGCCCGTGCACAGCAGACGAAAAGCGTGAGCACTGCCCCCTCTGCATGCCTCTCACTCGGCGAATCTGTGCAAAGCAAATGTTTTGAGATCTTCTAAATGTGGCACACCATCCAGATTGCTTTCCAGTTATTTTGTCTGACTAGAAACTGTGATGTCACATAAATTGGTGACTGTGTCTGCCTGAATCCATAATGCCAAAACATCATTTGTTGATTTAGCAGGTTTGGGGATAAACAAGTTGTTATATTGAAAAAAAAAAAAAAAAAAGGAGGGCTCCAAAGAGTGCTGTGGTTTTTCAAGAGCCATCATGGCAAAAACAAAACAAAACTCATTAATAGAACAGTCGTTTTGAACTACAGCTGAGTAAATTACCAGAAGGACATCTGTGCACATTAAAAGTAATATAGGATGTTCTGATGCTCACTTGAGTCATGCAAAAAAATGTTTAAAAATGTAAAAAAGTATATATAGCATGAAGTTCAGCCAGGTAAGAGCCAAGTGGCTGAAAGGCATTCAGGAGAGAGAGTGAGTCCTTCCCAGCTGATGAAAATGCAGAGATGGCAAGGAGGAAGCACAGTTTCCAGGGGCCCACTGGCCCCCGAAATGCCGCAGGGTGAGTACGCCAGAGAGCGCGGCAAACGCACACCGTTTCCATTCATTCCTCAAAGAAGACGCAAGTCCAGGCAAATATTCTGGTTGTGTGGTTTTTCAGCTGAAAGTGAAGACAAAGGGCATTGAGCAGGAATTAATGCAAGGCTCCAGGCTCCTGGCCCGCTGCCCGGAGCTCCAGAAAGGGCAGAGTCTGGGGACCAGGCCCAGCAGGAGGGCAGGGTCCTGGAGCGGCCAGGGCTCAGTGATGCTCCTGGTGCAGTCCTGAGATGCTAAAGGAGGGGAGGGGAAGGGGGCTGTCTGACATCCCTTCAATCAGCAGTGATGAGTAAGCACCTACTGTGTGCCGGTCAATGGGGGACAGAGCCAGGGACTAGTCATACTTGGTCCTCATTCTTGGGGGACATCCAGTCTGGGGTGGGGGTTGGGGGAAGAAAATAATTAAACGAGGTAATTTCAGAGAGTTATAAATACTATAAAAATAAAATGGATGATGGGGCAGAGAAAGACCTGTGGAGCGGCTTTCCACGGCAGAGGCCGGGCCACAAATATCCTTCAGAAGTGGCTTTTGAACCTAGAGCCTGGTGGGGAAAAGGGGCCGGCTCTGCAAAGAGCCTGAGAAAGGGCGTCCTGGCAAAGAAACAGAGGTGCAAAGGCCCTGAGGCTTCCTCTGTTCCTGCAAAGGCTCTGAGGCTGGCACACTCTGGAGGCATCTGTGTCCCAGGAAGAAGGTGAAGAGAGGCTTGGGGAGATGGGTGGGGAAAAAGAAGCACAGAAAGGCAAGAGAAATGGGTATGGGAGGGCGAGGAGACCAACCGTGGAGAACCAGAGGGAACTGAGGAAGAGAGTTCATGGAGGGCACCAGGGAAGAACTCCCAGACACATCCTTGTGTGTCTGGAGAAAGAGGGGTGCAGGCGCATGGGGAGCAGCCCGCAAGGCCTCTGCTTCTCAGTGGTTCCGGCTCGTCTCCACATGCCTGGGCCTGGTGTATTTGCTAGCTTTGTGTGTGCTTAGTTCTTATGTCCCCAATTGGATTATCAACTCCTCAAAGGCAGAAAGCACGCCTTATGCTTTTTTTCTTTCTGGACAGCACATCACACCATGCTTTTGCACATGGGGGATCATTAACTATTGTCTGGATAAGTAGACAGATGGATGGACGGATGGATGGATGGATGGATGGATGGATGGATGGATGGATGGATGAATGGATGGACTGACGGATGAATGGACGGATAGATGGATGGATGGATGGATGGATGGACATGGATGCTCATGTAACTTGACATTTCTGACACTCAGGCTGTTCTGAACCAAGAAAGACCAATTTGGTCAACAGAATCTAGGAGATTTAGTAAGAAAAAGGATTATTGCTATGTAGGGAAAAACATGAGTGCCTGTGTGTTTTTTATTTTTTTATTTTTATGAAATGTCTGTGTTGTCCCCCTTCCCCAAATTTATATGTTGAAATCTCAATGACTAATATGATGGTCTTAGTAGGGCCTTTGGAAGGTGATTAGGTCATGAGGGTGGAGCCCCCATCAATGGGATTAGTGCCCTTATGAAACACGAGAGCTTCCTGTCACTCTCTACTTTGCATCATATGTGGATATAGTGAGAAGGAGGCTGCCTACAAGCCAAGAAGCAAGTCCTCACCAAGCACTAGCTCTGCCAGCACCTTGATCTTGGGCATCCCCACCCCCAGAAATATGAGAAATACATGTTTGTTGTTTAAGCCACTCAGTCTATTGTCATTTGTTCCAGCAGCCTGAACTGCCTTAGCCAGGTATATCAATGTAGAGATGAACTAGAACAGGGAGGTGATACCAAAGAGAGAAAGAAAAAGTAGCAAATGTGGCAAGATCACTAATGTTCACTGGTTTTCAAGTTCTTCTCTTCCTCCAGGAAACCACACTGTACTAAATTCCCCAGGCTTCTGTGTGGTTAGGTGCGGCCATGTGATTGAATTCTGAACACTAGAATGTGAGTGGATTGGACGTGCGCTACTACCAGACCCATAGAAACCACCCTCGCATTCCTTCTTCATCCACTGGCTGAATAAAGAGGACTCCGAGGGTATCAAGTAGGGTGGAGTCACAAGATGGAGGGAGCCTGGGTGCGTGAATGACTGTGTGGAGCAGAACCCTTGGGCTGACAGCTGAGCCATAAGCCACTGAGATGCAGGGGTTGTTTGTTACAGTAGCTGGTGTCACTTATCCTGACCAATATACAAGAGATAAAGAAGGTGAGAAGAAGGGGCTCTTTCTTCATGCAGAAGATTCTAGAAGAAGGGGACCTCAGCTCAGTGGAGTCTAGATGCCAACTGCTGGAAACAGGACAGGGACATGAAAGAATTCTCTCAGTGACATCAGTCTGGTAGACAAATCCATTAAAGGAAGAACAGGAGGGCTTTATTTTTTCCAAGGGTTATAGGTACCAGAAAAAGGGCACCTGAAGCCAAGCTACTTGACATGGAGTCATAGCTCACATACTGTTAAAAGGAGAGAGACAAAAGAGGTTTCGTTGGAACTTCATCTTGAAAAATAAATCTAAAATGATAAAAATGCAATAAGCTAATTTTATCTTAATTTAACAAGGCTTGGGAACTCTGCTGTAATTCTTAGAGCAGAAAAATGACAATGATTTTTTTTCTTTTACTTTCCGTATTTTTTCCCAGCAAGACTTTCTAAGGGCACAATTGACATTCTTCCCTTCACATTTGACTTTTTTTTGCAGCTCTTTGGTTCAGAATTAATCTTTTTTTAAAAAAAATGTTCAAGGGCTTAATCATCGTTTCCATGAGCTTCTTTTAATCCTTTGAAATTCAAATCATTATCTTTCATGAGTTCAGACCCAGGCCAGCTTTAATATTGCCGGGTGAATTTTGGATCATGGTCATGCCCCATCACCAACTTCACACACAGATGGGGTCCGAAGTGTGTCCCTTTCTTTGTTCCCTCAAGGACATGCCAAGGGGGACCTCTGGAATCGCCACTTCCTGCCCAAGGGACTTAAAGAAGCAGTGTCTTGCAAGGGGAACCCGTCCATGGAACTCAAATGGCCAACTTGATTTTGGAGTAATTTGCTGACAGGAGTCGAGGTCAGAGTCGCTGACTGCACTTTCTTCTGGAAGGTTCCCAGGCTGCTGCTTACCCTGATTCCTGGCCATTCCTCATATTTCCTACAACTGTTTTTCTAGCCTACTTAGTTTGGTGACATTCATGGGGAAAATATCACAGCGGGCAGGAAGTTTTTGCTCAAAACTCAAACAAAGAGAAGGAAAGCAAGAGCAAAGGGAAAGAAGATTGAAAAAAAAAAAAGACTTTGAGAAATACCGAGTGCTCCCGTTAAGCAAATAATTTCCCAGGGTTTCTTAACATACAAGGAAACGCGATCACTGCAAAAATAATCCAAGTTGAGGAAAATACCCCTGTTTCAGATTTATTTTCTGTACTTGTGCTGGACTCAGTGCACAATGAGGTTCCTGGTATCTGCTGATGTTCAGGCCCCGGGGGATCCCCTGCTTGAGAGAATTCTGGACACCTAGGAGCGTCTTATCATTGTTTCCCTCTCCTGGGCTCAAGAAGTAGGGTGCTGGGTTTGTTTTTTTTTCTGTTTCTTTCCCTGTGCAGGCTTCTAATCAAATGGGAAGTAGAATATGAGGGAATGTCTTTCTTGGAACCAGTGGCTGGATTCTTGTCACCTGTTAGGGCTCTGCCCAAAGTCACCTCCTTAGGGAAGCCTTCCCTGATCTTCCCATATAATTACCCCTCCCCCTTCCCCAGTCACTCTGTATTTTCTCACCCTGTTGATGGTCTTCACAGAATGAATCACCACCAAAAATTAGAGGGTTCATTTCTTTTTTGTGTCTTCTACCTTGGCAGGCAACTCCACGGTGGATGAGATTTTACCTGTGTTATTCACCAACCCATTTCCAGTACCTGGAAGAATGTTGGACACATAGTAGGAGTTCAGTAAGTATTTGTTGAGTTAAACAGAATCCTTAATCTAAAAGCATTTAAGAAGAAATAATAGAAAATGCCATTGCATTCCAGAAAGAGTGGTCTCTACCTCCTGGGAGTTTCTTTATGGAAAAAGTTACATGCTTTGATTTTTTTTTTCCTATAGGTGATTCAATGAATGTACCTCTTATTTAAAGCACAGCATGAACTACTCAGGATCCTGGGGAAGAATACAATGAGAGAATTGTGTCAAGTCAGTCCTTGGCACGCTGTCTGATACACTGGGAGTGCTCAATGAATATTGGCATTTAATAATAATAACTCACACCAAGCTTATCATTTTCATACATGCTGCTATGAATCTATGACTTCCATTTCCAGGCCTTCTGGGTTTTTATTTGTTTGTTTGTTTGTTTTTGACAGAGTCTTGCCCTGTCGCCAGGCTGGAGTGCGGTGGCTCGATCTCAGCTCACTGCAACCTCCGCCTCCCGAGTTCAAGCGATTCCCCTGCCTCAGCTTCCTGAGTAGCCGGGATTACAGGTGCACGCCACCATGCCCAGCTAATTTTTTGCATTTTAGTAGAGATGGAGTTTCACCGTGTTGACCAGGATGGTCTCAATCTCCTGACCTCGTGATCCACCCGCCTCGGCCTCCTAAAGTGCTGGAATTATAGAGATAAGCCACTGCACCTGGCCCCTTCTGGTTTTTTAAGACGTTGTTTGATCTCTGTTACAGTTCATCTTGTTCTGCTCTGCCAAAAATATTTCATGGTTTACCAGACTGTTCTCCCCAGCTTTGTATCATTTTTTAATGTGATCAGCCTAGGTTTTGAAGGCCTTGTGAAAAATCATTAATGAAAACACTGAACTGAGTGAAACAAGGGCAGAGCCCTGTGGCATACCATTAGAGACCTTTCAGCAGGTTGGCATCAGCCACATGAAATCAGCCCTTCTTGGTTCCTCAGTGTAATGGTTATGAAACCATTTAATCATGCTCTTACCCAGCTCACATTTCTCTATCTTATTTATGGGAAACAGAGGCAAAGTTTTTGATAATGCAAGCTGAACTTCAGATATCCTTATACTACAAAATTCCTCTCTGTATCACTCGTGTAACCCTATCAAATATATAAAAGGCATTTGTCAGGTGTGACTTGTTCTATGCGAACTCATAGCAGCTTTCAGAGACCACTCTTTTATTTTCTACATTTGAAAATGATTCTGTTAGTAACAGTGTTAGTCAGCTTCAGCTAAGTTCTGCCACAGTAACATACAGCCCCTGGCTCTCAGTGGCTTATAACAACAAAAGCTTATTGCTAACCCCACAAGTCCATTGCAGGCTGACTGAAGTTTTTCTGCATATCAATCTTCATTCTAGGGACCCAGGCTAAAGGAGCAGTCCCTCTTGGAGTCATGTCAGTCTTGTGGTAGGGAGAAAAGAGAAGCGGAGGACCTCATGGTAGCTCTTGGGGATTCTGCCCAGAAGTGAAGCATGTTTCTTTTGTTCATACCTATTGGCCAAAACAAGTCACATGGTGAAGCCTGCTATCAACGGAGCAAGGACATACAGAAGTGTGGGATGCAGCCCCAGGGAAGGGCAGTGGCTATTTGGAACCGTAATACAACCTCCCAGCTACATATTACTATGTACTTGAAGAGCAGAATCCACCTCCTACCTCTTTAGAAAATTGGGGTATTTTCCCAATACTATAGTGTCTGGAGTTATCAAAGCAACAACAGCTCACTCATCTCATCTATCAGCATTCTGACAACTCTGGAATATAATTTGGATATTTTTGGGGTCACCCACCCCTGCAAGTGCCCAGTAGGTCAGGGTCTCCCCATAAATATCCAGATTATACACTAGAGTTGTCAGAATGCTGATAGATGAGACAATTGAACTGTTGTTAGTTTGGTAACTCCAGACACTGTAGTATTGGGAAAATATCCCAATTTTCTAAAGAGGTAGGAGGTGGAGTCCACTGTTCATGTGTGTCATAACATATAGCTGGTAGGTTGTATTGTTGTTCAAAATAGCCACTGGCCTCTCCCTACAGATCGCCATCTAACATACTATTTATTACTTGGAAAAGTGACTTAGCCTCCCTTGCCTCAGTTTCCTTGTCTGTAAAATGGGGATCATAACAGCATCTACCAAATAGGGTTGTTATAAAAACTGAGTGAGTTCATATGTGGGAAGCATGTCAAACAGTGGTTGGCACAAAGTGAGTGCCGTCGCGGTGTTAGCTGTGGTGATCGTCATCGCCGTCATCATCATACATGCATCCACTAGAGGGGCATCGATGGCGATTGTAACTTGGGCAGTGGAGGGAGACCAGAGCTGGTTAGGGTGCTACCCACCCAGCCCCCAGAGCAGACAGACCCCCAGGACACTGACTGCCAATCGCATCACGTTTTCTCTGCCTGAAAAATAACCAGCTGTGCAAACAATGCGCACTTCCTTCCAGGCTGCTGGGAAACCACTGAGGGACTGTGCCCTGGTGAGCTTCCCCAGCCCTTGTCAGTCCTCCTTGGGAAGAAGGTCCAAGACTGGAATGCCCCAGAACCCTTTGGCTGGTGAGGTAGAAGCTCTTGGCCTCTTCTTTGGCTGGTGAGGGAGAAGCTCTTGGCTCCCACAGGCCGGCAGCTGGGGGGAGAGCAAGATTCCAGCAGAAGGCAGAGCAGGCAGGCTCAGGCCTGGGACCCACGCTGGCTGCCTCGGGACTCACGCTGGCTGCCCTGGGATCCACGCTGACAGGACTCACAATGGCTGCCCGGGGCCCCTTCCTGTGCTCACCCGAGACCCACGCTGGCCGTCCCAGGACCCACGCTGGCTGGACTCATGCTGGCTGCCTGGGACCCACGCTGGCTGCCCGGGACCCACACTGGCTGCCCTGGGATCCACGCTGACAGGACTCACACTGGCTGCCCGGGGCCCCTTCCTGTGCTCACCCGAGACCCACGCTGGCTGTCCCAGGACCCACGCTGGCTGGACTCATGCTGGCTGCCCGGGACCCATGCTGGCTGCCTGGGCCCCTTCCCGTGCCCCGTTGGGCTCCTCTCAACCCATGTTTTACCCCCTGTTTCTGCAGAGAGCAGCTCCCCGCAGGTGCCATGGGATGGCTCTCACCTTAGTGCACACCCCGCACCTCTTGCTTCCTCCCCCAGGGTTTTGCGGATGCTGCAGTGTGTGTTGTACCTGCAAGAACCTGCTTGGACCCCCTGCCTGGGAAACCCAGGAGTGTGAGGGCAGGGCTGACATATACAGAGCCCCCTCCCCGCCCTGTGACCAATGGGGGGCAGCGGCTGATAGACAATGCTTCCCTTTTCATCTGCGGGGGAGCACTTCTGCGGCTGCTTTCAGGAGACTCCTGGGCAGCTCCCGCAGGATGCTGCACCAGCCCCTAAGGATCTGTTCACGGGCGCCCCCTCCTTCACTTCCCAGCCCCAGCCCTGCTCCTGGGCCCAATTCCCACACACCGCCTCTCACCAGCCTTCAGCTACAGCTCTGCTTGAGGGGCGAGCCCAGGCTGATACTGGTTTTCTCCCACTGTTCCTAATCTACCCCCATCTCTTATGCACGAACATGTGTGCACGCCAATGCACGAGTGCATTCACACACGCATTCACACGCGCGCACACACGCATGCACACACACGCACACATGCACACACACGCACACACACGCATGCACACACACACACGCACACACACACAGGTTTGTGCTCCTCTCAGCCTCCAAACATAAACCAAACCACATCTGCAGGGAGACGATTTTCCGAGCGACAACCACAAGTTAGCAAATGGAATAGAACCAGCTCCCCGCGGGCAAGGGCTGCATCTGCCATCGGCTGTGCTGTGCCCTGATGAGGACCAAGGTGGCGGGTGTGTGACCACTGAGACAGAGAGGTTTCACAGGGATGGGAGGGGTGCAGTCTGTTGGATGAGCCGTAGATTCGAGACCCTAAATTGCTGTGTTTTCCTTCTCCCGGTGGAATGAATGCAGCCTCAGACAGATGCTGCCCCGCAGCTGTTTGTGGCAGGGGGCCCCGTGGCAGGCCAGTGACTTTGAAACGGGGGATTGGAATGGAGTCTGACAAAGGGGCCACTGTCTTTGAGGGAACTTGACTGAGCCCAGCACAGCCCGAGCAGCGGGAGTTTGCACAGCTGCGGCTGGAAGCAAACATGTACTTTTAGCTGACCTGGGCCCGTGGCTTTGGGCATTAAACCTGACACTTTCCAGATGTGCGGGGCCCTCCCTTTGGCACCGTGCACAAACACTCTGTCCCCAGGTACACACACACTCACACACACACTCAGGCACTGGCAGCGCAGCTCTGTAAATGCGGCATTGTGCTGCAGACCCAGGGCCCCTCGACAGATTCCACACCCAGACCTGAAGGGGAGGCCCCGGGCTGGGCTGGAAATTTATGAGCTGGATTTCAAAATAGTTCAAGTTCAAAGTCAGCTCAACAGCAGCTGCCTCCCTGACCACCATCATTCTTCATGCCTGGCTCCAGGTTGGGTGGTAAGGGGATGCTGAACATGCCTTCCAGAAGGTTCTTTTCTACCCATATTAGCATGGACCCTGAGAGCTCCAGCACCAGCGAGAGAGAGGCTCAGCAGGAGTTTGGGGAGCCAGGAGGGTACCCCTAATTGGCCACTCTCCCTCAGCATTGTTTGCACAAAGCCCCTGGGGCCCTGAGTCTAGGGGCAAGCCACAGTGTGGCCCACGGCTGCTCCGGGGTCTCCAAGGGCCTTACAGGCCACACTTGCCTGGCTCAGGCCCCTCCCTCCAGCTCCGTGCTCTGAAAACTGCCCTGCTCAGCAGTCCTAGCTGGAGGGTGGGAGGAAACAGATGTGCCAGGGCCCTGTGCTGATGGAGGCCACGTGACCGCAGGTTGGCGGGGACACTTGTATGGTCTCTTCCTCCCCAGTGAAAAAGAGGAGGAGGAGAGGGGTGGAGAGGAGGAGGCAGAAGAGGAGGAAGAGGGAAGGAAAAGAGGAGGAAGAGGAGGAGGAAGAGGAGGAGGAGGAAGAGGAAAAGGAGAGAGGGGAGGGGGGAGGAGAAAGGGGAAGGGGAGGAGGAGAAGGAAGGAGAGGGGGAGAAGGAGGAGGAAGAGGAGGAGGAGAGAGGGGAGAAGGGGAGGAGAAAGAGGAAGAAGGGGGTGGAGATCGGGACTGTAGGGGCAGCTTGGGCAGGAGGTGGCTTTCCCTGCTGGGTAAGTCCCCAGGGCCAACAGCAGGAGAAGCCCGACGGGGAGGGTGTGGCTTCCCTGCTGGGCTTGGGTACAGGAAAGGCTGTCCTCCCTACCTTGCTTGTGTGTGGCAGGTCCTGGGTTGTGGAGGCAGCCCAGGAAAGCCGTTAGCCAGGGACAGCACCGACTCACAGGCTGCTTATCCTCCTGGGACGAACCTGAGGATCCTGGAGATGCTCGCCAGCTCCCAGGATCTGGAAAGGACACTGGGAGGCTCAGTAACACCAGAACCCACACCTGGCAACCCCCTTTATCTTCCTTCCTCAAACACTTAACTAAGTCCCTCTGTGGGCTCCGGGTGTAGAATCTACCATTTCTTGTTATCTTCTTCATTCTTATTGGGGTGCAATTTTCACAGGTAAAGTGCACACACTGTGAAGGTGCAGCTTGGTACGTTTTTACAAATATGCCCCTACGTGACCACCACCCAGGTAAAAGCACAGGACACCGCCCACGTCCCAAGGGCTCCCTCGCTCACCCTCCCAGGTGGCGACCCCCAGAGCATCCATTATGTTGACTTTCATCATCACTGATGATTTGTGCCTAAAGACGAACTAAGCTTCATCTTTTTCACCTAAACAAAGATGTAGAATAACTGGATCAACTGTAGATGCACCTTACAACGTGGGCTCTTTGTGCCCAGCTTCTTTTTTGGCCAACATAATACTCTTGAAATCCACCCGTGTTGCTGGGTGTGTTGGTAGTTTGTTCTTTTACTTGCTGAATGATATTCTTTTGTATGAATATACCATCATATGCTTTGTCCATTCTTTAGCTTGTGGTCATTTGGCTTATTTCCAGTTTGGGGTTATGAATAAAACTGCAACGGATATTCTTGTATTCTACATGTCTAAGAAACTATTTCTAATCCAAGTACCTTGAAGTATCTATCCCATCTAGCTAGCTATTTATCTATCATGTATCTTGATCTATCTATGTATCTATTATTTATCTTGATCTATCATCTGCCTATCTTGATCTATCATCTCTCTTGATCTATCATGTCTTGATCTATCTATCTTGATCTATCTACCATCTATGTATGTATGTATGTATGTATGTATGTATGTATGTATGTATCTATCTAATCTATCTATCTATCTATCTATCTATCTATCTATCTATCTATGTGTTTGTCCACCCATCTATCTATCCACCCATCTGTTTGTCCATCCATCCACCCATCCATCCATCCATCCATCCATCCATCCCTCCCTAGCATCCGCCAATCTCTGTATAACTGGAGGTCACTCATACTCGGAACAAGGTAACTCCTCTTTGGCTGCCCTTTCTTCTTTGTCTTTACCACTAAATGTTTTCAGGCCCACCCTGGACAAGGTCCACGCTAACCACATCACACGCATCATCTCATTGAACCTCGCCATCAGCCCGAGGGCAGGGATGATTTCTATAGAGGAGGAGAGAGGCTGAGTGAGGTGGGGTGACAGGCCTGGGGTTCCTGTGCTCACCAGCAGCGAAGGTGACATTAGTACCCAGGTGTCTCTCCTGCTGGAGCTTGGGCTCCACCTCTGGCACTGGTGGTGCGTGGCTGGACTGAGTGATGTCTCCCCTCTGCCAGCACTTTCCATTCACAAGGACTTTCACAGCCACTGTGTGGGTTTCTCTTGTGGCTGTGACAAACTATCACAAACTTAGTGACTTTATTCTATTTTATTTTTTTGAGACAGGCTTGCTCTGTCACGCAGGTTGGAGTGCAATGGCATGATCCCAGCTCACTGCAACCTCTGCCTCCCGGGTTCAAGCGATTCTCCTGCCTCAGCCTCCCAAGTAGCTGGGATTACAGGTGTGCAATACCGCACCTGGCTAATTTTTGTATTTTTAGTAGAGACGGGGTTTCACCATGTTGGCCAGGCTGGTCTCGAACTCCTGATCTCAGGTGACCAGCCCATCTCGGCCTCCAAAGTACTAGGATTACAAGAGTAAGCCACTGCGCCCGGCCCAAACTTAGTGACTTTAAAAACACACACATTTGTCATCTTCCAGCACTGTAGCTCTGACACGGGTCTCACAGGGCTAAGACCGAGGTGTCAGCAGGGCTGGTTCCTTCTGGAGGCTCTGAGGGGGAATCATCTCCTTAACTTTCCAGCTCTGGTGCCCACCCCCAGCCCCAGGCTCACGGCTGAGTCCTTCTCATGCTACCCTCTCTAGATCTTCCCTCCACGGCCACATCTTCCTTTGGCTCTCTCTACTTCTGCCTCTCTCTCTCTCTCTCACTTTTAAGGACATTGTGATGACGCTGAGCCCACCCAGATAATCTAGGACAACATCTCCATCTCAGGGTCATTGATGAGCAACTTTAATTCCCCTCTGCCACGTAACCCAACATATTTGCAAGTTCCTGGGATGAAGGTGGGGATGCCTTTTGGAGAGGGCCATTATTCTGCCTAACACATGCATTTTTCAGATCTGCTGCCAGCCTGCTTGGGTAGACGCAAGCTCAGAGAGGTTAAGCTTGCAAGTGGCTGAGCCAGGACTGGAATTGAGGTCATCCAGATCCAGGTTTTCCCACCACTTACGATGCCTCCCTGGGTGATGGATAAGGCCCAGTCCCGTACTACCATTCATAGAAATATGATGCGGCCATAGTTTGAAATATGAACTCTTTTCCCTGGTTTTCTGCTAGTACAACTTCAGGGAAGGGTTGTTCCAGCAGAAATACAGAGAAGAACAAAAGATATTAATTTTTGTCTCTTGAGCATCAAAAGTTGGGATTTGGGCCTAAATGGGAGATTGGATATTCCCAGGGCCAATACAGCCCTCTCTCTACTCTTGCCAAGAGAGAATGGAAATTCCTCAGAGAAGGGGATCACAGAGGCAATTAGCCAGGACATCCGAGAGGGGCTGCTCCCCACCTCCTGTACTCCATCTCAGGCTCGGAACACCATGCTGAGATGAGGTGGTCCCGGGACTTGAGAACCAAGAAGACCAGAGCCTTGCTTTCTAGAAGTTTCCTCATACCAGCTTGCACAGGATCAGAAACACTCTGAGGAGTGGGGGAGTAGGTCTGTATTCTTTCCCATGGGTGCCCTGTGGCCCCAGAGTTTGGCGTGAGAGTATCTGAGGGTCCCTGGGGAGTACCCGCCCTCCCCTACCCCAGAAGGGCCTGGCAGTCCTGAGGTACAAGGACTTGAAGTGAAGACTAGGAAAGAAAGGGGCCCTTAAACTGTGGGACCAGCGACCCAGTCCACACAGGAAATTTGGAAATCTCAGCAAATGTCGGAGGGCTTCCCTGCTCAATATCCCCAAAGATCTTGTAGATCTCAAACCCAACACCATTAAGGAATGGAAAGAGATACCATAAACTGCCCCCAGAACATTCTGATTTTAACAAAATGACCCTATATTGGCTGAGATTCTGTTCTGCCAAGAGGTGGATTGGGGGCTTCGCACAGAAATTGAGTTAGAGAAAAATGAATTTATTTTGGACAGCGGCATGTCTGAGCTTGTGGACCAGAAGTTGTGACCTGTCTCAGAAAATATAGAATTCACTGGGTCCTGAAGCACTGAGCCACACTGGAGCTCAGGGGTCTTTGAGGAGAGGCAGTTGTGTTAGGTGATGACAATGGCTCTGAATCTTTGTCCCTGTCCCAGACCCAAGTTCTCTGCTTTAGAACCTTGCAGCACTTTCTTATCCGGACTCTGGGTCCACCCATGTGCCTTGTTTTGGCCAATAGAACTGAGGTAGATATGGTGGTGCAGCAGTTCCCAGCTAGGCCTCAAGGGGCCTTCCAGGTTTCCTGTTGCTCTTGTGGGCCTCTGTCATCACCATGGGAACTTGCCCAGGCTAGTCCCTGTCACTCCTGCTGAGGTCAGCCTAGCTCAGTCAACAGTCAGCTGGCCCCCAGACACGAGTGAGCCCAGCCAGACAGTCAAGCCACTAAACTGGCCCCTCACTGATTCCATAAGTGTGTGCAATGAACTGAGGTCTTATGACAATTACGTGGCATTATTGTGGCAATGGAAAACTGATACAAAGGTGTTAGGGAAAGCTTCTTGCAGGACAGGATGAAGCTTCCCTGAGATCACTTTGGGGCAAGATTTTGCCCAAGAAATTAATAATCAAATATTCTGAACATTAAAATGATTTGTTCTGATTTAATTTTTTGTCTTCCTGTCTTCGTCTGTTTTGTGTTGCAATATAGAATACCACAGACTGGGTGATTTATTTATTTATTTATTTATTTATTGATCATTCTTGGGTGTTTCTCACAGAGGGGGATTTGGCAGGGTCATAGGACAATAGTGGAGGGAAGGTCAGCAGATAAACAAGTGAACAAAGGTCTCTGGTTTTCCTAGGCAGAGGACCCTGCGGCCTTCCGCAGTGTTTGTGTCCCTGGGTACTTGAGATTAGGGAGTGGTGATGACTCTTAACGAGCATGCTGCCTCCAAGCATCTGTTTAACAAAGCACATCTTGCACCGCCCTTAATCCATTTAACCCTGAGTGGACACAGCACATGTTTCAGAGAGCACAGGGTTGGGGGTAAGGTCACAGATCAACAGGATCCCAAGGCAGAAGAATTTTTCTTAGTACAGAACAAAATGAAAAGTCTCCCACGTCTACTTCTTTCTACACAGACACGGCAACCATCCGATTTCTCAATCTTTTCCCCACCTTTGCCCCCTTTCTATTCCACAAAACCGCAATTGTCATCATGGCCCGTTCTCAATGAGCTGTTCGGTACACCTCCCAGACGGGGTGGTGGCCGGGCAGAGGGGCTCCTCACTTCCCAGTAGGGGCGGCTGGGCAGAGGCGCCCCTCACCTCCCAGACGGGGCGGCTGGCTGGGCAGGGGGCTGACCCCCCCACCTCTCTCCCGGACGGGGTGGCTGCCGGGCGGAGACGCTCCTCACTTCCCAGACGGGGTGGCTGCCGGGCAGAGGGGCTCCTCACTTCCCAGACGGGGCGGCTGCCGGGCGGAGGGTCTCCTCCCTTCTCAGACGGGGCGGCCAGGCAGAGACTCTCCTCACCTCCCAGACGGGGTCGCGGCCGGGCAGAGGCGCTCCTCACATCCCAGACGGGGTGGTGGGGCAAAGGAGCTCCCCACATCTCAGACGATGGGTGGCCGGGCAGAGACGCTCCTCACTTCCTAGATGGGATGGCGGCCGGGAAGAGGCGCTCCTCACTTCCTAGATGGGATGGCAGCCGGGCAGAGATGCTCCTCACTTTCCAGACTGGGCGGCCGGGCAGAGGGGCTCCTCACGTCCCAGATGATAGGCGGCCAGGCAGAGACGCTCCTCACTTCCCAGACGGGGTGGCGGCCGGGCAGAGGCTGCAATCTCGGCACTTTGGGAGGCCAAGGCAGGCGGCTGGGAGGTGGAGGTTGTAGCGAGCTGAGATCACGCCACTGCACTCCAGCCTGGGCACCATTGAGCACTGAGTGAACCAGACACCGTCTGCAATCCCGGCACCTCCGGAGGCCGAGGCTGGCGGATCACTCGCGGCTAGGAGCTGGAGACCAGCCCAGCCAACACAGTGAAACCCCGTCTTCACCAAAAAAATACGAAAACCAGTCAGGCGTGGAGGCGCGCGCCTGCAATCGCAGGCACTCGGCAGGCTGAGGCAGGAGAATCAGGCAAGGAGGCTGCAGCAAGCCGAGATGGCAGCAGCACAGTCCAGCTTCTGCTCAGCATCAGCGGGAGACCGTGGAAAGAGAGGGAGAGGGAGACCGTGGGGAGGGGGAGGGGGAGAGGGAGAGGGAGAGGCTTCCCTATCCTTTTAGCTCTTGTGAGTATCGTCGATTTTTTATTTTATTTTATTTTATTTTTTGAGACAGAATCTCGCTCTGTCGCCAGGCTAGAGTGCAGTGGCACAATCTCGGCTCGCTGCAAGCTCTGCCTCCCGGGCTCATGCCATTCTCCTGCCTCAGCCTCCAGAGTAGCTAGGACTACAGGCGTCCATCACCAGGCCCGGAGGATTTTTTGTATTTTTAGTGGAGACGGGGTTTCACCATGTTAGTCGGGATGGTCTCGATCTCCTGACCTCATGATCCACCCGCCTCGGCCTCCCAAAGTGCTGGGATTACAAGCATGAGTCACTGCGCCCGGCCCAGACTGGGTGATTTATAATGAAGGGGAATTTATTGTCTCATGGTTCTGGATGCTAGGAAGTCCAATATCAAGGTGCCGGCATCTGGTGAGAGCCTTCTTGCTGTGTCATAACATGGCAGAAGGCACCACATGGTGGGAGGGCAAAGAGGGAGAGAAAGAGAGGTAGTGGAGGGTGGGAAGAAAGAAAGAGAGAGAGAAAGAGGTAGAGGGAGAAGGTTGTCTCCTGTAACTCCTTGTAAGGGCACTAATCCCATTCACAAGGGCTCTACCCCCATGACCTAATTCTCAAAGGCCCCACCTCCTAATGCCATCACATTGGTGACTGAAGTTTCAGCATATAAATTTTGGGAGAACACATTCAGTCCATTGCAGTCATGGTGAAAAACAGTGTCTGAATCCTTCAAAATAATGATCAAAGAGGTTCTTTATTTAATTGAGAAGGGCTAACCCTTTCATCTCCACTAGCCGTCAGGAATGGGTGAGGTGGGCCCCCTCCAACGCCATTTGCAGCCTTACCAGCCTCCCCATCAGCTGAGCGCTGGGCAGGTAGGACACCAGGCTGTAAAGGCCCCTGATGCTGAGTCCTGGGACACCATTCACTTTATTCTACAGTGAGCCCTGGTCCAGGCTAGTCTGCCTCCTCCCAAGGGGGATGATGTCCTGGAGGCTCTGGGTAACCCATGCCAGCTTCCCTGCCCCTCTGGGCCACTCTGCAGATCGGGCCCAATTTCCACTGCCCCAGCCAGCTCATGGATCCTCAGGATGAATTGCCACATTCTTCTCAGCAGACAGCCCCTTTCATGCTCCACCTGTCTGCTTCCCACCGGAGCTCTGAATCCCCCTTTTGTGGAGCTGGTGGGGAGAGTGAGACATTTGGAGCTCTTGAATGATATTCTCTCTGCCCTGCCCGAGGACAAGGGCACCCCAGCATGTTGACTTGGTGTCTCCTGGGAAGGAAATGAGCAAAAAGAAGCCCTGAGCCGTGGCTCTCAGACTCGGGGAGTCTTGTTCCAGGCTCATTCTGGGAGAAGACTCAGATACACGGTTTTGTGATGCTGCTGGCAGCCTGCACATACATCATTTGAGGGTGAGCTTTTGTGCCTGGGGTGTTTGAGACACACAGCCCTATTACGTGCTGAAGGACGTGACAGTGAGGTGAACTCCCGTGAGTTAATACACACACATACATGCACACATACCCAGGAACACACACAGGGACAAATGACAGGCAAATAAGGGCTCTGGAGTGGATTAAATGGTGTCCCCTAAAGATATACTCAAGTCCTAGCTTCAGGTACCCATGAATGTGACTTAACTTGGAAAGAGGATCTTTGCAGATGTGATGAAGTGAAGAGCAGGTCGTACTGGGTTAGGTGGGCCCTGATCAAGGACTGGTGTCCTTACAAGAAGAGGAGAGTGTGATCCCAGCACTTTGGGACCCCAAGGCAGGTGGATCACTTGAGTTCAGGAGTTTGAGACCAGCCTGGGCAACGTGGTGCAACCCTGTCTCTACAAAAAATACAAAAATTAGCCAGGTGTGGTGGTACATGCCTATAGTCCCAGCTACTTGGGAGGCTGAGGCAGGAGGAT
Source organism: Pan troglodytes (assembly GCF_028858775.2). Taxonomy (NCBI): domain Eukaryota; kingdom Metazoa; phylum Chordata; class Mammalia; order Primates; family Hominidae; genus Pan; species Pan troglodytes. Next base: position 131,097,025 of record NC_072408.2, on the reverse strand, counting down.
CGTTTGAGTCCAGGGATGCAGAGGTTGCAGTGAGCAGAGATCCTGCCATGGCACACCAGCCTGGGCAAAACAGCAAGATCCCGTCAAAAAAAAAAAGAAGAAGAAGAAGAAGAAGATGAAGAGGAGAGAATACAGACACACGAGGGACACCACATGAAGACAGAGGCAGAGATTGGAGTGGCGCAGCTACCAGCCAAGCAACGGCAGAGATTGCCAGCAACCACCGGAAGCTGGGCTAGAGGCCCGGGACAGATTATTCCGTAGAGAACTTCGGAGGGAGTGTGGCCCTGTGGACCCCTCAATTTCAGCCTCTGGCTTCCAGAACTATGAGACAATGAACTTCTGTTGCTTCAGGCCTCCTTGTCATGGTGATTTGTCCCAGCAACCTTAGCAAGCCCTGTGAAAAGGACCAGGAAAAGCAAGAAAAGAAAGAGACCTCCGTCTCTCATAGCCTTCCCCTCCTTTCAGGCTAACAATTTTGCATGTTGTGAATGCTCTATTTGCTGGGGCACTTCTTTATCTACTTAAATATTTGCCAGGTGGCGAGGGGCCTGGGCTTACACTGGTGCTGGGATGGGACTGTTTCACTCGGAGTTGACATCAAAGTCATTGCAACGCCCCTCTAAGGCCCTGCAAGGCCCAGCTCCACCCTCGTCCTTCACTCTGACCCAGGCAGTGCTCTCTCCTCCGCCCAACCTGCCCTAGCCACCCGGGCCCTCCTGCTAGTCCTGGGATACACCAAGCTCGCTCCTGCCCCAGGCTTTACACTCATCTTCTCCCTGCCGGGACACTTTCCCCCAGATCTCTGCATGTCTTGTTTCCTCACCTCTCTCAAGTCTCTGCACATCTCAGGAAGGACTATGGCCCACTCTATCTGCATTTCAACTCATCTCCCCCACCTTCACTTGGCCTGCCTGCCCACCTTGTTCTTCTCTGTTTGATCCCATGCAACTTCTACCTTCTAGCAGATTCTATAATTGACTTATTTACTGTGTTTGCTACTGACTATCTGTTTACCCTGTCAGCACATAAACTCCCCAAGGGCAGGGTTTTGTTTTGTTTTTTTTTCCAGAGTTTCGCTCTTGTCGCCCAGGCTGGAGTGCACTGGCATGATCTTGGCTCACTGCAACCTCCGCCTCCCAGGTTCAAGCGATTCTCCTGCCTCAGCCCCCAGAGTAGCAGGAATGACAGGTGCCCACCACCACGTCTGGCTGATTTTTGTATTTTTAGTAGAGATGGGGTTTCACCACGTTGGCCAGGCTGGTCTTGAACTCCAGGGCAGGGATCTTTGTCTGTCCTGCCCACTGCTCTATCCCCAGCACCTAGAACAGTACTTGGCACACAGAAAGTGCTCAGTGAATACGTGTTGAATGTGGAGTGAATGACAAAGCGTGTTTCCCCCTCCAAAGCCTCACGATCTGGTGGTAAAGCCTGAGTGTGTACAGAAAGATGTATAGCCTGGTGTAGGTGCTAGAATTCAGACACGCGCACATGAGATGCAGAAACCAAGGGAGGAACATGGTTAGCTGGGGCCACACTGCATTTGGAAGGAGAAATTCAGCACGTTCTGGGCATGGGGCTGGAGGAGAAAGATGCATTCCAAGGTCTGGGGATCTCACCTTGATTTCAGATCTCAGGCCCCCAGACCAAAGATTCCCAGTGGCCATGACTCAGGGAGTCTACCTGAGACTAGAAAGGTGGCTTCCTCTTTGGAGAGTCAAAGTTCCTGGGCAAAATTCCTTTATCTGTCAATGGGAACAATAACTAAAATACCTAAGAAAGGTATGAAGATGAAAAGAGAAGGAATCTGAACGCTCGGTTACACTCCTGGCACACGGGAGGACCGGTGGGTCTAGGATCTGTGTGGATGAGGGTCAGGGGCAGCTGTCAGGAAAAGGGACCGAGGGACTCATCTGCAAGTTGGGTTTGCATAAGGGATGAGCTTCCTGTGGCTACTGTTCCAAATTCCCATAAACGTAGTGGCTTAAAGCCGCTAAGCCACACATTTATTCTCTCATCATTCGGGAGGTCAGAAGTGGGAAATGGGCCTAAAATCCAGGCGCCGCGGGGCTGTGTTCCTGGTGGAGGCTTTTGGGGAACATCCATTCCTTGACTTTTCCAGCTTCCAGAGGCTGCCTGTGTTCCTTGGCTCTTGGCCCCTTCCTCTGTCTTCAAAGCCAGCAGCATGGCATTCCCCAGGCTCTCTCTGACTCAGACCCTCCTGTCTCCCACTGTCACTTCTAAGGATGTTTGTGATGACATCGGGCCACCCCAGATACTCCAGGAGAATCTTCCCATGTGAGGATCCTTGGCTTACTCTCATCCGCAGTGTCCCCTTTGCCATGGAAGGTAACATAGACTCAGGGTCTGGGATTAGAACATGGACATCTGCGGGGGCTGTTCCATAGCAAGCCCACTATTGTTAGTTAGATTGACTGGGGTGGTTTGGGAGAGGAGGGTATTAGTGGGGATGACGGGAGCTGATATGGTTTGGCTCTGTGTCCCCACCCAAATCTCATCTAAAATTGTAATCCCCATGTGTCAAGGGAGGGATCTGGTAGAATGTGATTGGATCATGAGGACAGTTTCCTCCATACTGTTCTTGTGATACTGAGTGAGTTCTCATGAGATCTGATGGTTTAAAAGTGTTTGGCAGTTCCCCCTCCCTCTCTCCTGCCACCTTGTGAAGAAGGTGCCTGCTTCCCCTTCACCTCCCGCCATGATTGTAAGTTCCCTGAGGCCTCCACAGCCATGCAGAACTGTGAGTCAATCAAATCTCTTTGCTTTGTAAATTACCACTACCCAGTCTCAGGTAGTGTCTTTATAGCAATGTGAGAACGGACTAATACAGGAGCCATTACCAAGGAAAGCTCTCCATAAGTGTTTGCCATTGTTGCTATTGATATTATCACTGGACGACTCAAAGAGATCTGAACTAACCCTCCACCACAGGACAGAGCCACAGACACACCATTGGAAGAAATATCGACAAAGACACGCACCAACATAATACACAAACTAGGGCGGCCCTCTGAAGATGTTTACAAGGGGAAAAGTGTTAGAAGTTCCTTTAGAGGAGAAACATCCTGCCATGAAGGTGAAAATGTGGACCCTGAGTTAAGATGGGGGCTTGGGAGGACCTTCAGGACTTTCTCATGAGAGTTTTTGCTGAAACAGGTAAAATAAAGCTTGGTCTTGCCCAACACATTAGGAAAGGCCATGTTTCAACTCTTCTCTCATCTGGGGTCATAGGAGGCTCCTGTCCCATCCCCAGAAGCTTGACTTCCCAACTGTCAGGGCCTCCACTTGGCTTCGGAAACTCAATCCAGTGTCTTAGGAAGCAATATGATGGGTAACGATTTAAGGAAAGCTGAGCTCTTGCTTGTCAGATTCTATTTAGAACAAATTATTTCTGTTTCTCTGGGATACGCTATATAGGCTGCGCTTCACCGGTACCATTCCTGGGACCCTGGTGCCCAGAGGGGCTGGGCTACAGCAACAATCCCAGGAACTCCATGAGAATAGAATTGGATTTAGGGCCCATCCTACTCCAGTACAACCTCACCTTAACTGATCACACCTGCACACTCTATTTCCAAACATGATCACAGTCTGAGGTTTAGGGTAGACTTGAATTTGAGTCAAGGGGACTCTTACTCCATTACAGTGACCTTTTAGGTACTCTCTAGCTCTCCCATCTCTGGGCCATAAATATACATTTTAAATTCCAGGTTAGCTTTTCCCCACCTGAAAATCTTCTCCTCACTTTTAACTGGTAGGTGGGTCTCAACTGATTGAGAACCAATATAATTGGTCACATAGGGTAATGAATCTACCCCCAAAATATCAGAACCTGCATCCTAAAGACAAAAAACAAATGCTTTCTAGGCTATTTTAAATTATGAGTTTCTGTCATAGCCTAGTTAGTAAAAGGCTGGAGTCTCTTTTTTATTAATCAAAGTTAAACATACTTTTGCTAGGGTTAGAGTTAGGGGTTAGGGTTAGGGTTGGGGTTGGGGTTAGGGTTAGGGGTTAGGATTAGGGTTAGGGGTTAGGATTAGGGTTGGGGTTAAGGTTAGTGTTAGGGGCAGGGTTAAGGGTAGGGCTAGTGGTATGGTTAGGCTCAGGGTTAGGGTTGGGGTTAGGATTAGGGTCAGTGTTAGAATTAGGCTTAGCTTTTACCTTTGCCTTGTATCCAGGAGAATCCATTAGACGAATTTACTCGAGAGAAATGAACACCTATGTCCACACAAAGATCTGTGCATGAATGCTCATAGAAGCTTTCTTTGCAACAGCTTGAACCTGGAAACAGCCAAAATATCCATCAACGGATGAGTGGATAAACATACCGTGGTGTAATTGTACTAAGAAGTGCAGTGAACAGTAATGATGAACTGAGTGCTGATATACCCAACGGCGTGGGGCGCCTCACGTGTCCGACGATGATGAAGGGAACCAGACACAAAAGGGAACCCGCTGTGATTCTATTTATGGGAAATTCTACAAAGGTCAGCATAGTGGTTACCCCTGGAGGGATGATTTAGAAGAGGCAGGCAATGATGGATGGTTCTAAATCTCGATTAGGGTGTTATTTACCCAGGCGTATACTTTTCTCAAATCCCCATAAGTTGTACACATAAAATCTGCGCATTTCATGGATCTGTGTGCAAATGACACCTCCATTCTTGAAAAGCACTTTTGAGATTTATTTTCGAGGACACCGCCAAGACACAACTGTTCTCTCGGGGAGCTCCTTCTCGCTGCTGTTGTGTGTGTTCACAGCAGCTTCCCACCTGGAGCAGGGGAAGCCCCGAGCGGCTGGACCCACACCTGCAGCAAAGCCAATGACCACCCCCACTTCCCGCCTCCTGGTCCCCCCTCTTACTCCATGGCTTTTGGGATGCTATGGACAGACGGAGAAGCAGGAGGTTCTGGACTGAAATCCTGAGCAAGTTCCCAATGTCCTGAGACCCTCAGGGCCGCATGGTCCCTCCACACCCGGCAGTGGAATCCAGGATCCTCAGAGGCACCATGTCTCACCTGTGTTCCCAACACTCCACCCTCACCACGATGTTCTGTAAGAGGATGGACACAGAGGCGGTGCATCTTAAAATCCTTCTGGCTCCTAACATTTGGTGAGTTCCAACCAACAGGCTGAGCTATTCAATCACACTTTCACTTCTTTTGGCTCTTTGGTGAAATCCAAATAAGACCTGTATTTCAGTTAACAGTATCGAGCCATGTCAATTTCCTGATTTGGACAATGGGCAGTGGGCAGGAAAGGTGATGTCACTGGCTGGAGCTGGGGTAATGGAACTCTGCTATTTTTGTGACTTCCTGTGAGTTTTAAACTATTTTAAAATGAAATGAGAAAGCAAACAGCAGCAACGAACTCTCTGGGCCCCTGCGATGTAGGTTGTCTAAGGTAGGAATATTTTATTAGTGTGTGCGTTTGCAGGTTTGTTTGTCTGTGTAGGAGGGTACAGTTCTCTGTGTCTTCTTCAGTGGGAAAGTTCCAGTATTACTGGTAGACAGGCCACACAGTGCAGTGGTTACATGCCTGGGCTCCTAGACTGCATGGTTTTGAACCTCATATCTATGACTTACTCTCTGCGTGTTGTTGGGCAAGTTACCTAACCGTTCTGTCCTCGGTTTCCTTATCTCTAAAATGGGTGTCATTTTCCATGCCTGCCTCCTTGGGCCACTGTGGGGACAAATTGATTTCCAATATGTGTAAGCCCCAGAACAGTGTCTGATGCTTGGCCAGGGTGCCATAAATGGTGCTGCTTGTCACCTGTGAAGAGGTGCTTGCTCTGAGTCTGTCCCCTGGGGCCGAGGGTCTCCCAAGACTGTCTGGTGCTCCATGTCATTCAGACCCTCGGGCATGTTTACAAGGAGACTGTCTTTGACATCTGGTGTCCCAACACCGTGACTATAGCACCTACGGAATCATCCAGAACCCAGCCCAGGAGGCCTGGATGAGAAAGCACCCTCCCATGTTTATGACATCAGGAAACCCCAGGGCAGCACACAGGTGACCAAACGGCCACCAGCAGGTCCCAGCCTCTCAGGAGCCACCGAGCCCTCCTCGCTAGCTTGAGGAGCATCCACACTCTCTCCCCATGCAAGTACACCAGTCCTGTATTTCTTAAAATAAAAATTATTTTGTTTTCAAGGGAGCTGGTAACACAGGGGTCGCCACTGCAGAGTCAGGGTGGGGATGGCTGCTCTGGGCTGCTCTGAGGAAGTGAGTGTGGCCCCTTTCACAGAATCCAAGCCCCTGTCCCACCTTTGGAGGAAAGCCCCCACTCAGAGCCCAGAGCGGAGCACACCTTCGTTTCCAGACCCTGCTCTTGCTGGGCATTGGGTCGTACACTAGTCTCTAGTGGAGGACCTGCTGTTTCCTGGACTGTCGGGCCACACTCTGGCCTTGTGCCCTTTGAGCTGGGGCTGGGCCTGCACCCAGGGTGCAGCATGCAGGGGGTTAAGGGAGGCAACAGTAGAGAGAATGGACTGGATGGGGTGGTACTGAAGTGAAGAGAGTTGGTTAGAGTCTACTGCACTAGTCCTAGCAATAACTGATGAAGGCCTGAACCAAGACGACAGAGCAAGAATAAAAAGGAGGAAGGCCGGGCACAGCAGGCTCACGCCTGTAATCCCAGCAGTTTGGGAGGCCAAGGCAGGTGGATCACCTGAGGTCAGGAGTTCAAGACCAGCCTGGCCAAGATGGTGAAACCCCGTCTCTACTGAAAATACAAAAATCAGCCGGGCGTGGTGGGGGGGCACCTGTAATCCCAGCTACTCAGGAGGCTGAGACAGAGAATTGCTTGAACCCAAGAGGCGGAGGTTGCAGTGAGCCGAGATTTCACCACTGCACTCCAGGCTGGGCAACACAGTGAGACTCTGTCTAAAAAAAAGGAGGAAGTGGATGGGAGATGTACTTGGGTAAGATTGTGGATACATGTTGGCAACTGACCCCATGTGGTGGGTGGGGGAGAAGCAGGGGCTGAGGTCTGGAGCCAGGGAACTGGGCGAATGGGGAGGCACAGGCAGAGGAAGATATGCAAGGCTTCAAGAAACAAGAGCATGAGCTTGGCTTGGAAATCCCAAGCTTAGGGGACCAGACGACTTCCAGGTGGAGGGGCCTGGCATGCTCCTGGCAATGACACTGGGCAGTTCCCAAACTTGCCCGACGTCAAGAATCACCCAAGGAGCTGATGAGAAACACAGTCCCCCGGGCCCCTCCCAAGGCCAACTGAGTTAGAATCTCCAGGGATGGAGCTGGAAGTCCATGGCTGATCAAGCACCCCTGTGATGCCCAGTGGAACAAGCTTAGTGTCACTGACATGGTGGAGTTAGGAAGACCAGGTTTACCTTGCAGTGCCATTCACCCAGCACTTATTTCAACATTAGCAACCTCTGAGAACTTGCTAGAGATACAGATTCTCAGGCCCCACCAAGGCCTGTCGGGGCGGGGGCAGGATCTGTGTTTGCACAGGCCCTCTGGGAATTCTGATGCTCACTCACGTTTAAGAACCTCTGCCACATTTGATCTTCGGTAAGTCAGTCTCCCCGAGGACCGTTGGGAAGATGAAAGAAAGCTTCTAGAAGGAAGGGCTTTTTGCTCAGTGAGGCGCCAGGCAGATTAGCTTTGGAGTCACTTCAGTCTCCACGCAGCCAGGGCCAGCCCTATGGGAGGTCAGCCCCAGAAATGGCTGAGATCGCAAAGAGGGCAAGTTTAGAGGTCAGAAGAGGAGAGCCGTGTCCCGAAAGACAACGGTGAGAAGCTTCTGGAAGGAGGTGAAGAATATGGCAGGACCACAAAGGGGCCAGGGAGGGGCCACTGAGGCAAGCCCCTGGTCCCCCTGAGTGGACCCCACTGTATGGAAGAAACTTCCTTATGGGCTGAGAAACAGGGAACCAGAGCGGGGGGTGGGGTCTCTTCCTGGTCATGGAGACCAGGAGAATTCGAGGGGCCAGAGGACGGGGACACCAGGCGCAGGGAGACGCCGGTGGGTACGGGGCGGCGACCCCCAGGGATAGGCGAGGCTCCGAAATTGTCCTCTACACAGCTGTGGGTTTCACAAAGGTGGGGCCTAGGTGGCGGGGGCATCTCTGTATCTTTATCACCTGGAGCTTTACCGCCTGACATGAGGCGAATGCTTGACAAACGTTTGTTGAGTGAATGAGTGACCAAGTGAAGAGCTGAAGGAATTAGGACATGGAGAGAGAAGGGCAGGAGAGAGCTTGAGGTGAAAGAGAATACATCTTCAGACCAGGTGTGGTGGCACACACCTGCAATCCCACCCAGCACTTTGGGAGGCCAAGGTGGGAGGATCACTTGAGGCCAGGGGTTCAAGACCAGCCTGGGCAACATGGTGAAAACCTGTCTCTACCAAAAATACAAAAATTAGCTGGACGTGGTGGCGTGCACCTGTAATCCCAGCTACGAGGCACAAGAATCACTTGAACCTGGGACGCGGAGGTTGCAATGAGCTGAGATCGTACCACCGCACTCCAGCCTCGGTAACAGAGTGAGACTCTGTCAAAAAAAGAAAGAAAGAAAAAGAAAGAAAGAAAGAAGAAAGGAAGGAAGAAAGGAAGGAAGGAAGGAAGGAAGGAAGGAAGAAAGAAAGAAAGAAAGAAAGAAAGAAAGAAAGAAAATACATCTCCAGAGAGAAGCTCTTTCTAACGCGTGCTCCTCGGCCATGGCACTGTGGCCCCACTTTAGAGACAGGGAAACCAAGGCACAGAGAGGTTGAGCTTGTCACCCAAGGCCACACAGCTGGCTAAAGATGGAATGGAATTGCACCAGCAGCCTGGCCACGGCCTGCTCACCTAACCAATGGGGTGAGGAAGGGGATATTTGGAGGCTGGAGAGAGATTCTGAGGTGGAGGAGGGAAAGGAAGACAGAGCCAGGCAGTCACACCAGTAGAGCAGGAGGCAGCAACTTCTGCGAGGGGCTAAAGGGAGTGGCCTCCACTCTTGGGAGAGTCTCTCAACTCGGCCTCCAGGGAGCAGAGGCCCAGTGTGGTCAGCTGAGGGGCCAGGCCTGGTTCGCGGCTGCTGAGCCAGGGTGCCTGAAACCTTCTGGTGTTTTCTTTTAGACCCAAGCCAGGCAGGGAGGAAGTTGGGGCCCTCTGGAGACACCTGAGCCAAGTAGGTGGACACCAACCAAACTCCATGCACCCCTAGCAGAGCAGCAGCCGCTGTGGCCCCAGGGTCATTCTGGGAGCCTCGTTGTGACCCAGTTCTGCTCGGTCTGGGGCAGCACAGGCCCCCCGGGCCCGGTGAGGGGTGTGTGAGGGACAGAGGTCCTCTCTGCTCCGCGTTCCTCTGCCTGGAAGGCAGGCCAGGCGTGAGTGAGGTCTCCCTGGCCCCCAGGGCCCAGCTCAGCTGACCACACAAGGCCTATGTTCTGCCCCGGAGCCAGCGGACCCCCAGGAGAGAAATGCATGGCTCGGGGCCGGCCTGGGGATCCCGCTGCCTGATCCCCAGGCCAGCTCCGTTCTGATGGAACCCCCCCAGGAAAAGCAGTACTCCCAGAGAGAGTTATGCCTTTGCCTCTGAGAACAGCAAAGCCCATTATCAACCCAGATATAGCTCATACTCCCTTCATAAGCCGAGAGGGAACCACACACTTTCCAGGAAACACCTGCTCTGGGCTGACTGTGTCCCCCCAAAAGATATGTTCAAGTCCTCACCCTGGGACCTGTGGACAGTACCTTGTAGAAAGAGGGTCTCTGCAGATGAGATCAAGTTCAGCTGAGGTCAGGAGAGGGACCCTAATCCAAGATGACTGATGTCCTTGTAAGAAGAGGAGAGGCCAGGCACGGTGGCTCACACCTGTAATCCCAGCACTTTGGGAGGCCGAGGCAGGCGGATCACGAGGTCAGGAGATCGAGACCATCCTGGCCAACATGGTGAAACCCCGTCTCTACTAAAAATACAAAAATTAGCTGAGCGTGGTGGTGGGCGCCTGTAATCCCAGCTACTTGGGAGGCTGAGGCAGGAGAATCGCTTGAACCCAGGAGGCAGAGGTTACAGTGAGACGACATTGTGCCACTGCACTCTAGCCTGGTGACACAGTAAGACTCCGTCTCAAAAAAAAAAAAAAAAAAAGAAGAGGAGCGATCACACAGGGAAGCCCGTGCAACCGCGGAGGCAGAGATCAGGGCGATGCGGCCACAAGCCCAGGAATGTCCCAGAACGCCGGCACCACCAGGAGCTGGAAAGGCAGAGGACTCTCCCCAGGGTCTCAGTGGGCCCTGCCTACACCTCAACTTCAGACTCCTGGCCTCCAGAACTGTGAGAGAATAAGTCACTGTTGCTTTAAGCCACCCAGTTTGGGGCACCTGTTACAGCAGCCACGGGCAATTAGTGCAGCATCTGAGATACTTTGTGATGACCCCTCATCCCCGTGGACAGGCAGCTATGACAGGGGAGGATCCCAGTCACTGAAGTTAACGGTCCACCGTGGAGGGCCACTGTCTCCAGACTCCATGGAAAAGCAAAACTCAGGGCACTAGAGTCCTGCCCACTGTAAAATCCTGCATTATTCCACCTGCACGTAATCGGAGCCCCAGCCCTTAGAAAGGGGGATTTCCACATGCTGAGGGGAGGAAAGCCACTTTCTTTTTTCTTTCTTTCTTTCTTTTTTTTCTTTTGAGAAGAATCCTCACTCTGTCGCCCAGGCTGGAGTGCAGTGGCACAGGCCCACTGCAATCTCCGCCTCCCAGGTTCAAGCAATTCTCCTGCCTCAGCCTCCCAAGTAGCTGGGATTACAGGCACCCACCACCACGCCCGGCTAATTTTTGTATTTTTAGTAGAGACGGGGTTTCACCATGTTGCCCAGGCTGGTCTCAAACTCCTGACCTCAAGTGATCTGGCCGCCTCAGCCTTCCAAAGTGCTGGGGTTACAGGCATAAGCCACCACACCTGGTCTCTTTTTTCCCATTTTTAAAAATTGTAGTAAAATATAAGTGACATAAAATGTGCCTTTTAATCCATTTTTAAGTGTACGATTCAGTGGCATTAAGAACATTCACAATGCTGTGCAACCATCACCACTATTTCCAGAACTTTTTCATCATTCCAAACGGAAACTCTGTCGCCATGAAACTCCATCTCCCTTCACCCCAGCCCCTGGTGCTGGGTTCTGCTTTCTGGGTTCTGTATTGTCTCTATGGATTTATGTATTCTGGGTGTTTCATAGAAATGGAACAATACAATATGTGTCTGGGTTCTCTCCCTAAGCATGATGCTGTCAAGGTTCATCCATGTTGTAGCATGTGTGAGAACCTCGTTCCTTTTTATGGCTGAATAATATTCCATTGTGTGGCTGGACCACAGCTCATCCATTCAATCATCGATGGATGCGTGAGTTATTTCCACTTTTTGGCTACCGTGAAAGGAAAGCCACTTTGACGACTGTATTGCTTAACACTTCAGTATTCTCGAATCCCCAGAGGGTGTGTGTGGTTGAACGGTGAACAGGAAGGATGAACTTATTTCTTATCTCCAGAGAAAGCTCTGGCTTCGTGAATAAGCACAATATGCCTGGGGCAGGAAGAGGGCAAGGAGCTCGGGGAATTAGGACTGAGCGGTGAGGACAGATGGCAAGAAAAAATAAGATACAACGACCGTGGCGGGCGGCGGGGTGTGTGGGGGCAGTTAGGGCCTGGGGCTGCGTCAGGGATATTTAGATTCCGAATTCCAAGTGCCTGGAATGGTTTCTGAATAGAAGTTCCTTGGAAAGAGAGAGAGGGAAAAAAATCTTTGAGTTAAAGACTTGTGAAAAAATATAAAGTTCACTGTCAGAGCTGAGGACTCAGACATGTGCTGGGTGGAGGGAGAGAGAATGGGATGAAGATCAGATTTTCAAGTGGGTTTCAGCCTATGTCTTCTGCATCTATCAAGGCTGAATTATTTGGGGCAAAGTGATTTTATCAATACAGAATGATCCATCTGACGCCTTTTCCTTCAAAGTCTCCGTCTTCTGAAAAGCTGAATGCTTCATTGGCTTTACTGATTGATGACGTATTCACTTATCTCCCTCAGTATCTGTCCATCTTGTTTTCCCTTCTGCAGTGGCCAGACGCATTTTTTTGTCCCTCCCTGTATTTCGGTGTCACCTCATTTTAGGCGTGTTCCTTCTATAAGGCACGTAGTTGGATGTTGGATTTTCCCATTTGTGCTAGAGTTCATCTTTGTGCCGTTTAATCCATTTTTATTTATTTTCCTAACTAATCCGCTAAGTGTTCCTTCTCTCATCTTGTTTTCTGTTGTGTTTTAGTTCTCTTTGCAGTCTCTGCTATTTAGTACTCTCTATATGTGGAAACTATTTTCTTCCTTTTCCCTCTAAGGATGTCGAATGGTTTTTTGTCGAACACGAGGCTTTAAGTACGAAACATTCAAGCCTCTCTGTCATGATCAAGGTCAGGAATGAAATCGTATCTGTGTAAAGTGAGATCAATGACATTGAACTATCTCCCATTCCTCTGCTGCCTGTTCCGTGTGTGTGTGTGTGTGCGCGCGCGCGCAAGCTGTGAATTTCTAATACCGTTTTCATCTTTAAAACAGGACGAGATTTTCTTTCCGTCACAATGTTTGGTGTATTGTTTTTGTTGGCAGTCATACTTTCTCCAGTTACAAAGACACTGTCGTGAATGTCATTCATTCATTCTGTGTTCATCGGTTTCTCTGTCCTCCTGCAACCTGGGCAGAGCCTTAGTCTTGCTCTCTGCTCTCACGCACTTGGTTTTCTTCTGTGTCCAAACATCACTTCATCTCATAGCATTAGTTTCCTTATGACTTCCTCATCCCTTACCCAGCGCTCTCTCTCTCTCTTTTTTTCTTGCTCTCTCCCCTTTCAACTCTCTCCTTCTCTCTCTCTCTTTTGGGTTTTTTTTTGTTTGTTTGTTTGTTTTTTGAGACAGAGTCTTGCTCTTGTCGCACAGGCTGGAGTGCAATGGTGCGATCTTGGCTGACTGCAACCTCCACCCTCGGGTTCAAACGATTCTCCTGCCTCAACCTCCCGAGTAGCTGGGAATACAGGCGCCCGCCATCACGCCCAGCTAATTTTTTTTTATTTTTAGTAGAGACAGGGTTTCCCCATGTTGGCCAGGCTGGTCTTGAATGCCTGACCTCAAGTGATCTGCCCACCTCCTCCTCCCAAAGTGCTGGGATTACAGGCGTGAGCCACCGCGCCTGGCCCTTCTCTCTCTCTTTTTCTAATGTCACCTTAGCTTTTTCTCTTATCCTCTTATTCTTCATCTCTTCTCACACAGGCAGCTGTCTTGGGAGTGATGCTGGAGTTTGGATCATATTCCATGCGCCCGTGGCTCCAAATGCCCATCATTCCTCAGTACTGGGCAAAGGTTGTTCAGCCTCAGGTGAAGTGAGACAAAGAAGGACGTCAAGAGGTTTTGCTGGGTTTGATGGGTTTCATCTGGGATGGGTTACAATGCATTTTGTGTAATCATCTCTTTTCATAAGTGGCAGGCATTGTAGATACAGTTCAGTCGTTCTTTTTTATGGCATGTTTAGTTGGCATAATAAAATGTTAGTAAAAGTTGGTGACTCTTTTTTTGTCCTTTACATTAAAAAACAAACAAGCAAACAAACCAAAAAAAAAAAAAAAAAAAAAACTATCCTTAAGTCCAGACTATTAAATTTGCAGCAGAGAGGAGGAATTGGTCCAAGGCAGGAGATAAGGAAGACATTGAGGATTCTGCAAAAAGAGTGTAGGCGAGGCTGGGCGCAGAGGCTCACACCTGCAATCCCAGCACTCTGGGAGGCCGAGGTGAGTGGATCACCTGAGGTCAGGAGTTTGATACCAGCCTGGCCAACATGGCGAAACCTGGTCTCTACTAAACATACAAAAATTAGCTGGACATGGTGATGCATGCCTGTAATCCCAGCTACTCAGGAGGCTGAGGCAGGAGAATCTCTTGAACCCAGGAGGCAGAGGTTGCAGTGAGCTGAAATCTTGCCACTGCACTCCAGCCTGGGCAACAGAGCGAGACTCCCTCTCAAAAAAAAAAAAAAAGAAAGAAAGAAAAGAAAAAGAAAAAAGGGTGCATGTGAGAGAATGAAGGGCTGGACCCAGAGAGGATGGGAACAGAAGAGAAAGAACAGATCCAAAGGTAGTGATTCTGCCTTCAGAACAAGACTCGGTGACCTACTAAAGGAGGAATCTGGGAAGGAGGAAAGAGAAGAAGAAAGCATAGCTACAGTTTTCCAGCCTGGGCCACAAGGGGACTGTGGTGTCAAGACCTAGACGCTTTTGGGGTGGGAAGACTCTGAGGTACATTTGGGACTCACAGGCTGTGAGGAGGCTGCAGGGGATGGGATCTGATCGCTGTGCCGGGAAACAGACCCGGTTCTCGGGGGAAGATCAGAGCGGCAGCGAAGGTGTGGAGTTGACATTCTGGGCGTGTTGTGACTGAGGCCACGAGATGAGAGCCTCCATGATTGAGGTCTCACTAGCTCATTCTCCCTGCAGGCTCCAGTGGAAGGTATCCTGCTTGAACAGGAGGGATTGCCTCTTACAGACTCACTCCAGTGGCCTCTCGTAAGGGACAAACATGTCCCACAGTCAGTGCCATTCACAGGTCCAACTTTCTAATCGTGTGCGTCTTGGACACTTGGAGGCTGTGGTCTATGCCAACAGGTTGAGCTAACTCCACCGTGAGCCCACTGACAATTAGATGAATGTTCCAGAAGGACTTACCCCTGACATTCCTGAGCTTGTGGATTAAATATCTGGGATTTTCTCCCGCTAAGATCCTTGGACACTGAAGCAGCCCAAATAAATGTTCCACACAGTGGAGCATCATCAGCCACAAAGGGAATGAAGCCCTGATCTGTGCTATGATGATGAACCTTGGAAACATGATGCTGAGTGAGTGAAAGAAGCCAGACATAAAGGGCCACATAGCATATGCACCATATGACTCTGTTTATATGAAATGTCCAGAACAGGTAAATCCTACAGACGAACACAGATGGGTGGTTACCTGGGGAGAGGGATGGGAGATGAAGAGTGAGAATTGCTTGAGCCTGGGAGGACAGATAGGTGGTTACCTGGGGAGGGAGATGGGAGATGAAGAGTGAGGATTGCTTGAGCCTGGGAGGACAGATAGGTGGTTACCTGGGGAGGGGGATGGGAGATGAAGAGTGAGGATTGCTCGAGCCTGAGAGGTCGAGACTGCAGTGAGTGGTGATCGTGCCACTGCACTCCAGCCTGGGCAACAGAGCAAGACCCTGTCTCAAAAAAACAAACAAACAAAAAACAACCAGTGAGCAAGGCAGCCCACATCTGGGAAAAGCACTTTCCCGTCGGCGGGAACAGTAAGAGGTCCCGAGGGCAGGAAGGAGCTTGCTGTGTTCAGGATTTGCAGGGCAGCCCTTGTGGCTGGGGCAGTGGGACATCGGACATTCCTTTTTGCCAAGTCTGGGGTGTGGCCTGGGTGTCCCAATATAGCCAGGGCTGACACCCACAGCTTTAAAGGGTCTCCCCATTCCAGCCTCTTGTATGTTTTCCACAAACTTCATTCACACCAAGAAAAAGCCAAGATGAAACTGAATAAACACCCACTCCATCATGACTTAAGGTGGTGGGGAGCAGTTGTCCTTTTTTTGTGTGCCACTGACCCCTTTGACAGTTTGATGAAGCCTGTGGACCCCTCTTCAGAATAATGTCTTTAAACGTGTAGCATAAAATACCTAGGTTTGCAGAAAGAAAACCCACTGAACTAAAACAGTTATCACAATATTAAACAGGTTTCTAATATCATAATGCCATGGGCTTTTTTTTTATTATTAAAAGAAATTTTTTTAGAGACAGGGTTTTGCTCTGTGGCCCAGCCTAGAGTGCAGTGGCACAATCATACTCACTGCAGCCTCGACCTCCTGGGCTCAAGTGATCCTCCCTCCTCAACCTCCCAAGTAGCTGGGACTATAAGTGCGCACCACCATGACCAGGTAATTTTTAAATTTTTTGTAGAGACGGAATCTCTGTATGTTACCCAGGCAGGTCTCAGACTCCTGGCCTCAAGTGATCCTCCCACCTTGGCCTCCCAAAGTGCTAGGATTATAGGCATGAGCCACCACGCCTGGCCTGACACGGGCTTCTTTATACGTGCATTCAAGAACACACTCTATTGTCAGGCCTGGAACTTTTGTAACTTTGAAGAAGCAAGAAGAGTAAATGATAGTTTGACGTAGTTGCAACAGCTGTAACATGACATGAAAATATCTCTGATTTTCCTTTAAATGAGGAATGAAGTCCCAGTTTCCGTTAATTATCATGGTTTGTTGCCTGCATTTGTAGTAGAAGGGAACGCATTAGAGCCTGGCGAAAATGAAGATAGAGGATTTTCCCCTCATCTGAGTTCTTAGCCCCCAGATTTCGAGTCCCCATGCAAGGTATCCGGCCTTTCACCTTCCTGGGGTGCCTCCAAACTGCTGAAGTAGGGTCCCCTCCCTCCTCCTCCCTCCCTGACCAGCCCCTGCAGACCAGACCAGACCCCACGCTGGCAGCTTCCAAGGACAGCTGCCAGCCTCAGTATCCCTCCTCTTTCAGCTCCATCAGCTGCCCCGCCCTTCTCTGGGGCTCTCTCTGCCAACACCCCGGCAACCGTCTCCCTAATTGCTTCCTCTCTTAGTCTGGGGAGTGGATGGTCTTTTCCTCTCGCCTGTAATTGCTTGCACACTTGAGCTTTTTCAGGCTGGAGTGGAAAATGAGCAAGCACCGGGCTCCATCTGCACCGCTCCATTCTTTAAGTCTGACATGTGCGGACGCGGGAGGCTGATGGCAGCTTCTGTGGACTTTTCAGGTCAAAAATGGTTCCGAAAAGGCCTTCACTCCTCAATGTGTGGCACCTGAGGTTGTAAAGGAGCAATGGCAACAGTGACAACAGTAATAACTCTGAGGCTGAGTGCTTTGCAAGCCTTACTTCACTGAACCCTCATGACACCTGGAGGAGCTTGGTGCTGCTACCGTACCCATGTCACAGGTGCAGCCACTGAGGGGCTGGAGGCTAAAGGACCTGCCCCAGGCCACATGGCTGATGAGGATGGAGCCCAGTGTCAGCACAGCTTTGCCTGCGGCTGCAGTTCAGGCTCCTGGCTCCTGTCCGAGTCTTTCTCATCTGCTCGCCAGGTGTCTTTGCTCCCTTGAAGCCTGCTTCCGGATCCCTGAGGCCACCAAGCCCATCAGGAGATGTGACAGGATTCAGCATCCTGTCCCTCCCTCATAGGAAAGAGCAAATGTGGCAGTCCCCAATCTGGGCACCCCCCATGCCCACCTGAACTCACAGGAGGAGGACAAGAGGCCACGTGGAGGCCAGTCCCATCCACAGCCACAGCCCAAGCCCAGACCCCATGAAATCTGGGCTACAGCGTGGCCCTGTTAGGTCCACAACCTTCCTGGATTCTGGACTCATCTTGGGGTCCATCCAGAGCCAGACTTGGATGAGAAGCTCCCAGGGGCCAATGTGGAAGACAAGGGTCCTCGTTGTTTCAGCCCCCATTGCTTGCTCCCCGTCTTCCAAGGTGAGGCGCAAATGTTATCACCCCAAGAACACGTTCACCAATGTACTGTCCTCTTATCAAATGAGGCCCCACTTGACCATTCTGTTATTTGTTTTTTCAATTGGGATGAAATTCACATAACAAAATCGGCCATTTAAAGGTGAACAATTCAGTGGCATTTACAATGTTGTGCAACCGCCACCTCTGTCTAGGTTCAGAACATTTTCCACCCCAAAGAAAACCCCGTAGCTGCAGCAGCCACTCCCCTTTCCCTCTTCCCCCAGCCCCTGGCAACCACCAATCTGCTCTCCATGAATTTGCCTATTCTGGACATTTTGTATACATGGAATCAGGCAATACGGGGTCCTTTGCATTGGACTTCTTCCACTTAGCATGATGTTTCTGACGTCCATCCACCATGTAGCAGGCATCAATCCTTCACTCCTTTTCTTTTTAGAGACAGTCTCGCTCTGTCACCCAGGCTAGAGTGCAGTGGTGTGATCATAGCTCACTGCAGCCTTGAACTCCTAGGTTCAGGTGATCCTCCTGCCTCAGCCTCCTAAGTAGCTAGGACTACAGGTACATGCCACCATGCCTGGCATATTTGTTTATTTTTATTTTTATTTTGTAGAGATCATGTCTCAATATGTTGCCCAGGCTGGTCTCAAACTCCTGGCCTTAAGCGATCCACCCCCCTCGGCCTCCCAAAGTGCTGGGATTACAGGCATGTGCCACCACACCCAGCCTCATTCCTTTTTCATTGCAGAATAATACTCCACTAAAGAGACAGACCACAATTTGCATTTCCATTCTTCAGCAGATGGACTGTATTCACCTTCAGGCTGCTGTGAATGGTGCTGCTTGGATGTGTTTTTGCTTGTTTGAGTCCTTCATTTTCAATTCTCTTGGGCATAAACCTAGCAGTGGAAATGCTGGGCCCAGTGGTAACTCAATGTCATCCTGTTATTCATTGTCCACACATCTTATGGTCACTTTCTTACCCATGTCTCCAAAAGCCAACCAAGCAACGCAGAAACCTTGTAAAAAAGGCTGCATAAGGAAACAACAAATCTGAGCAAAAATGTCGATTTCAAGAAGTTGGTGAAAGCAGTGTTGGAAAATGGCCTGATTTCCACTGGAAGCCACCGGCAAAGGTGGGTCAATGAGGGAGAATGGTTGACAATTGAGGAGAAAATTGATAAGGTGCTGCTGCTGCGGTGGCCTCAGGAGCCCACCAGGGGACACGTGTGGTCCTGGGCCACTTCCTCAGAAGGGAACTGCTTTAAGGCCTGGCCATGGGAGTTGCCAAAAGAAAGGACATTCTCTTACGGTACTTCATAATTTTGCCAGAAAAATGACACCTCCCAAAACCTTGTTGAGTTATTCTTTTGTGAATAACCTGCTGCTATAAATAGCTAAATTTTCTGAGCACTTTTTATGTGTCAGGCACTATTCCAAGTGCTTTATACCTGTCACTCATTTAAACCTCAGAGCAGTCCTATGATATAGGTACTATTTATTTTATTTTATTTTATTTTTGGTAGAAATAGGATCTTACTATATTGCCCAGGCCAGTCTCAAACTCCTGGGCTCAAGCAATCCTCCTGCCTCAGCCTCCTGAGTAGCTAGGGCTATAGGTGCGTGCCACCATGCCTGGCATATTTGTTTCTGTTTTATTTTTTTGGTAGAGACAGTGTCTCACCATGTTGCCCAGGCTGGTCTCAAATCCTGGTCTCAAGTGATCCTCCCGCCTCAGCCTCCCAAAGTGCTGGGATTACAGGCATGGGCCACGATACCTGGCCCTATGACGTAGGTACAATTTTTACACCCATTTTACAGATAAGGAGACAAAGGCACAAAATGATCACACAGTTTGAAAGTAGCAGGGCTGGGATTCCAACCTAAGCAGCCTCTGTTCTTAACCACTAGACCCTCTGCACATAGTAACTTCTCAGCAAACGGTACCATGTCTCTATTATTATATATTTCATGTTTGTTACTGTGTATTTATGTTTCACGTGTTGCTGTGGATCCCACCACCGCCTCCCTGCAGCTATTCTGCGAGTTCCTCACAAACAGGGTTGCCAGAGAATGCAGGACACTCAATTAAGTTTGAATTTCAGATAAACAATAAATACTTTTTTTTTTTTTTAGACGGAGTTTCGCTCTTGTTGCCCAGGCTGGAGTGCAGTGGCGTGACCTCGGCTCACTGCAACCTCTGCCTCCTGGGTTCAAGCGATTCCCCTGCCTCACTCAGCCTCTGGAGTAGCTGGAATTACAGGCACCCACCACCATACCCGTCTAATTTTTTGTATTTTTAGTAGAGATGGGGTTTCACCACATTGGCCAGGCTAGTCTCGAACTCCTGACCTCAGGTGATCCACCCGCCTCGGCCTCCCAAAGTGCTGGGATTACAGGCGTGAGCCACCAGCCTCAACGAATACATTTTATTATGCGTATGTCTCTACTGATGGGGAAGTGGGGTTTTTTTTCCAGGGTGGAGCCGTTACGAGTAAAGGCATAAGCCTTTGTGTGATGAGCTTTCATTTCTTTTGGGGAAATATCCAGCAGTGGGATTGCTGGGTTACATCACTTTGCACCCCAAACAGCAACACGTAAATGTTCCGTTGCGGCTGCTCCCATCCTTGGTGACATTTCACATTGTGGGTCTTTTTAACTTTGTTCTCCTGTCTACCAGGAACAACGTGGAGGAAGAAACAGAGGACAAAAACGGGCTGCTAAGTTAGGGAAAATAAAAACACGCTGCATTCATAAGTCCACTCCAGGGGTGAAGGGTTTGCGGAAAGAAACAGCTAGAAGTCGGTTTTATGTTGTTCAGGGAATTCGATTCCCCTGGCAGGTAAACTCTGGAATGGGCCTTGAGCGAGATGCACTGAGCATCTGCCTGGTGCTGCCCCGCCTTTTACAGAAAGAGGATGCAGAGAAAAATGGCGCCCACCCCTTCAGCAGGCCAGAGACTGCGGTGTGGGCTGCTTGCTACCTGCCCGTCCTGCGGCCAGCCACACCCTCCCCAGTTGTAGGGTCCGCTCTGTTCCCTTCCAACAATGATAAAGCGGGTGTTTCTGGAGCACTGAGAGTAGCCAGGTGCTTGGCTGAGGGCTTGCTCTGGGAGTTCCCCTTCATCCTTGTTCATTTCATGAGACAGCTACTATCATTTCCCCCGACCCCGTGCAGATTCGGGAATGGAGGCTTGTCGTGTTCAGGGAATATGCAAATTTACCCTTGGCCAAGGTTATCCTCAGGGCCGAACCTCGCACCTAAGCAGTCTGTCTCCTCTCTTTGTCATTTCTATATTCTGCACTGTCAGTCTCCCCTTTTCTTTCTCAGGGATCCCTGCCTCTTGTACGTCCTAGGGGCACAGAGCTTAGGCTGATGTGAACGTCCTGTCATGATCAAGCACTTGCCTGTGTTTCTCTCGGCCACCTGAGAAGACAACCCAGGTTCTCGGGTTCTGTGCCTGTGCCAGTGAGGCCTTAGAGGGTGGAGAACTCCAAGATCACACACCTGGAAGACAGATCACCAAACTGGATTTCTGGTAGGATGGGAATGAAGGCAGGACAGGCCGGCACTCAGGTGTTCCCTAATGAGACGAAGCAGTTTCACAGGGGAACCGTGGCATTCCTGGACGTCACCCTCGCTGGCACAAGAAAGCCAGGTAAAGGTGAGACGGGCTTCCTGCCTCGGTCTGCCGTCGGCTGCGGGGTGCCTGCATCCTCCACTGACCCTCTAAGCTTTCTTCATGCACATTAGTGGGGCCTGATTTCCTGTTTTTGGAAACCTTCCAGAACCCTCCTAAGCTGGGCCATTAAGTAACAAGACACGCACCACCTTAATTTGCTCTCCAACGACACTCAATTATATACACACATTCTTTTTTCCCCTCAGGTGTCTTAGCTGCTAAGTCAATAATTTATTCCACAGTAGCCTAGTTTTGTTGTTTTTAAAGGCCAGCCCACTATGGGGTATTTATTCACTGGTTCACCATGAAACTTTTAAAAAGAGAACTGGAAAGCATTTGTAGGAGGGAAAAAGGCTGGGGGCAGAGTAAATCGTTGAGTTCCCTGCCCCACGCCCCCATCCCACCCCCTCCTTCATTCCCTAGGCCATTAAATATATAAAAGCACTAAAGACTGCGTGTTTCGGGGCAATCTTTCTCAGTTATGGGCCCAGGGCCAAGGGGTGTGCTACACATTTTCCCGTATAAATTAATACGTTATAATGGGCAACATGAGACAGGCGTGGGGTCACAGTGGCTGAGCGCTCTGGTTCCTCTATACGGCGTCTGTAATTTAAAATTTTACAAAGGGTTTGAGCAAATTCTCAGTTCATAAGGGCTGGAATGTGGCAGGAGCTACTCAAACCACAGGCAAAACGGCATATTGGCAGCTGGAATATTGAGAAAGAAAAGTTGGCACCAGTTTTGCAATCTTGTGATCTTTCATTAGAGTTTTTTTAAAAATAAGAACTTTAGATGATCAAAAAGATTTAGAGAGTAATACAGCAAAGAGCCACACACTCTCCACTAGGTTAAGAAAGAAAAGGTCACCAGACAAAACAATAGAAGCCCCAGTCCCCCTCCAAAAGTTACAGTTACCCCGAATTTGCTGTTAATTATTCACGTGCATTTTTTGAAACGTGTTTACATAGGCATGAAAATCTCCCCAAACACCACGTATTATATGTTTTCAGCTGTATCTTACTGTATCTACTCTTCTACAGCTTGCTTCTTTCACCCAATATTACAATTTATTTTCTTTTTTTTTGAGCTGGAGTCTTGCTATGTCTCCCAGGCTGGAGTGCAGTGGCACAATCTTGGCTTACTGCAACCTCTGCCTCTCGGGTTCAAGCAATTCTCCTGCCTCAGCCTCCGGAGTAGCTAGGATTATAGGCGCCTAACACCACACCCTGCTAATTTTTGCATTTTTAATAGAGAGGGGGTTTCACCATGTTGGCCAGGCTGGTCTCCAACTCCTGACCTCAGGTGATCCACCCGCCTCAGCCTCCCAAAGTGCTGGGATGACAGGTGTGAGCCACCACGCCCGGCCTTAATATTACAATTTCTAACTTCATTCACGCTGGCACACACCGCAGTAGTCCATCCACTTTCACTATGGTGTAATGTCCCCTTGTATGAATATTTATTTGTCTATACTCCTGTTGATGGCTACTTAGGTTGTTTCCTGTTTCCATCATGAACAATGCTGCAGGAATACTCTTGTCCACGTCTCCTTGTTTCTCGAGGGTTGTATTTTTCAAAATGAGAGTTGTAGCCATTAATAAGTATTGAAATCAATTTGGTGAGCCATGCCCAGCATTAAAAATAATAGGAAAAAACAGTATTAGAAATGCATCACACATAGTAAGTAATATGTCATGGCACTTTTGCTTCAGAGGTGTGTGTGTGTGCATGCATAGGTGCCGGCCGGATTGGGATATAGATGTTCTTCCTGTGGGTCATGATCTGAAGAGTTTGAGAGACATGGCTCTGGGGGATATATTTAGGAGAGAGACTGCAGGCTTACAGAGTGTGCACAGCCTAAGCTTTGCTGGATGCTGCCAAAATGCTTTTCAAATGGTTATACCGTTTACGCTCAACTTTCATTAAATTTTCGTAGCTCCTTCTTAGGGCTTTAAAGCACAAAGCTTGCTAATGAGAGCTAAGACCTATCTTATTGCCCTGTGGAAGGCTAGACATGAAAATCACAGCATATTAGACAGCTTTAGAGAGCACAGAGATCAATCTCTGCAGCCATTAACCAACCACATTTCCTTGACGTTAAAGCTCCCCAGGATAAGCAGATCTGTATCCCGAGAGGGAGTTCCTCTTCTGGGCATGCTGTCTCTCAGTAGGAAGGCAGCAAGTCAGGGAAAGAGGATGACAATGACCTTTGCTCTCCCTGTCACCAGCCCCTTTTTATCTCCACATATCTAAAAACTCCAAGAGAGACAGTCTGAAGGTTCAGCCCAAGCAACTCAATCCTCTGTTTAACAACAAGACAACAAAACTCTTTGCAGAAATATAACAGAGTCCAAAGTCTTCACAAATAACTTTCATAAGACCCAAGATGCAATCCAAAATTATTTGACATACAACCAGGAACATGGGGCCCATGTTCTTTTCTTTTCAAGAAAAAAGTCTTTTCTTTTCTTTTCAAGAGAAAAGACAATTTGTGTAGACCAACCTTGAAATGATCCAGACTTTGGAATTATCAGATGAGGATTTTAAAGCAGCTATTATTATTGCATTCAGTATTATAAAGGAAAATATACTCACAATGAATAAACAGATGGGAAATCTCAGCAGAGAAACAGAAACTATAAAAAAGAGTCAAATAGAAATTCTGGAACTGAAACATACAATCTAAGAAACAAAACTATGGATGTCAGCCTGTTCTCTTAACCGCAAGCAAGTAAATCAAGTTCCCTGTTCGATTAGCTTCACCCTAGTCTTTACAGAATGATTTGTCCTCTAGGGAACATGTCTAAGTATTTTGCACAAACTATTTTCCTCTGCTGCAATTCCTCCTTTTATAACCCATTTTTATCCTGGGGGAACTCTAACACAGTTTCATTTCCCCTTCCTGAAGCTTCCCTAGCAGCTTTACTCTTCTGTTAAGCAGAGCACTTGCTCCCTTCCCCGTTTCTGTAACAGACATCTATTGTTTCTGCCCGCTCAATATTTATTCCCATATTTTCCTTTTAGGGGGAATCACTGCTCTTCTTTTTTTTTTTTTTTTTTTTTTTTGAGATGGAGTCTTGCTCTGTCACCCAGGCTGGAGTGCAGTGGCGCAATCTTGGCTCGCTGCCAGCTCCACCTGCCAAGTTCATGCCATTTTCCTGCTTCAGCTTCCTTAGTAGCTGGGACTACATGCGCCCACCACCACACCCGGCTAATTTTTTGTATTTTTAGTAGAGACGGGGTTTCACCATGTTAGTCAGGATGGTCTCGATCTCCTGACCTTGTGATCTGCCCACCTCAGTCTCCCAAAGGGCTGGGATTCCAGGCGTGAGCCACCGTGACTGACCGAATCACTGCTTTTCTATATTCAATCCATCTGACTTGAGAGGGGCTGATTCTTCCCTCCTGGCATCATGTATGGGTCCATGAACCAAACCTGGCCATTCAGTACATTTCCAACCCATAGCCATATAACTGGGTCACTAAACAGGGGCATGACCAAAGCCGAGCCAATGTGAGCACTCCATAAGACTTTGGTTGGTATTTTGGGCAAAAGATTCCACTGCTGGTTTTCTAAATGAGTACAATATAAGCCGGAAGCAGCTGGCAGCCACCTTATCACCTAAGAAGGACACCAATGTCAGGCAAAGCCGAACTAAGGGGTGGAGAGGGGTCAATTCCTGATAACAGTGTTTGAGCACCCACGTTCAGCCACGCCCGAAGCCATCTGCCCTTGGATTTTTCAGTTAAGTGAGTCAGTAAATGTCATTTTCTGTCTCAGTAGGTTTGAGCTGGATTTCTATCACATATTGCTGAAAAGTCCCCATCTCATCTAATTCTCCCAGGCCTAATCACATTGTAGTGAAGAACAGGATGGTAAAGTCCTAAGGGTGGGGACTATTCTGATCAACATTTGCATTGCCGCACCCAGAACACAGCAAGACAGGCAGGAGGAGGTTCTTGATTGCGTTTGCCAAATGAATGAGCAAATTCAATGCATCTTGGAAAACTCAACTTTTTCATTTTCTTATGGTCTGGATAATGCATTATTTGCACTACTTTATTCAGGTCTCACGAGGTGTCATTGTCCCTGTTTTACGGCTGGTGACACTGAAGCTACTGGCTGTTTAGTGACTCATCTGAAGTCTTGGAGCTAGTAAATTACAGAGCTGAGATGGTGAGGCTGCGGGAGCTTATCCAGACAACCACTTTCTTGGCTATCAAGACCACTGCTGCCGGGCACAGTGGCTCACGCCTGTAATCCCAGCACTTTGGGAGGCCGAGGAGGGCGGATCACGAGGTCAGGAGATCAAGACCATCCTGGCTAACACGGTGAAACCCCGTCTGTACTAAAAATACAAAAAATTAGCCAGGCATAGTGGCAGGTGCCTGTAGTCCCAGCTACTCGGGAGGCTGAGGCAGGAGAATGGCGTGAACCTGGGAGGTGGAGCTTGCAGTGAGCTGAGATCGCACCACTGCACTCCAGCCTGGGCGACAGAGCGAGACTGTCTCAAAAAAAAAAAAAAAAAAAAAAAGACCACTGCCTCACACCCCACTTGATTGGGGTGAGGAAGGGTGGTGGTGTTATTTTTTTTTTAAGTGTTGAAGGAACAAAAACAAAAATTCACAAGTAGGGACCTAATTAAACTAAAGAGCTTCTGCACAGCAAAACAAACTATCAACAGAGTGAACAGACAACCTACAGAATGGGAGAAAATATTCACAAACTATGCATCCAATAAAGGTCTAATATCTAGAATACAAGGAACTTAAACAATTCAACAAACAAGAAACAACCCCATCAAAAATGGGCAAAAGGGCTGGGTGTGGCGGCTCATGCCTGTCATCCCAGCACTTTGGGAGGCCAAGGCGGGTGGATTACCTGAGGTCAGGAGTTCGAGACCAGCCTGGCAAACATGGTGAAATCCCATCTCTACTAAAAATACAAAAATTAGCCGGGCGTGGTGGTGCACACCTGTAATCCCAGCTACTCAGGAAGCTGAGGCAGGAGAATCACTTGAACCCAGGAGGCAGAGGTTGCAGTGAGCTGAGATTGCACCATTGCACTCCAGCCTGGGTGACAAGAGTAAAACTGTCTCAAAAAAAACAAAAAACAAAAAACAAATGAGCAAAAGTCATGAACAGACACTACTCAAAAGAAGACATACATGCAGCCAACAAATATAGGAAAAAATGCTCACCATCACTAATCATTAAAGAAATGCAAATCAAAACCAAAATGAGATATCATCTCACACCAGTCAGAACGGTTATTATCAAAAAGTCAAAAAACAACAGTTGCTGGCAAGGCTGCAGAGAAAAGGGAGCACTTACACACTATTGGTGGGAACGTAAATTAGTTCAGCCACTACAGAAAGCAGTGTGGAGATTCTTGAGGAACTTAGAACTACCATTTGATCCAGTGATTCTGCTATGGAGTATATACCCAAAGGAAAATAAATTGTTCTACCAATTCATCCCAGCACTATTCACTATAGCAAAGAACATGAATCAACCTAGATGCCCATCATTGGTGGACTGGATAAAGATGTGGTACATACACACCATGGAATACTATGCAGCCATAAAAAAGAACAAGATCATGTTCTTTGCAGCAACATGGAGGCAGCTGGAGGCCATTATCCTAAGTGAACTAATACAGGAACAGAAAACCATGTTGCGTGTTTTCACTTATAAGTGAGAGCTAAACGGCGAGTGCACATGGACACAAAGATGGGAACAATAGACACTGGGGTTACTAGACAGAGGAGGGTGGCAGGGGGATGTGGGTTGAAAAACTACCCTTCGGGCACTATGCTTACTACCTGGGTGACGGGATCATTTGCACCCTAAACCTCAGCGACATGCAATTTACTCATGTAACAAACCTGCACATGTACCCGCTGGACCCAAAATAAAAGCTGAGAGTGAAAAAGGTGACGAAGGAAACAATAAGGAGAATGTGAGTGAAACACCCAGTTTGGAGGAGAGTAAAGAAAGACTTGTTCCTTGGAAAGAGGAATGCAGGCATGCGTGGTAAGGAAACGCGGGTTCATTTGTTTATTAGTTTACATCTCCCTGACAAAATTACAAACAAACAAAATAGGAAAGCGAGTCTTAGAAGAATATATAAAATGCATCCCAAAGAACCAAAAAGGAGTGCGTTTTTAACCACTCGTCATTGGAAATCGACAGCATCATAACTCCTGTGTTAGTCTCCCAGGACCACCCTAACAGAGTACCATACACGGAGCAGCTTAAGCAACAGAAATTTATTATCTCACAGCTCTGGAGGCTCCACATCTGAGATCCACGTGTCAGCGGGGCCATGCTCCCTCACAGGGCGCCAGGGAAGGGTCTGCTCCACACCTCTCTCCAGCTCCTGCTACTTCCTCGGCTGGTGACTGCAGAATTCAGTCTTCCCACAGGGTCTCCCTGTGTGTGCGCCTCTGTTCCACTTTCTCCCTTTTATAATGAAACTGATCATACCAGACTAGGGGCCCCGCTACTCCAGTATGATCTTAACTAATGACATCTGCAACAACCTCGTTTCCAACCGAGGTCACATTCCGAGGCGCTGGGGATTAGCACTTTGAGGTATGAATGGGCAGGAGTGCAATTCAATCCATAACCCTCCTCTTCACTATGGAATGATATAGCATCAACTTTAAAAAATGATTCCAACTTATCCTTGTTGGGTACCAGTGGGTGATAGAAATCGAGATGAATTTATTGCTGGTAATTTTTGTAGACTCAGTGCCCAGTTCCCAAGTTCCTATTCTCTGTACTATTGCCCTATGTGTGTGCAAACATACACATGCACGCGCACCCATGTGCACGCCCACCCACATGCATAAATGCACAAGTGCACACAGGTGCATGCACATTCAGGCCCATGCAAAGGTGAAATTTCCACCGAGCTACATATAGGGTTAAATCAAGGGGAAGAAAGCAGAACTTGGAAAAACTGACTGTGGGTGTTAAGCAATCCCCCAGCTGTTTGAAAAACAGTCTGAGGATTTCAGGGAGCCCAGAGTTGGGCCAGCTCCCCAGCCCTCTGGGCAGCCCCCAGGCTCTGCACCCTGCCCTTCCACTTTGCTCCAAGTCTCTCACACAAGAGCCCAGTGTGGTTGGCGGATGTCTGGGGCAAAGACACAGATGTCATTATTTCGAGCCCCTCCTCAACCCTGCTGCCCCCTGAATGGCCAGACCATAGGTCAAAACCAGGGGTGCAGCTGATGGACCACAGCAGCAAAGATGCTCCATTTCCCTCAAAAAAACACCCCATTGTTTCTGCAGAGCAGCAAAGCCAACCAGGGACTCACCAGGTCCTGGCTGGGGAAGAGAGATCTCAGCTGTTACAGGCGTTGAAGTCAGGAAACAGGACCCCAGGTAAGCTTTGAAGAGATGGGCGGATAGTTCTAGACTTTTTCAAAATTTTGCTTCAGCAGAGAACATTCCTTTTTAACTCATGCGTTTCTAGTTGGTGAAGTAGGCTGGAGCTTTTGCCAAACATAAACTCCAACGCTTCAAGGTGTAAACTTCTAGAGACGAGGGATTCCGGGATTTTTCTTTTGTTGTCTGCAATGTTCTTGTAATTTGCATTTGTCTTTGTTTTGACCAGGCAGAGGAAAATAATGTATGCTCGCAGTACCCCTTACGGCGGATCGAGTCGCGGCTCCCTGCCGTCCGTCCCTGCTGCTCTTACCGAAGTGCCTGTAGCGTAGCCTCACCTGCCAGGACTGTCGGCCTTGTTGCAGTGCACAAACAGAGCGTTTTTTTATGGAAATGGGGCACCTTTGCCACTCTGGTCCATCAAGGGCACCTGTGGGCTTCAGTCACATGCTCACCCCTTCTGGTGACTTGGCAGTGCCCACCATGAGAGTGGACAGTGTTTTTTTCCCTTCCCCATTGAAGGGCTCAGCCCAAAGCTTGCCTTAGCTAATGGGATGAGAATGGAGCGAGAGCCACTTCCGATGGCCTTTGTCCCCCTGTCTTCTGACATTCCTGGGGCCATCACTGTCCATTTGGCCTGAGCCTCAGTGGACTTCGGGCCCTCAATGGACATCAGGCCCACAGTGTGCATGACTTCAGGTGGCTCCAGCTGTCAGCCACCAAGTCACTCTGGCTGAGGCCAAGTGGAGCAGAGATGAGCTGTCCCCACCTAGCCCTACCGAAACAAACGTCAGCAAATAAACGTTGCCCTTGTGAAGTGAGGGGATCACTTGTTACAGAGCCCTGGGGACTGCGGCAGCCTGGCTTCTCTCTGGGCTTCCATGATGCTCACTGCCCTTGGTTATCTCCCTACCTCATGGACTCGTCCTCCTTCATCTCTTCGGTGGGATCCTCCAGCCCTGAGTACCCCTCAAATGTGCTGGACCCCAAGTCTAACGTCACTTCTTTTTCTACCTCACCTGCCTCTTCCTTTGGGATTTCATTGCTCTCTTGGCTCAAAGTACCATCTATGTACACATTCGGTGCAGACTTCTCACCCAAGCTTCCTAGACATCTCCACTGGAGCTCACAGTTCCCCTGAGTCTGAGCATTAACTCATTGCCTTCCTTCTAAGCCCTTTCTTCCTTCTAAATTCTCAGTCCACCTGTCCTGTGCTAGATGTGCCTTCCTCTCTGTCACATCCTGCATGGAATTGATTGCCAAGTGATAATTACGGTATTGCCCTAAAATTGCTTGAATCTGTTTCACCCACTGATTTAGGCTCCTATCATCTCTCAACAGCAGCTGCTGTAGTCCTCACTGCTCCAATAACAATCTCAAAACTAAAGTGGCTTAACACAGGGAAAATGTGTTTCCCATTCATGCTGACATAGGATGGTCTTCCATATGGTGGTTCAGGGGCCCAGGCTTCTTCCATGTTGTGTCTCCATCCCAGCATCCCTGGACACTGGATCCTCTGTGTCCAGCTGGGAGACAGAGAAGAGCTTGGAGTTTCTCTCAGGAGCTTGTAGGGCCCAGACCTGGAAGTGGCCATATCACTCTGGCTAATGATCCATTGGCTGGAACTAATCACATGACCCTGCCTAGAGGCAAGGGGTGCTGGGAAATGTAGTCTGATGGGGGAGTGGGGAGGAGCCCAGGAAGGAGAGGAACAGGGGATTTAGAGGCCACTGGCAGTCTCTGTTAACCAAGTTCCCTGCTCCACAGAGTGACTCATGTTCAATGCCAGGATGGACAGGACACCCTTCTGCTTAGAATCCTGAAGTGGCTCCCTTATCACTTGCCATGCTCTGACCCAGGTCCTTAAAATGGCATCCAAGTCCCTTTCTACTCATTTCCTGCCACTTCTTGTCTCTGTTTTATGGGACAGCAATACCCATACATCTCAACAAACCTTTGTGTGTGTGCCTCTCATCCTCTCTTCCCCTACACTTACTATGGCTACACTCCGACCTGCCCTAGGGACTCAGCCCTGCTCTTGATGGTCTCTACTACGTGACTCACCCTCACTCCTGGTGCCCCCAGCTCAATCACTGTACCTTGGGTCTTGTCTTAGGTGCTGATCATGATTCTGTCCCTCTCTCCACACTGAGAGCTCCTGCAAGGCAAGAATGATGTTTATTTCTCCCATGTTTCCTTGTTGAGTGCTCAGCACATAAAAAATACTTTTAAAATGTTGATGGACTGAATGGATGGGTGAGCTGCTTTGTCTCTTGCAGAAGGAAAGTTGTGCCAGCCTGTCCAATCAAGGTGCCTGCTGGACCCAGGCTCCCTGGCTAGGGCCATGGCGGCATAGCTCCTGACGAGGGCAAGATCTGACAAGATGCTCATGAGAAGGGACTAGCAGTCCAGGAGATTCTGTCGCCATAATCTGATTCTCAGGATTTCAGATCAGGAATACAGAGAGAGTTGGCTCATCATAACTGAAGCGGAAACCTGGACACGGAGAAGGCAGAGAGTGCTGGGACCATCAGGCGCGGGGGCTGTGAGAAGCTTTGTGTGAACATTATGAGTACAAGAAATAGTGGGGAAAAGAAAAAGTCATCAGAGAAGGGGGTGAGGTGGGTGAAGTTGTGCAAGGATGGAGTGGCAGAGGCCAGGACAGAGAGTGGCCAGCCCCCCATGCTGGCATGGGACAGATGACCCAGCGTTGCTGAGATCACAAGACACTGATTGCTAGAGCCTGCATTGGTTGCCAGCACCTCCCAGGTCCCCAACTCCCGCACAGGCCCGGGATGCCTGGAGTCCCCTGTTCCCGGGTCCTGTGAGAGTCATCTCACTTTGATTTTCCAACGCAACATTTGGTAGGACAGTTGTTGGTTGGGAAACTGCTTTCACTTCTAGATGGCTCGTGGATGTGGGTCTGGAGATGCTGGGATCTGCTGACGGGCCCTGAAATCTTTCTTCCTCCTTCCCTTTCAGAAACAACTCTCAAGAAACCAACTTGCTTGGCTCAGTCTCCCCGAAATCCTGTGGCCTGCAGCCTTTGGAACTGGGTTTATTTATTCATTTGAATTGGATCCTGGCATTTCTTTGTGTTTGTTCTCTCCATAAAGACCTTTTTATTAGGGTCCTGGAGAGCTGTTTACTGCTTAGCTCATGTGACATGAAGATTGTGAGGACCTGGAGGCCTTAACTCTTGTTACTCCCCAGCGACCTCTGCCCTCCAGGGAAACAGGCGGGGCTCCATCCAGATAAGAACAGCCCTTTCCAAACAGGAACGACCTCACTCCCCAAACGCAAAGAGCTTAGAGATTAAAAATGCAGGCAACCTCCTACCCACTCATCCCAGGAAGGTGCAGAGTCCTAGGGACCCACTGGGAGAGGGCTGGATTGCTGTAATTAAAAGTACTTTTAAACGAGCATTTCGAAGTTTTCTTGTTCTTGGTTTTAAAAAATTAAAAAGCTAAGAAGGCTGAAACTGGGTAAAGGGGCTTTAGGCGTGGTGAGATGAAGGTCCCGGTGAATTTTGGAGAGTGCTGCCAGTCCCGGGCTGTGGGCAGAGGCTGGCTTGACCAGGGGCTCTGAAAGGAGCGGACGGGTCAAAAGCAGACAAAGGAAACGTGGGTCACTCGCATGAGTTGCAAAGGGAAGGAGAGAAATCGAACAGTCCGTCATCAAACAAGCCCAAGGAAAGAGATGTTTTACTTCAAGAACTGGGAAGAACCAAGCATCTTTGAAGATGGATGGGTTTTGTAGGGAAAGAGGGGAAGATGTTTTGGAGGAGGGTTGAGAAAGAAAGCAAAACTTGGAAGTAAATGAAAAAGGGTCAGACTCAAGAGCAGATGGAAGGGTGGGATTAGAGATGAAAAATAATATTTGATTTATTGACTGAAGGGTTTTGATGCCGTGGGCAGGGCAGCGAGCGTTTTGCAGGTAATACTCCTCATAGCATCCCCCTGACATAGACAATACTATAGTACCCATTTTCCAGGCTCTCTCAGCTGTTACAGGCATCCTCCTCTTCTCGAGGAGAACGAGGCTTAT
The DNA here is from genome assembly GCF_028858775.2 of Pan troglodytes. Classification (NCBI taxonomy): domain Eukaryota; kingdom Metazoa; phylum Chordata; class Mammalia; order Primates; family Hominidae; genus Pan; species Pan troglodytes. Next base: position 131,064,344 of record NC_072408.2, on the reverse strand, counting down.
AGAGGTGGGACCTGTCCGTGGCCACACTGGGCAGATGCAGAATAGGATCTCATGAGGTGTCCATCAGAGGAGAACAGCTCATCCTCTGAGGGTGGAGGAAGGATGTCCTAGAGTGGCAATGTCCAATAGAAATAGAATTTGAGGCCAGGCACGGTGGCTTACGCCTGTAATCCCAGCCCTCTGGGAGGCCGAGGCAGGCAGATCCCCTGAGGTCAGGAGTTCGAGATCAGCCTGGCCAACATGGTGAAACCCTGTCTCTACTAAAAATTAGCTGGGCGTGATAGCACACGCATGTAGTCCCAGCTACTCGGGAGCCTGAGGCAGGAGAATCGCTTGAACCCAGGGGGCAGAGGTTGCAGTGAGCTGAGGTTGCACCACTGCACTCCAGCCTGGGTGGCAGATCGAGACTCCATCTCAAAAAAAAAAAAAAAAGGCCAGGCACAGTGGCTCACACCTGTAATCCCAGCACTTTGGGAGGCCGAGGCGGGTGGATCACCTGAGGTCAGGAGTTTGAGACCAGCAAGGCTAACGTGGCGAAACTCCGTCTCTACTAAAAATATAAAAATTACTCGGGAGGCTGAGGCAGGAGAATCGCTTGAACCCGGGAGGCAGAGGTTGCAGTGAGCCGAGATGGTGCCATTGCACTCCAGCCTGGGCGACAGAGCAAGACTCCATCTCAAAAAAAAAAAAAAAAAAAGAAATAGAATTTGAGCCACAAGTACAAACTGTGTGTGTATTTTGAATTTCCTAGTAGCCACACTAACAAGGGTAAAAAGAAACAGGTGAACAGGTGAAATTAATTTTCATAATGTATTTTACTTAGCCCAGTATATCTGAAATATTATCATTTCAACACGTGATCAGTATATACAAATTATTAAGGTGGTATTTTGCATGATTTTTCCATACTAAGCCTTTGGAATTCGGTGTGTATTTCACATGTGTGGCGTATCTCCATGTGATCCAACTCCACCCGAAGGGAGAAAGCACTCAGTAGCCCCACAGGGCTGGTGGCTGCCATATTGGTAGGCAGAGAACTAGAGAATGACTCCTTCAGGAACTACTAAGCCATATCTTGGGGTCATAAAATGAGGAATCTTCAGGTTGGCTTCAGGCCCAAGACTTGTTACATATTTTTAAAAATAAACTTTTTAATTTGAAATAATTTTAGATTTACAAAACCATTGTATTCTTATGTATCTCAAACTCTAGAATCTTCCTGCGGCAGCTCAGGGTGCATCAGCTGGTCCACAGAGTCTGGCATATTCAGGGCATAGGACTTTTGGGGTTTTGAGAAGTCAGACCAAGGCTGACCCAATTACTTGGGTGATCAGAGTCAAAATTCCCCAGAAATTACTCAGCGTATTGAGACTCTATGGAATGTTCCAGAGTCCGTGATAACAGAGGGAGCTGTAAAATATCTAAGTTATGATTCAGTTTTCTAATTACACCAAACTTCCTCTCTGGGTGAGCAACAGCTTCTCAGCTAACATTTACTCCCAAGGTGGTGGCCGGGGAGTGGGCACAGGACAGGAGGCACCAGAACAATTGAGCGGTGTCAACAGCCGCTCTGGCCAGAAGTATCTGTCAGCTCCCGACTGACTGCAGCCACCCTGTCCAATAGAAACAGAATTCAAGCTGCATATGTAGTTTTAAATTTTCTATTGGCCACATGAAAAAATAAAAAGAAGTAGGCGAAGATAATTTTAACAACATATATTCCTTAACCCAGCACATCTAAAATATTACCATTTCAACAGGCCAACAATATTAAAAAATACGAATGAGATAGTTTACATTATTTTTTGGTACCAAGTCTTCGAAATCCGATGTGCATTTTATACTTATTTGTATGTCAATTTGCATGTTATATGTTAATGGAAAATTTGTAAAGTTATGTACATTTCATCATTTATTTAAAAACTGTAAATTCCATAAAAGACTCCGTTCACAGTTGAAAAGCTAGATTCACCTTCTAAAGTTGTTTCAAACATACTTCAAAAGTTTCCTAACAACTGAATCAAGTATCAGTTTTTGAATTTAGGTTGATTAAAATTAAATTAAACTAAAAATCCAGTTTCTCAGTTGCATTGGCCACATTTCAGGGTTCAGTAGCCACATGTGGCCAGCAGCTACCATATTGGACAACAGCCGTTAACACACTGGGCAACTCCTGTTAACACTGGATTTCTTTTTTCAGCTCCAGCTCTGTCTCCTTGGCTTTAGCTTGTCCAAGTAAATCTTCAGACTTGGTTTTCTCATCATCTCTTTGTCCTCGCTTTGCACTTTTCACCCAGCGAGGGCTTTGCCAATATGGTTGGCTTATGCCAAGGACTTCCGCTTCTGAGATGGAGACTTGTCTGGGGCATGGCTTGCCTTTGTTTTTCTAGATCCCCATCAACATCGGTCCTTGTGGAAACTACTCAAGGGGCTGCGGTGTAATTTGCAGGTCCTCTGCCCTTAGGAGGAGCACAGAAGTTGATGAGGGAAATTGTTCTCTATGGTGCTGTCCTGATTTTTTTTTCCTATCCCCTCCTGAGCATTTGAACTGTAAGCCACCATTTCCAGGGCGATGCTGTGGGTGTGTTTATCTTGGCGTCTCAGGGAGGGGAGCCCTCCCAGCCTTGGTCATGTGGCTGTCAGCACAACACACCTGTTTTCTGTTTCTGGTGGTTGATGGGGACTCACTCACTGAATTTTGGGTCTTCCTTAAGTGCCTAAATTAGAGTAAGCAAATAAATAACAGGGGAAAGGGAGTTTTAGAAATTGTATGTACAAACCACTAAAATTTAACATACAACTTCCTCAGCCACAGATATTTTTCTAGGGAATTTGAACAGAGCCATAAGAAGTTTCTCTTCCTGGCAGGAGACGACCCTGATCTGTTTTCAGCCTAGGGGGCGTTGCACAAGAGTGTTGGTGCTATGACAAGATAGCGGTTCCCAATGTTCTTAAGTTTTTCATCTGGAACCACTTGTGGCACCCTTAGGGTATTTCAAGCATTGAGGCATTCTAAAGATGGCTCATTTGTGGATGGTAGTCCTGATGGTGGTGATGATGGTAATGATGGTGGTGATGACAGTGATGACAGTGTGATGACAGTGATGACCCTGATGATGGTGATGGTGGTGGTGATGGTGATGGTGATAATGGAGGTGATGGTGGTGATGGTGGTGGTGATGGTGATGGTGGTGGTGATGGTGGTGGTGATGGTGATGGTGGTGGTGATGGTGATGGTGATAATGATGGTGGTGGTGATGATGGTGGTGATGATAGTGATGGTGATGATGGTGATGGTGGTGATGGTGATGGTGATGATGGTGATGGTGGTGATGGTGGTGGTGATGGTGGTGATGATGGTGGTGGTGGTGGTGGTGATGGTGATGGTGGTAATGATGGTGATGGTGATGGTGATGGTGGTGGTGATGGTGGTGATGATGGTGATGGTGGTGATGATGGTGATGGTGATGATGGTGGTGGTGATGGTGGTGGTGATGGTGATGATGGTGGTGGTGGTGGTGGTGGTGATGGTGATGGTGGTGGTGGTGATGGTGATGGTGATGGTGATGGTGGTGGTGGTGATGGTGATGGTGATGATGGTGATGGTGATGATGGTGATGGTGATGGTGGTGATGGTGATGATGGTAGTTGTGGTGGTGGTGGTAATGATGATGATGATTATGGTGGTAATGGTGATGATGGAGGTGATGGTGATAGTGGTGATGGTGATGATGGTGGTGATGGTGATGATGGTAGTGATGGTGGTGGTGGTAATGATGATTATGGTGGTAATGGTGATGATGGAGGTGATGGTGATGGTGGTGGTGATGATGGTGATGATGGTGGTGATGATAGTGATGGTGATGATAGTGATGATGGTGGTGATGGTGGTGGTGATGATGGTGATGGTGATGATGGTGATGGTGGTGATGGTGGTGGTGGTGACAGGTGGATTAATTAACTGGAACCCAGACCTACCAGAGGACTGCATGGAAAAATGCTTTAGCAATTCATGTCATCTTTCTGGACCTCGGATTTCTTCATGAGTATGACAAGGCCTCTCCCCAGATATTCTCTACGGTCCTTAACACTTTATTATCCCCAAACTGCAATGCTGTCATGGTGATGGTGATCATGGCAATGATGACAATATTAAGAATTAAAGTGATGCAGAAGGACCATCAGGCATGATAATTCACCAAAAAAAAATCTCTAATGATGTTAATTTTTGACTTTATAATTTATGTTGTGGCTCTTGATCAAACCTATTCATGTTTTCCCTGTATAAGAAAACTCATAGGTGAAACTTCTCTTTCCTTTTTAACTGTGAAGAATCACAAGTGGTGGTATTGCATGTTAGTTCCTTTTTCAAAAACCCACAGGGTTTATGTATTCATTTGGCAAGCATTTAGTGAGCACTCACTGTGCCGGCCACTATTTTACACCCTGAGGATACAGCTGTTGAGCAGACAGGCTGGGGGCTTGTATTCACATCAGGGAAGACAGAAATAAAGAAGTTGATCAATAAACCAGATCACTTCAGATAGTGAGAAGTGCTGCAAGAGAAATTAAACAGAATAAAGTAATAGAAAGTAACCATGGCACTTTAGTAGATCAAGTAGGCAGGGAAGGTCTTTTGTATGTTTAAAATGAAAAGGGAACATTGAGAAAGATCCAGCCATGAGAAAGCAAGGGAGAGCACTTCTGGCCTGGGGGAGGGTTAGCACAGAGGCCCTACGGACATGCCAGGACACCCGGTCTTCTGTCCTCTCTTGTCTAGGGGGCTACTTTTGTTAAGCTGGCCTGGTGATTTAGGCAAGTGTTTAGTGGTCCACTGTAGTTAACAACTGGGGCTTAGTTGCTTCTTCTTGCTGGTGGTGGCAGCAATGACAATAGTGATGAGACCTCCCTGAGGTGCTGGTGATGAGTTCCCTGCGATGTGCGCTGTCCGTGGGGACAGGTCATGTCTTTCACTTGCGTATCTCCAACTCAGCGTTTAGCTCAGGAAATGCTTGCGGAATTGGAGGTAGATACCGTAATTAAGGAATTAACTGGAAACCAGAGCTACCAGAGGACTGCGTGGGAAACCAGACATAGGTCTAGAGCCCAAGTTAAAGAAGAAAATTAAAGTCTGACCAGACAGAAAAAGAGGGGGAGAAACTGGGTATTTATGCCGCCAATGTACCCAACCACGATCCTCCCAGAACCAGGAAAGGATATGAACACAGTGAATTCCAGCTCATGGAGTCATCAATGCAGTATCTCAAAGTGATAAAGTGATCAGGCAAACAGCCAGGCACACAATTGAAAGGCTGGAAATTTTCTATGGTTACCAAAGGCCCTCCCAATGGAATTTCTGTTTAGTTTCTTGGGATTTGCCAAGTATTTTCCGGTACTTTAGTTATTTGCATATTACCTTCCATATTTTTGCTCTGTCAACGTCACTGATATAATACCTATTACCAATCATGTACCATATATAACAGATCAGCACACTTTTTCTGTACAGGGTCAGATGGTCCATATTTCAGGCTTTGTGGGCCAGACAATCTCTGATGCAACTACTCATCTCTGCATTAAAGCAGCCATAGTGATATAATATGCAAATGACAGGCATGGCTGTGTGTTGATAAAGCTTTATTGACAAAAACATGCTATACACTAGATTTAGCCCAGGGCCATAGTTTGCCAACCTCACCCATACTATTACCTACAAAATATATTAAGGACTCACTGTAAAAATATATATAAAATAAATTAATTTAACGGAAAGCTTCCTATCACTCCCCAAAATGGAAAACCAGGAGGCCCTGCCATGAATAAACAACTCCAAAGGTAAATTCTATGAAAACAAAACATGGTTATTAAATTCCAACTAGAAGGATGAACAGCCTGAGGCTTAACTTTTCTTGTTTAGAAAAAAAAAAGGAAAAATTAGGAAGTCCTCAGAGGCATTAAAGACTCATTAGCACCAGGCTAAGTCTTTCTCTTTGCAATAATCAGCAGGATTAAAACAAATTGGAAGGGAATGGCTTCTCCACGAGGTGGCTTGATCTCGTTTAAGTCCAATCCATTTTCCAAGTGAAGTCATCTTGCTGCCCCTACAGCAGTGCCTGTTTCTGAGAAGCCCTCTGACATAGACAGGAGGCAGCCCCCCTAAACCACACAAGGAGGTCAAGGCTGATCACCTGCCAAGAGGCAGGGCAGCCCTAGGAGGACGGCCCCCACCCCCACGTCCGCCCTAGGCAGTGTGCCTGGGGCTTAGACAGCTGCCCTCGCTGATCCCATAGGGAGGAAACTAAACCCTCCTGCTGAATTGCTGCTGGTGACAGGCTATGATGTGAGCCCTCGCTGGAAGGATGACCCAGGACGCGTGCCCACCCTGGCACCTGGATGATTATAAAAAGCCAAATCTAACTCACTCTGCTCAGGCCCGCCCGGCAGCATACGCTGGACTGCACTGGTGAGCCCTCTATCTGCTTGTCCCCTGATCTGTCAGGGGCCCCAGGTGGGAGGTGGGTAACCAAGCAGCAGGGGTTGTAAAGCCTGAGCCTGGGGGACCCAGATGATCCCAGGGAAGGAGGGGCCAGGGTTTCCCTAGGCAGCGCTGGTGCTCCTAAGCTTCATCCGATGGAAGATAATAAACCAGGGCTGCAAGGCAAACAAGGCTAGGCCGCAAAGTAGACGGTGTGTTAGCTCAAGAATTATCAGCCACTATTACCGTGAGTGAGTCAAACACTTGATTCAAAGAGCAAACTCAGGTGCTCAGCTCACGCACGCTGTGCAAACAGGCGGGGCACAGGTGGAGGGCCCAGGAGACAAGTGGGCACCAGGCCTCCAATGCACCCCATCCGGAGCCGGAGAGGCCCCTGGAAGGTTTGTGAAGCTCATAAAACCCAACATTGAAGATTTCACGGGGCTCCAGGGCAAGGGTGCAGCCTCAGGAGCTCTGAGACTCCTACAGAGTCCCTCTGCCTGCTCAGGAATCTTGTGCCTCTCAAGCTAGTTCATCCCATGGAGAAAGCAGGAGACAGAGGACAGCAGAAGCCGTCGATGTCACGCACTCATCCCCTGGGCACTCAGAGCCAGAAGTGCCAGGGACTCTGTGCCTGCTCCCCTCAGGAAGAGGCTTGAGTGGCGACCGACAGAAGTTGATCCCTTAGGGAAGCAACTCCAAGGTGCATTCCTCCCGTCTTCCAGGGTTACCTACTGGGATGGAGCCTCAGTGGCCCAGTAGTAACCAGCTCCCTGACGCATGCTTTCTTTCCTGCCTGACTCCCCCCTGCTTCTCTCTGGGAGTTTCCTGGAATCACATCCCAAAATACTCCTCGCACTCAAATCCTCAGCTCACAATCTGCCTCTGGGGGAATCCAGCCCAAGCCAGGGTGTTTCACAAGTAAATACAAAAATATCTGGAGACAGCAGTCGACCAGGGCTGCTGCTAGCTCACCCGGTGCATTTGCACAAGTGAAAGGAGGGCATCCCTTACTCTGGTGGACCCAGAGCACACGTTAGAGTGCAGAGCTTAGGGAGCAGAGCATGGATGATTTCAGCTCCCATCGCTCTCCTCAGCTGGAACACCCTTGGACAGTGAACAACCTGCCCAACCATACACGACATCTCTACATTCTTAAGCTAGGTGAAGAGCTCATTTTCGGAAGAACCAGAAGAAGTGATTTTGAAAGAAATTAAAAATAATTAGAAATTATTGTGTTGGATTGAAATCAGAGTAATTGGTATTAACTCATGGTAACACATATACACACACGTATACACACGCAGATGGATAGATGTATAAATAAATGCAAATGTGTGCATGCATGAATTAGTATACATATATATATTTGCTGGCTCCAACACACCCAGAAGCAATGACATCCCAACAGTGAAGAGCACCTTTGCACTCAGATCTTGGTTCCTATGCACCATTCTCCAACCAAGAAACCAGTGAACACTTGGAGAAAGGGCTACTTTCAGGACTGGGATGGGGAAAACAAAGATGATCCCATACTGTTGGAAAGTAAGGATGTACTAAAAATAATGATAGCATCACATCGAAAGGGCATTGCGGCAAACTACAAGAAGCACCCAAAGCCCAAATCTGAGAATATTCAAGCCAAGAAAAACAAATAATGATAGTAACGGGTATTGCCCAGAGAATAAAATATGTATCCATGAGTCTATGCTGCTATAAATAAATGATTGATCTAATAAATAGGATGGGGAGAACACACAGCTCTTCCTTATGGTAGAGTTCTAATGAATGAGTGTGTAGGAGAGATGATGAAATAGAAAGTCACCATTAAGCAAATATGACAGTCTTAATTACTGCAGGCAGGAATCAATGATGCATGCTAAAACCATCGAGTAAAAATATGAAGAGAAAGGGGACATTTGGAAGTTCTCAAGTATCTCCCCATAAGATACTTATTACACACAGAGAGAGAAACCTGGCAGATGCCACCTTAACAAAGGTCAATGTCTCCAGTGAAAAGGTGATAAGGTTAACATCACCCCTGGTAAGATGGATTGAGGACATGAATCACTTCCATGGTATTCTTGTATAACCTCAATGTAATCATGAAAAAACATCTGACACAACCGAATTGAGGGACATTCTACATAATTGGCCAGTATTGTTCAAAAGTGTCAAGGTCATGAAAGATACAGAAAGACTGACCATTGGCTGATCTAGGTTGGTCTTGCTGGGACAACTGGGGCCACTCAGCATTGCTCCATGTGTCCCTTACCCTCCAGCAGACCAGCCCACAGACATTCTCAAGAGTGTAGCAGAGGGCAAGAGACCAAGCAGAAACATGCAAGGCCTCTTGAGACTCAGATGTGGAACTGACCCAGCCACTTCTGCCTCATTCTGTTGGTCAAATCCAGTCACATGGCTGAGCCCAGGGCCAGCATAGAGGATGCTGCAAAGTTAATGCAGGAATCAAAACTACAGGGAGTTATCACTGCACACCCCACAGAATGACTAAGTTTAAAAAGACTGACAATAACAAGTGTTAGCAAGGATGTGGAGCAAGTGGAACTTGCACATACTGCTGACAGGAATGCAAAATGATAGAGCTTTGGAACATAGTCTAGCAGAATTTATAATTAAACATAAACTTACCATGCAACCCAGCAATTGCTCTCCTCAGTGTTTACCCCAGAGAAATGAGCTACATCTGCACAAAGACCAATATGCAAATGTCTGTAGCACTGGGCTATCTTTTCACTATCACCCCAACAAAAACAACTCAGATGTCCATCAATGGGTGAGTGCATAAGCAAACTGTAGTCTATCCACCCTACAGAATCCTGCTCAGCAACGAAAAAGAGTGAAGTACCGATGCACATGAATGTGAATGAGTGTAAAAGCATTATGGAAGTGAAAGGAGCTAAACTCAAGAGGAGACATTTATAGAAAATGCTACAAAAGGCAAAGTTATAGCAACAGAAAGGTTTGTGATTGCCTGGAGCTGGGGGTGAGGGTGAGGTTTGATTGCCAGGGGGCACAGGGAAGTTTTGGGGATCTTCTAAGTGCTCTAGATCTCATCTGTGGGGGCCGTTACATGACCGTATACAATCACCAAAACCCATCAAACTTAAATAAAGCTCAATAAAGCCGGAAAAAGTAAGTTACGTGGCAAAGGGTGTGGCTAGAAAAAGGGGGTGAAGAATTGGGGGCATTTAGGCTCTGTCAGAGGGGACACAGAACCCCACCAAGATCTCCCTAAGAGCCGTGAGTGCATGGGCCCCAGGACAGAAAGGGTTTGAGAAAGGTGGGGTAAGACCCCAGCCAGAGCCTGCCTCTCAGAAATGCATTCCGGGGTCCCACAGGTGACGTGGCCAGGGCTGGGAGGGCTGAATGGGGCTCTGAGCTCCGGGGAGGGCAACGTAGGGGCTGCAGGATTACCTGGAAATCCAACGTGATGAGGTCAGAGGGTTCCTGGTCTCAGCCTGTCTCCAAAATCAGGACAAATGGCGTGTGAGCCTGCACAACCCATTCCAGCCCCCTGCCCTGACAGATGAAAATAAATAAAACCCTCTGGGTGTCCAGACGCCTGCCAAGGGTCCTCCCGTTCACCTCGTCACCCAGACTTGAAACCTCCAACGCCTCACTCACTTTTGGCGCCAACTTCCAATTAAGCCCAGAGGTCTTAGGGACCTGCCTTTGAAGTGTGTTCACACGCCTTTTTCTCTTTTGATTCTGCGCCACCCCTCACCACGGTGCCATCTGACTGCAGCTGTGATGGTGGCCTCCCTGCCTCAGGAGCCGCTCACGGCCTTGGACCCGTGGGTCCCAGGCATAGTGACACAAAGAGCCCTGTCTCCCAGCCTCCCCCCCGTAGGACACCCAGTGCCACCCCACTTTGCTTGGGCAGGAGTCCAGGCTCACCCTATCCTCCACTTCGAAATGCCCCATCCCTCTCAACGCCTTGGCTGCCAAACACACCTACCTCATGCTTTGCTTCGTGATGATGATGAAATATTTCAGGCGTTCAAGAAATACATGCATCACCACCCCCAGGGACCTGCCACCCGTGCTTACGAAGTAAATGATTCCACGACGTGTGTGACCCCTGGGGTGCCCTTCGCAGGGGGCATCCCCAGCCTATCCCAGCCCACCCCCACGCAGCGGGAGTGGCAGCGGCCACCACCCCGGACTTGGTGTTGTCGGTCCCGCGACTGTCTTGAGCCTGTCACCACCCATGCAGTGCGTCTGCTGTGGTGCACGGTTTCAAGCCTGGCCTCTGTGGTTGGATGTCACGCGGGTCTGTCTGTGTTTGGCTTCCCCTAAAGCAGATCTGGAGAAGGTTTGGTGCAGAGTCTCTGTGGGAGGTGAGCCTGGGAGCCCAGTGACGCGGGGAACAGAAGGGAGAAGAGGCAACAAAGGGGAGCTGGTGAGGCGGCTGTGGGCAGGGGCCAGCCTTCGGGGCTCAGAGAGTGTTGGACACAACTCAGCCTTGTCCCCACCAGAGGCCGGGGAAGCTGGAGTCTATGGCCTCTCCTTCATGCTTCGGTGTTCTGATACCTCCCGTCCGTCACGTTGGTCAAGCACTGCTCGTGTGGGCAGAGGAATTCTTCAGGGAGGGCGACACAGGTGCCTGGAGTGGAAAGCAGCCATCGTGCGCAGGAACCAGGGGCTTGGGTGGGCTGGGGAGGTGTGGGGTGTGGCGGCAGCAACCCCTGCTACCGTATTCTTTTGCAACTTGCTTTTTCCTCTCAATGCTGTGCTTTTTCCTCTCAATGCTGTTTTGTGAAATATGTCCATGTTGACTGAGAGGTAGCTCTAGAGTTCCTTTTTTTTAGATTTTGGAAAATTTATTTCTATGTGGCAAGATAGACATAAATACACTTTTCCATTGGGGCATCTGGGACAATCACAGTGGTGCAGTCACCTCTATCTAGTTCCAGAATGTTCTCATCACCCCCAAAGGAAACCTCCTACCCACTAAGTAATTACTCCTCATTCCTTCCCTTCCCCCAGCCTCTGGCGAACCTCCATCTGCTTTCTGTCTCTATGGATCTATCGACATTCTGGCTGTAGCCACATTTTGGATATTTGGTATAAATGGAATTACACACCACACAACCTTGTGTGTCTGGCTTCATTCACTCAGCGTCGTATTTTCAAGGTTCATCCACATGGTAGCATGGGTTGGAGCTCATTCCTCTTTATGGCTGAATCATATCCCAGTGTACACACACACATGCACACACGCAAGCGTGCACCACATTTTGTCAGCCCATTCATCTGGGGAAGGACATTTCGGTGGTCTCCACCTTTTGGCTACTGTGAATAGTGCCACTGTGAACATTCGTGCACACATTCTGGTAAGAACACTGTCTTCCATTCTTCCAGATGTAGACCCAAGTGGAATTTCTGGGTCCTAGGGTAATTCCGTGTTTAACTGATTGAGGAAGCTCTGGGCTGTTTTCGGCAGCAGCTGCACCATCCTACACTCCCAGCGGCAATGTATGTGGGCCTCGATGTCTCCACCTCCTCGCCAGCACTGGTTAATCTCTGCTTTTTTGATTCTGGCCATCCTCGTGGGTGTGAGGGTTACTGTTCCTTTGGACTGATCCACTACACCAGACGCTCAGGCCTCTGTTCATCACACGCAGGTGTTTCTCACTTCTGGTTGTCACCCACCACGGAGTCATGAATGCTCTTATATGTGACCACTTGGCGTGTGTTACTTGACTTTGGATTTTTCTCTATCCCACTCCCATTTGGAAATATCTTTTCTGCCTTCTTCACCTCCTTCCTGCCTAAAAGTCTTAGCTCAAGCCACAGCCTCTAGCACCTATCGCCGAGACCCAGGTCGTCCAGTTTGACAGCCCCTAAACTCCCGAGGCTGCTGTGCACGAAAAACAGGGCTAGTCCAGGTTGAGATGTGCCGGAAGCATCCAACACACCCTGGATTTCAAAGATGTAAAATACGGAGAGATTGTGAAACAAGCTCATAAATAACATTCTACACTGATTACATGTTGAAAACGTGTAAAATATATTGGGTTAAATAAAATATTTGTTAAAATTAATTTTACCTGTTTCTGTTTTTTTGTTGTTTTTTTGTTTTCGTTTTTTTTCTTGGTGGGGTAGAGCTTCTCCTAGTGATTAGAGCCACTCTGTCTTCAGAAGAATCCCAGTACAGGAAATCTGTTTCTTTTTAAAACATGCGGCTACTAGGAAATTTAAAATTATATCTGTAGCTTGCATTTGTGGCTCACATTTTATTTCTAGTGGATGGTGCTGGTCTAGATTTTATTTCCAGAGGACGGTGCTGGTCTAGATTTTATTTCCAGTGGACAGTGCTGGTGTAGACTTTATTTCCAGTGGACAGTGCTGGTCTAGATTTTATTTCTAGAGGAGGGTGCTGGTCTAGGTTTTATTTCTAGAGGAGGGTGCTGGTCTAGATTGTATTTCTAGAGGAGGGTGCTGGTCTAGATTGTATTTCCAGAGGACGGTGCTGGTCTAGATTTTATTTCCAGAGGACGGTGCTGGTCTAGATTTTATTTCCAGTGGACAGTGCTGGTGTAGACTTTATTTCCAGTGGACAGTGCTGGTCTAAATTTTATTTCCAGTGGACGGTGCTGGTCTAGATTGTATTTCTAGAGGAGGGTGCTGGTCTAGATTGTATTTCCAGAGGAGGGTGCTGGTCTAGATTGTATTTCTAGAGGAGGGTGCTGGTCTAGATTGTATTTCTAGAGGGTGCTGGTCTAGATTGTATTTCTAGAGGAGGGTGCTGGTCTAGATTGTATTTCTAAAGGAGGGTGCTGGTCTAGATTGTATTTCTAGAGGATGGTGCTGGTCTAGATTGTATTTCTAGAGGAGGGTGCTGGTCTAGATTGTATTTCTAGAGGAGGGTGCTGGTCTAGATTGTATTTCTAGAGGATGGTGCTATTCTAGGTCATTCATTTGCCTCATCACGTGTTTCTCCAGACAGTTTATTTCCATGTCTCCATCTCAATTGTAAACTTCTTGCAGGACAAGCCATGTCCCATACATCTTTCTTTCCGCCAGCCCAGGGTGGCTTTAAAGAAACTTAGGCCGAGTGATCTTTCCAAAAGTGGGTTCAATAAAGTGAACGCCCTCCCACCCCCAGCTCCAGTCTCCCTTAACCCCTTTTGATGATTTCCTGTTGGCTTTAGAATAAAGCAAAACTTTTCAACGTGGCTGCAAGGGCCTGTGGGGTCTGGCCCCTACCCACCTCTCCACACTCCTGTCCCTTTCTGGGCCCAGACAACCTTGCCTTCTTTCCTGCATGCTCCTGCTGCAGGGCCTTTGCACATGCCATTTTCTTTTAGGGATGCCTGTTCTGTCCTGCATCACCTGGAAAGTTCTGTGCATTCTTTGGATGTGAGCTTAGACAGACCACTCCAACCAAGACTCACAGGTGGCTCCCCACACCCAAGCCATGGCAAACCCCGCAAAGCATCTCTTTGAGCTCATTTGTGAGCCCCCTGGGAAACCCTGGTCCTGTTCACCATTCAATTAACGACCCTGCAGCATGCTCATCGCACACTAGCTGGGAGAAGGTCTGTGAACCAGGGATTCTATACCTGGGTCTCCAGTGTCTCTGAAATATAATTTCCATCCAAGAATAACATTGGTAATAAGATGCCTCGTGTCCGTTTTATGAACTGCAAATACCTTCCAGTTTGACCCTGAGGTACGTTGCAGGTCCTGGCAGACCTGGAGAAGCCGCCAAAACGTTTCTCAGTCACTCTTCTAAAAATGGCTTTGTCCTTGACTCTGGGGCTGGCCACTGCTGGATAGGGGCAGAGAAAGCAGCCTGTGGCTTCACGCTGGAATGTCATTACCCAGGCTGTGGGGTGACCTCACAGGCAGGCAAGCTCGAGCTGGGCAGCCAAACCAGTGCCGTTGTCCAAGGTCGGGACATCTGAGCCCCTGCAAGGGTATGAGCACCTTTCGGGCCTGTCACACTCACCTGCTTGTGGTAGAATTGCTGCTGGATTTTGCAGGGAGACACGGAATCTCTCACCCGGAGGCCTGAAGACGGTGCAGATGTGCTGTCTGTAAATGAGAGGAGGCAGGAAGACATCGGCCCCAAACCAAGTCACAGGCAGCACTGGGCCACCACGATGCTCTGTGGCTCTCATTTTGCACTGTCTTTTTTAAAAGTTTTTTGGGTAAGACAGGGTCTCACTCTGTCACCCAGGCTGAAGTGTGGCGGCACCATCACAGCTCACTCCAGCCTCGAACTTCTAGGCTCGAGCCATCCTCCCACCTCAGCCTCCCGAGTAGCTGGGATTACAGATGCCAGGCACCACATCCAGTTTTAACAAACATTTTATTGAAACAGAACATATACAGAAAAATTGTATGTGTACGGCTCAAGGAATTTTCACGAGTGAACACACTTACATAACTAGCACCCAGATGAAAAATCAGCCCCTTCTTAATTCCCCAAATGCCCTCTGCGGGCCACCTTCCAGGCCCTATAGCAATTCCACTGCACCGCCATCCCGAGTCCTAACGCTACAGGACCACTTGCTGTTTCTAAACTCAATGCAAATGGTATCCTATGGGATCATGCACTTTCCTGTCTGGCTGAAGATCATGCTGATGAGCTGCATCCACATCTTGTGCAGCAGACACTGGCTATCATCGCTCTGCTAGGTCACGCTGTGTGAGTCTACCACGTTTGTCCTGTTCACCTGCTAACAGATCTGTGGGTAATTCTCAAGATTATGGCTGTGACAAAGAATTCTGTTACAAACTTTCCAGGATGTGGCTTTTGGTGAACACATGTACACATTTCTATGGGGCGTACCAGGAGTGGAACAGCTGGGTCACAGGGTAAGGATATGTTTCACATTTTTTTTGTTTTGTTTTTGAGACAGAGACTCACTCTATCACCCAGGCTGCAGTGCAATGGCGCAATCTCGGCTCACTGCAACCTCCGCCTCCTGGGTTCAAGCGATTCTCCCGCCTCAGCCTCCCAAGCAGCTGGAATTACAGGCACACGCCACCATGCCCGGCTGATTTTTGTATTTTTGTAGAGACAGGGTTTCGCCATGTTGGCCAGGTTGTTCTTGAACTCCTGACCTCAGGTGATCCGCCCACCTCAGCCTCCCAAAGTGCTGCAATTACAGGTGTGAGCCACCGTGCCCAGCCTGTTTAACTTTTTAAGAAACTGCCCAACTATCTTCCAAAGCAACTGCACCATTTTACACCCCGCCTGCACCGTATGAGAGCCCTCGTAGCTCCCTGTCCTCGCCAGCACCTGGTACAGTCAGTCCTTTTCATTTCAGCCATCCTTGTGGGTGTGTACCGGTGGAAATGATTATTAAACACCCACAATAAAAAGTCGAAGGACTTGGAAATTTGAAGGAGGACAAGATTACTTCCTTTGTGTGGGAAGGTCAGGAAGGTGCCTAGAGATGTTTTTCTTGTTTGATCCTAAATTTATTTTTCAAGCAGGCTCACATGGCTCAGACTTCAACACGTACAAAAAGGAACATGGTGAATAAGATGTGTCTCTGATTAAAGCACACGTAGGGCCACCCCTCCCTCTCCATCCCTTCCCCTGGTTTCCAGCCCTGGGCAGCTGTTCTCTCCCGGGGGCAGCCCACCCTGTGGGCCAGGCGAGCTCCTGGGCAGGCACCCTGCCATATTCCCATTCTAATGGGAGCATGGGAGCCGTCCTGGGCGAGGGGAGGGCAGGCTCGTTCTCAGCTTGTAAACGTGTCCCTGGCATTTACAGCCAATATTTGATCTTACGGCCAATATTTGATCTTCTCTCTGGCTTACCGAGTTCCCCATTTCACAGGGTTATTTATGTCTCTTGTCACCTTCTGTTCCTTTGCCCACTTTAGTTAATTAGTTAGTTATACACAGTTTTTGTTTTTTTGTTTTTTTTTTACCAATTTCATTTGGAGCTAGGGTGATGAAAACAAAATAGGCATGAGCTCATGGGCATCTTAGTGGCAGCTGTGGTGGACTCAGGGACTCTGAGCTGACAGGGTGGTCCTTCTGGGGCTAGCTCTCTGTGACCAGCAGGGGTGGAACACAGACTTTAGAGCTTGGGGTGCTGGAAGGGCTTTCCCATCTGATCAAGAGGCTGGCTGCCAGTGGAGCAAACTGCCTGGACTGGGGAGGTGAATTGCATGGATTCAAAACCCGCCTCTACCCACTGCCTCACTCTTTGTGCCTCAGTTTTCACACCTGTTAAATGGGACCACCACGATGATTCAAGGAAGTCGTTCCTATAACATTCTTAGAGCAACATCTGGCACCCAGTAACGGTGAGCTGCTATCATTAACAGCATGGATGACAGCGCTCATAAAATCATAGCCCTAAGGTGACCAACCTTCAGTTTGCTGGGGATTGAGGAGTTCACAGGACATAGGACTTTCAATGCTAAGACTGGGAAAAGTCTTGGCAAACTAGGACAAGTTAGTTACCCTACATAGCATTGGATGAGCCCACAGGGTCCCTTCTCTTCACTCCAACAGAAAGTCCAAACAAAGAAATCAATATTGATTAGGCATCCATTCATTCAATAAATAGTTACTAACTTCTCTACTCTATGCCAGGCACTGCTCAAGGTGCTGCGGACACAGGAGAGAATAAAATAATGTCCCTGCTACCCTCAGGGAGCTGATGTTCCAGTGGACAGACAGATAATAAACAAACAAACAAACAGACATTTGGATGGCAGGTAGCAGTGGCTGCTGAGAGGCAGAGGTATGCCCCAGTTAGGAAAAACACCAGGATAGGAGCTTGGAGAAGGATCCTTTAACGAGGCAAATAGATAAAGGAAGGGAGTGAGCCATGAGACCATCTGGAAGACAAGGGCTCCAGGCAGGAGCAGCAAGTGCAGAGGCCCTGAGGTGAGAGGGTGCTAGCACTGAAATGCTTGGGAGGCAACAGCCTGAGAGATTTCATCTCAGCCAGCTGCGACCATCTCCATCTGGAAGCCAACACTAGGCATTGTAGGTGTATTAGTCCGTTTTCACACTGCTGTAAAGAAATACTCAAGACTAGGCAATTTATAATGGAAAGAGGTGTAATTGACTCACAGTTCTGCATGGCCGGGCGGGCGGGCCTCAGGAAACTTACGATGATGGTGGAAGGCAAAGGAGACGCAAGTACCTTCTTCACAAGGTGGCAGGAAAGAGAGCAAAAATGCAAGGAAACTACCGTTTATAAAACCATCAGAGCTCGTGAGAACTCTCTCACTATCACGGGAACAGCATGGGGGAACTGTCCCCATGATCCAGTCACCTCCCACCAGGTCCTTCCCTCAACACGTGGGGATTACAATTCAAGATGAGATTTGGATGGGGACACAGAGCCAAGCCGTATCAGTAGGGATGCCAGTGAAGATGAGCATCCACAGCCAGCAGTTACCGGGAAGACAATGTGGCGCCACGGAAAGGATTCTAGACTCAGAGGTGGAAGACTGGGCCCCTCCGCTCGGTGCTGAGTGACCCTAGTCAAGCCACTTAACTCCTCTGCACTTCCCTTTTCTCAAGTTTAAAATGGGGACTCAGAGGGAAGGATCTCACCCCTTAGAGTGAGCCACTGGCCACGGGGCCTGGTTTTAAAATGCCACTTTAGGCCGGGCACGGGGGCTCACGCCTGTAATCCCAACACTTTGGGAGGCTGAGGCGGGTGGATCACGAGGTCAGGAGTTTGAGACCAGCCTGGCCAACACGGTGAAACCCCGTCTCTACTAAAGATACAAAAAATTAGCCAGGTGTGGTGGCATGTGCCTGTAATCCCAGCTACTCGGAAGGTGGAGGCAGGGGAACCACTTGAACCCGGGAGGCGGAGGTTGCAGTGAGCCAAGATGGCACCATTGCACTCCAGCCTGGGTGACAGGGCGAGACTCAGTCTCAAAAAAAAAAAAAAAAAAAAAAAGATTCCACTTTAGGGGACGACCACACAGAAGGAAGGACAGTAGTTCCCCAAGAGGATCTGTCCCTGGCAGCCACCGAGGCCCAGGGAGCCTTCCTAAAGCCTCGCAGCTTTCTCAAGTGGGCCCAAGGGTGCCCTTGCCAATCTGGACAGTGGGACAGCGAAGTTCAGGGGAAAGCAGCCTCCTTGCTAGCAAGAGGATCAGAAGTTAGGAGCTTCCTTTGTTGGGGCCTCCTTGTCAGAGGAGAATAAATTGCAGCTTCATTCCCCAAAATCTTCTTCAGAGAAAACCTGCAAACAAATATCCCATGGGCTTGATGCTGACCATCTAAATCTAGGATTTGTTAATATAGCCAAAGCTGCTTTTCTGTGAAAATTCATAGCTCTGCCTGTGTATGAAGTGTGTAAGAAGCTTGATTTCCTGGTTTGGTTTTCACAGTGAAATAGAAGCCCTGCCCCTTGTCCACTTGGTTTTCAGACACACAGATCTATTGTCTGTCTGTGGCCTATACCTGGCTCGCCTTAGAGAGGGGAAGTTGAGCCTGGCTAAGTCAATGTGTTGCCCCATGATTCAAGGAGAAGACAGGCTGCCCCACCATCAGCCCATATCCAAGGTACAGCCCCAACTTTGAACCAGAGGCCTCTTGCCTCATAGGTGAAGCTGATTGGACAGAGGGGGCAACTCAATGTCAGCAGCCAATCCATTGGCTGGCTGGCAATCAGTGAGGAAGCTTAGAATGAAGACTCTGCCCAAACAGATAAGCAAGACCAATAAGATTTTCCTTCTTTGAATTAGGAATGTAGAGGGGATCAGGTGGTTGGCAATAAGATCAGAAAGACCTGAGGTGGAGAGGAAACATGAATATGGGGAAGCCAGGGGCAAGTCAAAGCTATAAGCAAGACACTCTGCATAGAGCTCAGGATGTCTGAATGATAGCAAGAGAATACGCAAGAAGACACCCAGAGATATAGAAGCAGAGAGCAGCTGAGTCCCACTAGTGCCTGCCCTGGAGAAAACTGTCCTCATGTCCGCTGAAGTCTTTGTACCTTCTTGAGAGTTAGGGCTTCCTAGTTACTTCCTCTGAGAGACGTTATGTCCAGGGTTGCTGCATTTAGCTGGGGAGGGTGTGCAGTGTACATTTTGGGGAGGGGGAATACCACATAACTGACAGCACCTGCAGCTGTGCAGTGTACAACATCTACAACTGTACATGAGGGTTCTGACCAGGGCTGGCTTCTTGGCATTGGGTGACTGCCAAATATTCATTGTATATTTATTTATTTGTTCATCCAACACATAATTTTGAGGCATGTTCTAACTGCCTGGCACTGCTTAAGGCACTGGGAGTTCATGAGTGAATAAGACAGATATGATCCCTGTTCTCATGAGGAGAGGCAACAGAAAATAAGATGATTTCAGAGTGACGACTGCAATTAAGGCAAAATGAAAGAGTGATATGATAGAGAGTGGCTTGTGGGTGAGAAGGCTGTATTCATTAGGTGGTCAGTAAAGGCCTCTCTAAGAAGAGACATTTGGGCACAGATTTAATGAATGAGCCTAGCATGTAAAAATTGAGGGAACAGTGTTCTGTGGGGGGAACAGCGAGTGCAAAGGCTCTGAGGCATGAACTGCCCTCAGACAGGGCCCGATTGTGTAGGGTTCATTCTAATTCTGATGAAAAGCGTGTGGAAGGCATTAAGCGTGTATTACAGCCTTGCAATACTCCCAATATTTGAGCAAGCCAGAATGGGCCCTTTTACTTAGCAATGAAAATAGCTAAAATAGCACAGCCTGCTGGAGTGTTAATATTACTCCTCCATTTCTCAGAAAGGTCCATCTTCAGATCAAATAAGGCCACATGGAACCTTCACCCTTGAGTCATGTCAGATTCGCTCCTTGATGAATCACCTTAACTGGATTGGCTTCTAGCCAAAGTTATTTCAAGAAACCATCATGGGAATTCCATATTTACATTTGCTATAAAATGTTTGTCAAGAGAACTGTAACTCAAAGCTGGGTGTGGTGGCTCACGCCTATAATCCTAGCACTTTGGGAGGCCAAGGCAGACAGATCACCTGAGGTCAGGAATTCAAGACTAGCCTGGCCAACATGGTGAAACCCCATCTCTACTAAAAATACAGAAATTAGCCAAGCGTGGTGGCATGCACCTGTAATCCCAGTTACTCAAGAGGCTAAGGCAGGAGAATCACTCGAACCCGGGAGGCGGAGGTCGCAGTGAGCCAAGATTGTGCCACTGCACTCCAGCCTGGGCAATAAGAGTGAAAACTCTGCCTCATAAAAAATAAAAATAAAGAGACCTGTAACTTCATATCCCTTATATAAAGCCCAACATAAGAATTTACTTTACTTTAGAGTTTGGTATCAGAAATAAACTAAGGAATTGCTGTTTCCTTCTTTCTATAGTGAGAGAGATGAGACTTCCTGTGTTTCTCTTTTTGACCTCACTACCAGGAAGCTCAGGGCTGAATCAGATGCTTCATCGTAGATATTGTTCATTCCTAGGGCTGGCATACTTACTCCTGTTTTCACTGGACCTAACTTACCATTTCTGTCACACTAATCTTTTTAATTATTATTGAAAGATGCTCTTTGTTGTATGCTGTCTCAAATTCTTTTTTTGGAGAGAGGTGGAGGTGTAAATAAAGACTTTATTCATCCAGGGTGTAAGCATATGCAAGGTCTAGTTGACCTAGTTCCCAAAGCCTTAAGACTTGTAAAATCAAACATACCTAAAGAAAAACAAACA